>NW_027509204.1:3507500-3582500 GCF_051911475.1 Siphateles boraxobius
GATAATTTAAACCCACGTCCTCCTCCTGCTGGCCCCGCCCCCGCAGGTCCGGGTCCCATTGGAAGACCCCGTGAAATGCCCCTGAAACTCCCGAAGGCGATTGTTGTGTTTCATTCATTCGCAGCTCGCAGACCGCGCTGGTTTACACACTTTGGACTTCGTCCCGACTGCTCATTTTAAAAGGGTACGTTTTAAATATCTCTTATTCATTTTCAAAGCTATATTTAGTATTATTACATCTCTGCAAAACAGAAATACGACAAAACAAAAACAGGAAGAAGTTGTTTAGTTTTAAAGGATTTATTTGTTAAGGATTAACAAACACTAAGCAGATTGGCGGGCTCGCGTGGCGCGTTTTTCGTCGTGTTTTATTACCTACGAGAACCTGTAGATACACTCTCTCGGTCTACATTATTCCCAAATAAACTTTATATACAGCAAATATTATATATATTTTTAAAAGTGTAATTTTGTTGGGGGTTTGCAACAAAAGGGTAAATAGTGTGTTTTAAGTCGTTTTACAAAAAGTTTTGGTGTTAAAATTCGTCTTTGTTTACCATTTATAATATTTTAGTCGATTATAACTCTTCGCAGTGTAAACAACAGTATCGTGTTTTCACACGCTCGGGGATTTAAAAGGGCGCGAATCTCGCGCTGTGTCCGTGTTCCGGTTTGCGCTGGAACTGCGGGGTATCCGTAGGAACCGCCGTTCGCCGTCTAGCTTTCTGTTTTAAAGCTCCGCCGCAGCGCAGCCAACCTCCGACGGGTTTCACTTCTGCCGTTTAAAGGTATTAAATCCGACGGTTTAAACGGACACGTCGTGATTAAAATATATTTGCTTATAACCGACATTGTTAGGATTGAATTCGCGCGAGCTCAGGCCTAGCGCGTGTTGTAAACAAACGAGAAGCCGGTCGTTCTGCACGGTTTCATTACACGCACTGTAAAGTTAATGTATACTCCATTTTTTGAAGTATCTACTAAGTAACGTTAAATGTTCGCGTTATGTATTTAAAGTTTCTGTTGTTTCACCAGTGTTTGTTTGTGCTAATCTACCGACTCTCTTTCTTTCCTCCCTCATGCAGTTTTCCAGTTAGACGAAATGAGTGATTCCGGCAAGGACACAGTGGCTCCTAAAGAGAAAGATGGAGCAGAGAAAAGAGGACGTGGAAGACCACGAAAACACCCACAGGTATTGCAGTGCTTCCAGGGGGCGTTTTAGATAGATGTGTGTATATAATGGGCTGGTATTCTATATTTCATATTGGTGAGATGAAAACCCTGCCCTTGGTTTGTATTTTAGGTTAAAATGATACCAGAATGGGTTGTTACTTTTCGATGTCTGGACTGAGGAGATTTGAACTTTTTTTTTTTTAAATGTAATGTTTAATGCAGAAAAGCACTTATTATAATCTTTGTTTTGGTGCATTTGCAACCCAATGGCTCTCGCTTACCATGTGCAGTGGTCATCTGTAGTGGCAGGACGACCAAGGCCTGTAACATGATCTCTTTAAACCAGCAGTAACCCATTTACTGTTTCGGCTGCTCGCTGATTGGCTGTTGGGAAATGCCAGCGTTTGATTGGTTCGTCCTCCTGTCACTCATAGGGCCTCAAAAGTGCATTGGGTTTAAAGTTTCTATTACTCACCCTTGTAATCAGAGCCTTTGAGTAGTAATCCATGGCCACCATATAAGATAGCCTAAATTACTCATTATGCACCGCTATCTTGGTTTCTTTAGAGTTTTTTTTTTCTAAACTACAAACTAATTTTCCCGTTAAACCTTTTGTAGCAATGCTACATGCCTGAGTTTGTTGCTTTTGTGAGCATGTGACATATGGATGTTGTCAATATGGTTAAAATCAGCACAAACTAACATTTAATGCAACATATATGCAACATTTCAGTAGAGATTCATTTTGGTACATTTGCACTGAAGACGGCACAGCTAACACATGCGGTGTGCTGTTTTCATCCCAAAGCCCCATGTTTTTCTGGTTTGGTATTGTGTGGTCAAATAACTGGCAAATGACTAAGGTTTATAAATGTACCTGTTAATAAGCGTGTCTTTCTTTTCACACACATTTCTGACATAAATGCAAGTCCTTATATTGACAAACTTGGTTTTCTGTCCTTGAAGAGACCGTTCAATTTTACTTTCGGTTGGCTCACCATCCAGATGCATGCGTTGCACGTTTAACTGATAGTCGGGCTGTAATGGTCTACAGTGTATTTGATTCTCTTTTGGCAACCAATGACTGCATGCCACCTGTTGGTCTTAAAGTAGCGCCCAGTTGTGTTCGTGATGACCAGCACATGCTTTATAAGTTCTCCACCAGTATATGGTGACCCACACTTGGCTTGTATGTGTAACTGTTTATTTCGATCTCCTTGCAGCAGGAGCCGAGTGGGTCGCCCACACCGAAGAGACCGAGAGGAAGACCAAAGGGCAGCAAAAACAAGCCCAGCTCCTTGACACCGAGGGGCAAAGTGAGTAGATGTTCAGTGGGTTTGTGCACAACTACCACCTCTGCAATATTACAAACACAGTTGCATCTGTCTGCTGGCCTCCTACTTAAAAAAACAAAAAATACTTATATTTATAGTAGGACGGAGCAATGATTAATCACATCCAAAATAAGTTTGTGTATAATTATTTTGTATGTAAATACTCGTATTCATGTATATATTTAAAGGGGAACTTGGCGACTCTAGCCTTTTCTAGCCAACTAGATTTTCACTTTTGTTGTCGCATATTGTCTCAGCGAGCTCCCAGTACAGCTGTGAGCCGTATATTTCACAACACTGTCGTAAAAAAACTCACTCGTGACCCCTCCTCCCCCTTTCTACCGCTGCTCATGTGCATTTGTTATTATCGGAGACGGACAACTTTATTGTGTGGAGTGTGTCTACCGAGGTGTGTAATGCATCATACACATTGAGGGCGGCGTGTGTGTTAATATCGAATTTCCGTAAAGCAGTTCGCGTTTCTCGCTCGTTCTCACTTCTCACGAGACTTCCTATTTCCAACTTACCGAGTTGTTAGTCTCCATGTAGCGCGGTTGGTTTTCCGCCTGGGAACGCTGGGGGGAGCGGGGAAAGTCACCAGAACAGGTTATTAAACCATCCAAATGATTTCTACACGGTTTTATTAAGCTGAAATAGTTGACCAGTTCCTCTTTAAAGAAATATTCGCATGTGTATATACTGTATATATATTTATACATAATATTATAAATGCATATAAACACACTTTTCTTAAATATACATGGATATGTGTGTATTTACACAAAATAATGATGCACAGCACACACATTATGTAAACACAAACTTTTGTTTTGGATGCGACAAATCGTTGTCCAGCACCAAATTCTAGTGGCGAGTTCTTGAGGCCATTCAATTGTTCCTTTAATAAGTGTCCACTGCATAAAGCAGCAGTTTAGATCACTGCAATCACTGCAAGAACCTTTTATTTATGTAAACATTCTCTTCTGGAACCTTTTACGTAAACATTATTGTTTATGGTCTGTTTCTTGGTGCCTTGCTCTTGTTGTGTGCGACGATCACAACAGTCTGTTTTCGAGCCTGCAGACCAAACCAGTTGCTCGATTCCGGTTGAACCTCCTGACTTCCTGCTAGAGCTTCCTGTGGCGTAGCAAGCGCTGTGTGATGCAGGTGCACGAGCAGCAGAGATGATAATGCCCCCCCACCCCCTTCAACTCTTCATTCCCCGCCATCTATTGTCATGACAACAGCTGTCCCTCCGACCCCTCCCCCATAAGCGCACCGCCTTGGCCTTTTGTGTGTCTGTGTGTGTGTGTGCGCATCTTGTACCAGCTGTCTCTCAGCTCTGGACCAGGTGGCTGACGGGCTGAAGTGCACCGCGTGCTGCTCGTGTCCGTTTCCAATATAATGGGCCGTGAACCCGCTGGCCCGGGCCGCCTGCCAGCACTGGCCCAGCGCTCCCTCTGCTGCCCGTGTGTGTGTAGCACCACTCACTCACTCTCTCTTCTCTTTCAGAAAGCAGCGCCGGCGTCTGCACCTGCAGGGACAAAACGCCGCGGGCGACCCAAGAAAGCCGTAAGTTCTCATGTGTGTTCTGTGCCTTTAAGAGTCTGTTCTGTGGCGTTACGGAACACAAACCGCACGGCTAAACCAGTGTTTATGTGGTGAAGTTGCCACGGGCACCAATGAAAATATTTGGCTGCTTCTCACGAGAGATTTCTTTCTCGCCCTGCGTTTCTCCTGTGGCTCTTGTTTATAAGAGCAGATCAAATGTCTTGAAACGTTTTTATTTTGCTGTAAGTCAGTTTGGCATGTAATCGCGCCGCCCTGCGTTTCCTCGACAGCTCACGGTGTAGTCATCACCCCTGTGTCTTTATCCTGCATTCCTCTGGCACGAGGCACTGACGTTTCAAACATGTCTGCAGGAATCCAGCAAGTTGAGTCACGGAAACCCCAGGCTTTTGAGTCACACTACCAGTTATTACAGCCATGCTTTGAAAGCCAGGGCACTTCCTTCAATTAATCATTCCAGCTTTGAACATGGGAAGCTCTGGTTTGATTTTAATAGGTTGTTTAATGTTTTAATAGAGACGTGTCATCGAATGCGTCGTCTTTGAGCATTTGCGCAAAGTTTAAGTTGGCAGCAGTCGTATTGTGACCTATACTTACCTAAAAGACTGTATTAAATTAATGAAAGCAGGTTATGAGTCAGTGGCCCATCTAAATACCCACACATGTGGTCTCTGCACTTGTCTACTTGCATGACGAATTTCCTGTATCCGGTTCAAGTGGGCGTAATGACCACAAGTGTGTCAATCTTCTGATTCCCCGATGGGATTGTTTACAGAGATTTTTGATTTTCAATACTTTGCAATTTAAACTTCTAAATGTCTGGTCAGTCGTCCTTATGTAACAGGAGACACAGTTTAGCAATTGCAATGCTTCTATTTAAGTGATAAAAAGCAGTTGCAAATGTTGTAAATGATACACACATTTTTGCAATAATACAATGCGCAACACGTTGACAAGAGTCTTGCTTGTAAAGTGGCAAAGACTAAGTGTGGGTATTTGGACGGCCCTTCGAGACTCTGATCGTGTTGAGATTCTTTCACATTTGAGATGTAATTCACAGTGTTCGTACAAGGTTTGCTTGATTTGACTTTTTGAAATGGTCTTGGAAAACCCTTGAAAACAGCCATATTAATGACAAGGTTGCATGGATTATTGAAAGACTATATATATATAAAATTAGTGTTACATTTTTTTCGATGATGTTACGCAAAATGAACGCTGCAGCCTGTCTAATATATAAAGACATTTTGCATGGCTATGTTAATATTATAGCATACTATTGCTCATATAAATATCCAAGTATATAATACAGCTTTCATTCTTCAGCTCAATCATATATTCATGAAGAAAAAATCAGTTTGAACAAGGAAAGTGATAATCTTTGTCATTGTTAACTTTAACCATTGAAAGGATACCGAGTCGTTGCATACTTGCATGTGCTGCGCTTTATTTATTTGTAACATTTTGTTTTATTAGTATATTTTTTATTTATCGGTTTACCTTTTTTAGAATTTAAAAGATGATAAAGATGTTTGATAAGTGAGATCTCTGATTGTAGTCCTTGAAAACCAAAAAAGGTAGTGCTTGAAGTCCTGGAGTTTCCCTGAGTTCAGTAGTTGTGTGATCTCACAAGGAAATGCTTTTGTGACCATTGCATTCTGCATAGTATTTTGCATGCTTTGATACAAATATAAATGATTTTCTCTCATCGGACTGTGTTTTCTCTTCTCCAGGAGAAAGAGGAGCAGCCATCCAAGTCCTCGGAGGAGGAGGAGGAGGAAGAAGAGGAGGAAGAGGAACAGTAACCAGCAACTCGTGCTACCTCACAATACAACGTTATTTCTTCCTGTTGACCAGAGCTGGACTGCCCCCCCCCCCCCCCTCTTCCCCTTACACTAGTGCCACCCTCGCCCTCCTACTCACCTTTACGCTCTAGCGCCCCCTAGTGTCAGGGAGGACTGCACACTTCATGCGCCTTCTCTGTGTAACACCACTGGAAAAAGACTCAGAATACTGTATGTCCATTCATGGATGCATGCACATGTGTATGCACATCTGTATATGTCTCGCACTCAATGGGTAATTGGTCGAAAGCGTCTGTCGTAATACTGGACAAAGATATGCTCTGATGGCGGCTTGACACAAAGCGATTTGCAAAATACTGAAGTTTTCTCTTTTTCGCAAACAACAGTTTCAGGCCTTGAGAATTCAAGTTTATTTTTACAATTTCAAAGTCTAAGATATGGTAGGTTGTGTGAAATTCATGTCGTTGTGTACTGGACAAAGGTGAATTGACCTACTCGTTTGTTTTTACTTAGGTTGTGTGTGCGTGTGTGTGGTAACTCGATGTCTCCAGTTATACTTTTTAGCTACTCCGTGATTCAAGCTAGAAATAAAATGAGCATATTTTTGCGTGAGCATAATCTAGAGGTCTTTTAACTTGTAATCAACATATCATTCAATGCTTTGTCGTGAAACCGTTCTGACTCTTTGTTTTCCATAACTCCCTCCGCTGTCTCGCCACCATCATGATTTCACTTTCTGCGATAAGTGTACCGGCGCGCCAACGCTCGCGTGGTCGGCCCATTTTCAGTGCAACTCAGTTTACCGGATAATCTAAGGAAGCGATTGCCTGAGGGGTTTTAATTTTGGAAGTGGCTTGATTTGTTTAACCACCAACTGAAGCATGGCAGCCTGCTCCTCGTTCCCAAAATGCACCGCGAATGATTTACGCCAGCAGTGCTTTTATCAGCCCCAAATAAATCTGTTAATCTCGCATGCAAATCTTAAACATTTTTTTAAAAGTAGAAAATGCTAGATCATTCCATTTCCTTGCGAACTTCCCAGCCGTGTCACTTCTGTCCTCTAACAGTCCACTCAGACAATGTTGGCTCTTTTCTTCATGCTGTTTTTTTTGTTTGTTTTTTTGACGTGTTAAATTCCATGTCAGGGAACGCTGATCGGTCCAGTGACTGGGTCTCCTCTCAGAACTTAATGCTGCTACAAACATGGTTAATTAAACCCGGAAAACTGCAACCAGGTCAGTTCTACTCTGGACTTGACCGTCACGTTCATACCTCACTTTACAACAGCCTATGACGGATTACTCTTCTCTTTCCTGACGACGTTCAGCTGGTCCCAGTGCAGTGTCTGATCCATTTATAACGGTCTCCAGTGTGGGATTTTTGTTGCTTTTATTTTTGTTTTAAACTGTTTTTTTTTTTTTCATATATAAACATCTGGACACGCCACAGGAATTACTGCATTGAGTCACAGAGATGCAAAACAAGTTCAGACTGTGGTAGAAATATAGGTTTGTGTGTGTGTTAGTTTATTTTTCTATACGTATTCGTTTGGTGCACTGAATTGACTTTGATTTGTTGTATCATGGACAAAATGATTTAGTGTGGCACCTAAAGGTTAGGGCTTTTTTCTGTCTTTCCTTTCCTGTAATAAACTACATCCTGCTAGTTGCTTAGCTCTGAGCCCCCGTTTAGTAGATCATGATGGTACTAAGGCTGGTTTTTAACATGCCCCCCTCAATACTGATGTCTTGTTTTTATGTGCCCGTGCACAACTGGTTTGGGATCAGTCTTTTCAATGTATACACTCTGCATTTTCTATTGTGGACTGCAGGAATTTATACTCAAAATGGTAATAAAGTTAAGAATTCGTACATATCTTGGTCTGGCTGTATTTCTTCAAGTTATTGCTTGGAACGAATGCAACTCTATTGTAAGAATAAATGTAAATCTTAACCCTTCTCTCTGAATTCGCCATGATGTTTTATCCTTCACCTGGTTTCTGTTTTACCCTGCCTCAGTCAAATCTGCGTACGATCACGGTTTGCATTTCTGCTTGGAATTTTTTTTTTTTTTCATTTAAATTATTAATTGTAAAATTACAACCTGTTATATTGCCCTACATGAATAAAAAATCAATCGGTTGATTTCTCTGTACTTTGATGGAAGGGGACTTATATTTTTATCTGTTTTTCTATATATATATTTTTTTTTTACAATGTCTCGAAACAAAATTGTTTTCTTTTTAGGATTGCCTTTACAGCAAATGAAAAAACTGTCCGTTCAAAATGTATATCTGAACATTAAGGGTCCATATACGAATCAAACCTGTAACTTGTTTTTAAGAGTTCTGCATTGCAGCATGAATGTCACTGTTCATTTGAATAAAGATAAATGCTTTGCTTCAAAACCTTGCTGGAAGTGAAACATGCTTTTATGCTGCATGTTGCTGTCAATGACTGAAGAATTCATGCAGATGTTGTAACAACAGTAGTTTTAATAGAAGTTCAACAAAAATACATCAATGGAACTGAATGTGCAAGTACATATAGCATCTTAAATTAAAACTCTTCCAATGGACATGAAAAACCTGGAAATATAAGCGAACTCAACTGTTTAATTGACTAGAAACGGCTCTGAGTGTTTTCTCTATAGATTGATTCCAGTTCCAGTGATTGAAGTAAAGATAATAGGCCAGTCTCCAGACTTCAGCTCAAACACATCTGAACCAGCTCTTCAGGATGGTCTGAAAACACACCGGTGTGCAGAAGCACTCTGGAGGAAAGTGTGTCCCTAGAAGCAGGGTTGATGACCGGTGAATCGTGTTTAAAGTTGGCTGCATGTCTTCACTGTTTGCCTGCCTGATATGAGCAAGTTTGTCAAGTAAACTTGGAGAAAGCAGAAGTCATGTCACATCCTTTCCCTTGACTTCAACTAGGCTTTCCGCAGTCAACCAACTCGATATTAGAGCATTCCTGTCATGTGCCACTAGGTGCTGGATTTCAGGATACACAGAACAGATTGATCAATGATTAATGGAAGAAATATTCGATAGAACCATTTGATATTTAACAACCAAGCACCGGACTGTAAAATATGGAAGCTTGTCTCCGCCACAAATGCGATTCGCAATCGCAGGAAATAAAGTCAGAGTTGTGGAGAGGTGGACCGTAACGAAGTACATTTACTTGAGTGCTGTACTTAAGTACACTTTTTTGAGTATATAGCATATATATATATATATATATATATATTTGGAAACGTATGACTTTAACTTCACTATATTTGTGAGACAAATATCATACTTTTCACTCCAATATTTCCATCAAGGTCCTCGAGTTGAGAGTTGCAGCTTTGAAAGTCAGTGGATGATTTGTTGCTTCTTTAAAGCGATTGTTTTTTTGCAGCTAGCCTATCAGTAATCACTCTTGTAGGGTCACGTAAAGTTCAATGATTTCCCAGGTTTTAAAAAAAAATTGAACACTGATCCGTTGATGGCAAAATGGAAGAAACGCGATTTGCCGTCTAATCTACGGGAGCATATTGGGGCACGTAAACTTTTAATTTCTGTTGAAATGGGAATTTTCTGGGCTTTTAGAGCTAAACTTACAGTATGAAGCAGTGATAATTGCATTGACAAATAATTTTTGTCATAATTTTCACAACAACATATTTTCATTGACAAAAACGAGACTGAATAAAACCAGTTTGGTCATAAACTATGACAAAAATCTATTGACATTTTCATAAATTAATAAAAACGAGATGAAAATGTTAGGGAGGGACTTTTTGGGACGAGATCCAGTCAGAACTGATGTCCTGCATGAGATGGAAAAATGTAAATGTCTGGGAGAAAGAGACGAGCAGATATGCATAAATGTGAAAAAAGAGAGCTCTACTCAGACCGTTTTTTGTGGTATTCACGTAAACACAGTGGAGTATGTCTTCAGTGAGCGTAAACAGTCGAGAGAATATCGGATGTGTATCTGTACTGGATCCGTGCATCCGGTCTTAAAGTAAAAGCAGCCTAATAAATCATTAATGTAATCAAACAACAAAAGACTCAATGTTCTTGACTGAATAACTTTAATAGCTTTCATAAGGGTTAATCTATATTTAATTTATACAAATAAGTGTCTGCTTGAAAGAATGAAAAATGTTGTAGGCAAGTTGTAAAAAGAAGGCCATGTTCTTGTTTCTTTATGAGAAGTGCCGTTGTATTTACTTTTTAAGATGAATAAAGACTATTGTTATATGTCACAGTAGTTAAATCTGTCTGTATTGCATGTTCAAACCTTAATATCATTCATATTAACATGTTTTCTCCAGAAGTAGACTATATAATGAGTTTTGAACTAAACCCATTCGATTTTAGTCGACTAAATCTACTGTATATTTAGTCTAAAATTTTAACTAGACTGAAACTAAAACAATTCAGATGACTCAAATTAAATCTAAATTTGCTGTCAAAATTAACACTGGAATGAAGTATGGTCGGTAGAATCATTTTTTTTATAGATTTGCCCAGCCAATTGCCATAGCCTTGTGGATACACCACTAACACATAGGTAAGGTTCAACAACAATGACGTTAGTTAGCATGCAAAAACGTAGTTGGGCTAATAACGTTAAATTAAGTCCTTTCAGATGTTTTAGCATAATCTTGCAAAATAAACACAATGTAGAAACCTTTCTTTTCTAGTATGTTTTCGACTTTGAAAAGAGCTTTGTACAAGATAGTCGTATGCTAGCATGGAGCATCACTGACTGGCTTAAACCACCATGATGGCACAGCCTGCATTCATAAATGCAACAATGTGTTGACAGGAAAAAATGTAATTACTTTTGATGCACAAGTACTTTTAAAAGCAAGTACTTCTGTACTTTTACTTAAGTAAAAATCTGTCTTTTGAACTTTCACTCAAGTAATGGAAACCTCTGGAGTGGCGAGATATAAACTGACTTTTTATCATAAACTCGCAATTGAGAGAAGGAAAATTGTGAGATAAAAAGTCACAATTACCTTTTTTATATTTTATTCCATGGAGGAAACAAGCTTTCACAGTAAACTCCTTGATAATATCAGTTGATTTCAGTGGAACTTCAAAATGAAAATAATAAATAAATAAATACAAAACCCTAGCCAGATTCACTCGCACACTTCTTGCGTCACATTGCACAGTTAACCATCAGTTTTTCCGACTGCACACACAGCCAAAGAAGAATGCATAAAAACAAAATTTGTGATTACATATCCGTTAGCTTTGAGGACATCTCTATACAATTGTATTTCCAAAAGTTGACAAAATAACCTATGAGGATATATGTGTTTGATAAGATATGCAAGATGTGTACATTTTTCCATCAAAACAGGCCAGAAAATATTGATGACTCATCTTGCACTCACGGGCATATTCACATTTTTGTCCAATAAAATGCTCTCTAGAATGAGAACAACTTTTGCTTCTGCTTCCGACTAACATTAGCAATTACTGTGTGTTTGTTGGTTGAAAAAAATGCTTTAACTTCATTTCCCTTTCCAACCAACAACTACTATAGAGAAGTGGATGTAATTAACCCATTTTGAAAAAGACTTCACTGCTTTTGCCCATGTTACAAAGAATGGTTTCGTAAAATTATGACATAAACTAAACTTTTTTTTTTTTGTCTACAATGAAATTTATTGGAGACCAATGTTGTTTGGACTCCATCATTCTTCAAAATATCTTCTCTTGTAGTCCAGAGAAGAAAGAAAAAGATACAGGTTTGGAACAACATGAAGGTGAGTAAATGAAGACGATGTTTAACTACTTAATTTAGCACTTTCTCCTTCTGGTAAGTTCAAATATAATGCAGGTGAATTTCCCGGAGCATGAGTGCATCCAGCGTAAGAAACATATGGTGGCAACATGCTTTAAACAAGCTGACAAACTAGTTTGCTTGGAGAATAAAAAAACTGTTTTTTGAGTGCTGTGCTAGTTTAGCACGATGACCTAGTTGGGTCTTGGTTAACTCACAGCGAGCAATCACATTCATGCGTTACTCAGTCAAACAAACAGCTCTCACGAGGATTTAATAGCACAGAATATCAGCAAAATACATAAAATTAAAATAAATAAATTGATTGTAACAGTGATAAGCTGCACTTTAAATGGACTATATTTGCAAGAGGAGACCTGAGGTGAACAAGTATGAACCCAACACTTGAGTCATTTCTCATTTCACTAAAGCTCTTCTAGGCTCATCGCTTCAAACCGCCCAGGAAAAGACAGTAGCGTATTGCTCAAAATTGTCCATCTTGTGAATCTGCAATACAGAATGATGAGACAACATATGAAGTGACTAATTATTGACCAGATTAAGAGAATCACCAAAATGTAAAGTAGTTTTGGTGGCAAACCTTTATTATCATGCATCAGGATTCTTTGAAAGCAAGGGTCTGCGCTGTTGATAGGTCCTCATCCAACCCTGGACCACCTGCAAATACAAAAAAAGAAAGCTGCTTATATTTTAATGTGGCTTATTACATTGACTGGGATTAAAGGGTTTATTACACCAGAACATTACATCATGAGACCAGGTGTAAATATTTGGAAATATGTGTAAATCCACTCTGGATGTCGTAGGTCTGAAACATTTGATATTCCTTTTTCTTAAAGTTCCCTATTATGCTTTTTCAGATATTACCTGTCATGTAGTGTGTTTATAGCTGTTTGTGAATGTCTGCAATGTTTCAAAAATCATAGTGCAGATAAATGGAGCTATTGTCTCCCAAAAGGAAGAAGCGATTCTGAACTGCCTGAAACGAGCCGTCAGTAATCCGTCAGTAGTCTTACTTCCGGCACAATCATGCCTATGTTTGTAACACATTTGCATAAAGCCAGCCAAGTGTCTTCATTAGCTGTCTGCGAACAATGTCTACTTTGACCCTCAGCTGAGACTGGAAGAGTTTGGTTCGTGTTGACGTGTTCATGTCGAGGTGATGCTGTTTTCTGTGCTGCCAAAGCAAATCCACTTTGATGCACTTCAAAATGATGAGGACTCGGGCTGGAATTAATACAATAAAACCGATGCCATGTTACTGTTCATATCACTGTGCAAAAAGTAAAGATTCAGATATGATAATGAGCGTTTAGTGTCTGACACACTCTGTGGGCCTTCGACCAATCACAACAGACTGGGTCATCTGACCAATCAGAGCAGAATAGACCAATCACAACAGACTGGACCATCTGACCAATCAGAGCAGAGTAGACCAATCATAACAGACTGGGCCATCTGACCAATCAGAGAAGAGTAGACCAATCACAACAGACTGGGTCATCTGACCAATCAGAGCAGAGTATACCAATCACAACAGACTGGGTCATCAGACCAATCAGAGCAGAGTATACCAATCACAACAGACTGGATCATCTGACTAATCAGAGCAGAGTAGACCAATCACAACAGACTGGGTCATCTGACCAATCAGAGCAGAGTAGACCAATCACAACAGACTGGACCATCTGACCAATCAGAGCAGAGTAGACCAATCACAACAGACTGGGTCATCTGGCTAATCAGAGCAGAGTAGACCAATCACAACAGACTGGACCATCTCGCCAATCAGAGCAGAGTAGACCAATCACAACAGACTGGGTCATCTGACCAATCAGAGCAGAGTAGACCAATCACAACAGACTGGGTCATCTGACCAATCAGAGCAGAGTAGACCGATCACAACAGACTGGGCCATCTGACCAATCAGAGCAGAGTAGACCAATCACAACAGACTGGGTCATCTGACCAATCAGAGCAGAGTAGACCAATCCCAACAGACTGGGTCATCTGACCAATCAGAGCAGAGTATACCAATCACAACAGACTGGGTCATCTGACCAATCAGAGCAGAGTAGACCAATCACAACAGACTGGGTCATCTGACCAATCAGAGCAGAGAAGACCAATCACAACAGACTGGGTCATCTGACCAATCAGAGCAGAGTAGACCAATCACAACAAACAGACTGGGTCATCTGACCAATCAGAGCAGAGTAGACCAATCACAACAAACAGACTGGGTCATCTGACCAATCAGAGCAGAGAAGAGAAATCACAACAGACTGGGTCATCTGACCAATCAGAGCAGAGTAGAGAAATCACAACAGACTGGGTCATCTGACCAATCAGAGCAGAGTATACCAATCACAACAGACTGGGTCATCTGACCAATCAGAGCAGAGTAGACCAATCACAACAGACTGGGTCATCTGACCAATCAGAGCAGAGTAGAGAAATCACAACAGACTGGGTCATCTGACCAATCAGAGCAGAGTATACCAATCACAACAGACTGGGTCATCTGACCAATCAGAGCAGAGTAGACCAATCACAACAGACTGGGTCATCTGACCAATCAGAGCAGAGTATACCAATCACAACAGACTGGGTCATCTGACCAATCAGAGCAGAGTAGATCAATCACAACAGACTGAGCCATCTGACCAATCAGAGCAGAGTAGACCAATCACAACAGACTGGGTCATCTGACCAATCAGAGCAGAGTATACCAATCACAACAGACTGGGTCATCTGACCAATCAGAGCAGAGTAGACCAATCACAACAGACTGGGTCATCTGACCAATCAGAGCAGAGTATACCAATCACAACAGACTGGGTCATCTGACCAATCAGAGCAGAGTAGATCAATCACAACAGACTGAGCCATCTGACCAATCAGAGCAGAGTAGACCAATCACAACAGACTGGGTCATTTGACCAATCAGAGCAGAGTATACCAATCACAACAGACTGGGTCATCTGACCAATCAGAGCAGAGTAGACCAATCACAACAGACTGGGTCATCTGACCAATCAGAGCAGAGTAGACCAATCACAACAGACTGGGTCATCTGACCAATCAGAGCAGAGTAGACCAATCACAACAGACTGGGTCATCTGACCAATCAGAGCAGAGTAGACCAATCACAACAGACTGGGTCATCTGACCAATCAGAGCAGAGTAGACCAATCACAACAGACTGGGTCATCTGACCAATCAGAGCAGAGTAGACTTGGTTTTCTGTTGCTAAACTTCTTGGTGTAAAACACCATTTGCCATGCAGGTGCAAATACTTTATTCAACATTTCTAAAATATAACTAAATAAATACTGAATTAAATGTAATATTTAATCACTCTTACTTATTTATTCACACATGCATCTTATTTATCAATTTACTTTTTGAGTGTCAGACTTCATTACTTTTAATAAACTGCAATTCACAGTTCTGAAGATGTAAGCTAACATATGTTAATGACATCACACTGTGTACAGCTCAACGTGTCAACCAACACAATGGCAAAACGTGCATTTCTAGCCCATTGTATTACAGTTACAGATATACATGATCTAAAAATGTCCAGTTTTGAGACAGATTTGTAAGAGGTCAATTATTGAACGGTGGTTCTGCAATCCAATATTATCAGCTTTGAAACGAAAGACATTCCAGAGCTTAAATATTTGAAGGGACAGTATTTATAAGAAATTCATTTAACTTTATTTCTTGCAATATACAATGTCTCTTACACAATGGGTAAATTAATGCATGTCTTTCTTATATATATATATTGTAAATAATATTGTTTATAATTTAAACATTTATGATTAGGAGCGGTTACAAACAATTTCCTCCTCTTCAAACTTCGGGAATGGCGAAACACACATCACAGAGCACCACATTAACAACACATCATTATATAATCTTTCTTCAGCAAGATGGATGAGAACAAATAAACCATGTTTCCTCTTGCATCTGCCCAGGCCAGACTGTGACTCCATGGGTGTATGAACTTAATGAACTGGTTGATGAGGATGATGCCAAGCAAACTCCTGAAGGTCTCCTCTATCTCTGTGATGCTAGAGTCCTTTTCCACCACCAAGAAATTGGGTTTTCAGTTTTTATTGAGCCCTCCAATCCCTCCGAGGAGGAATCCGGTACATGTGTCTGCATCCCCTATAGCGGCGATTCATTTCCCCCTCCAGGCATTGCGACGTTTTCTTATATTCGCTCAAATAAAAGGACAGAGTCAGAGGGTGAAATGTTTTCTCGTCCGGCAGGGCTCATTTGCTTTCGTTCATGTATGTAGGAATTCTCATGGATTCAGAAACTTTACTGAAGATGTCTGTTATGTACCAATGAGGAGAATTAAGAGGAGAATCTGAACTGAGGGGTGTTATGAATTATAGGTCAAATGACCAGATATAAGATACCTTTATTTAAAATGTTTATAGGAGCTTTCTTAATGCTTGGATCACTTATTAGACATTTTCTCATTTATAATTTAAGGGTTCATGATATTTTCCTTGAGCTTTTGGCATATATGAGGTCATCATACTATAAGAATATCCTGTAGGTTTCAGAACTGAAAACTTCCTTGTTAGTCCAAAAACAGCTTTTATTGTAACCAAGCCCAGAGAACGACTCGTCCTGGAAACTAATAGATAGGTGAAAGACCGCCTCTGCAGAAGATCATCGACGCCTACTTCCTCAACGCAACTTTGGCCCCTCCCACTGGCGTGTGCAGATGACGATGAGAGAAGAGCAATCATTGGATCAATGGACTAAAAGTAACATTACCTTCCAAAGGATCCTAAAGCAAAAAGTGTGGTTATTTATTTTCAACAATATGAATGTCTTAGTTGAGCATTATTTATTTATATTCAGTCGTAAATCAGTCGCAATTTCGGTGCAGGCTTTGCAAAAATACTTTTATGATATGACTCGACAGTAATGCCCAGAGGTGGGAGTAAGTCACACATGTTCAAGTCTCAAGCAAGTCAACAAGTCGCAGTACACACAACCAAGTCAAGTCAAGTCAAGTCAAGTCAAGTCAATGGTTCACTTCAATCAAGTCAAGTCGAGTCCTGCTAAGGGTCAAGTCAAGTCCAAGTCAAGTTACAATACCAAACAGATTTTTTTTTATATTGGCCTCAACCTTATTTATTTATCTTTCTTATACTTTTATATTGTAATATTAATAATATTCATATAATTTATTGCAGCATGCATTTATGATTATCAAAATTTGGAATTATTATTATTATAAAAACAATTATATGAAACATGTTGAAGATAATACATTTGGAGGTAAATTCACAAGTGTGATGCATTAATTATATTGGTTTTATAGAATATGTCATATGTTTAACTTTGCTTATATATTTGTATTATGCAAGACATTAACTTTCCCATTAATAGCCCATATTTGACCCCTTAAATTGATTTCCAGGGGCATTTTTTTCTAGCTATGTTCTAACCATTTTTTTTCTAACCATGCATTTACACTGCAATTACAACACCATAAATAATGTTATATTATAAATAATTATATTTTATATATTAAATATAATCATTTTAATATAGAAAAAATTAGATGCTAAAAATAATAAATTATATTTTTTTAATTATGAAATTAAAACCGCCAGTGGGTGGCGCCAAATCACCGTCTTAATGAGCGAGTCATAGAAACATTCATTCAACTGAATCGTTCGAAGCGGCAGATTCATTCTGGAACTAAGCAACTAGGTCACTGAATCACAAAAACCCTGGATTTGTTCGGATAAGTAGCCTACATCTCTTTTTCTGTGGCGTGTTTGGAACTATTGTCATTGGAGAAATAGAGCAAAAACAGAGAATATTTACAATATTACATCTAAAATGTCACACCACAATATTCACTCTTTGTTTACTGAACTGGTGTATAAAATCATTATCACATTTGCAATCGCGCCAATATTCTGGAAATATTTTTTGATATCATATGTTATACATGTAAAAATATCTCATAGGCAACTAGGGACATTTTTTCCACATCTTGAATTTTGGGTACAAATTCCACTCGCATTTTGCCCCCCAACCCCCTGATAAGCCTAACATCTGACCCTGCTTCAAGAGAAACATAAAACACGACAATACATCATTAACAGTTTTCTATGCTGTTTTTCGTCATTGGAAAGAGCGACATATTTGGCTTTAAAGCATGATTTGAAAGAAACTGTGGCAAATGTCTGTGTGAATTTATGCACGTTACAAAACACATGCCACCATTAAATATCATTTGAATCAATTGACAGCCTTAAGCTATATTTGAAAAGATAATATTGTATAAAGAGGCATGCTGTTTTGACCACTATTCTCTCTAGATTTAACGTTAGTCAAATTAACTATAACAAACAGGTTAAACAAGCCATAGCTTACTTTTAGACGTGGTGAATGAAGTTCGAGGTGGTGATGGTCGTGTCCGATATCCCTTGCCAGTTATTATGCGTACATTAAATCTTCTTGTATGAATATGGTCAATTTCTAGTGTTTATATCCAAAAAGAAACGATGCTGGGAGATGTTTTTGTATTTAGCGCCAATAACGCGCTCACTGAGGTGTATGTTTTTTCTGTGCAGCGTCACGCAATCGCGCAGAATCTGATGACTGGCGTCAATGGTTGCGTTGCTTTCATTTTGTTCATCAATTGATGTTGCGATGTCGATGATTTATATAAAAATGTATATGAAGTCATTTTCGAGTCATACAGTTCAAGTAAAGTCAAGTCTCGAGTCATTGGATTTCAAGTCAAAGTCAAGTCAAGTAATTTTCTTAATTTAGTCAAGCAAGTCTCAAGTCCTTAAATTTGCGACTCGAGTCAGACTCGAGTTAAGTCATGTGACTCGAGTCCCCCATCTCTGGTAATGCCACAACATGTAAGTAACTGTGTTATTTCTAATGCCTGATCAGTGACCAGTGATTTTGGATATGTAATGATTCATGTACAGTCAGAGGTTCTTTGTCTATGTGCCAGTAAATCAAAACAGTGAGTGACTTAACTGTCAACTTCACATTGTTTTCTTAGTAGGATGAAAACAATCTGTTATTTAAACTGTGATTAAATTATATATAGAGAGTGATCAAAGAACGCTTCCTTTACAATCACTGGAGCTGTCAATCAAACAAGAGTGAGTTTATCAGTGACTCTCACCAAAACTCCCCCTATAGCAAAGTCCATTTTATATCTATTTTACCACAGTTAGTTATGATGAAAGCATTAGTTAGAGTGGAGAAATCGAGTTGCAATGACGAGAACACTGCATTTATGTCTGCAATCGGCTACATGCTCATCATCACTGCAACATGTCATCACACAATCTAAATATAATGCTATAGATCTGAATATAATGCTATAAGCAACACTTCACACGATAAGTTAACCTTGAGAGCAGTAATAGTAAAAACATGCTAAATGCTTTCAAGAGTTTTCCACATGTAATATTAGCTACTTCATATGTAAAGCTGTCCGCCAATCACAGCAGTGGGCGTTTACACTGGAGTCTCACAGCCAATCACAGCAGTGGGTGTTTACACTGGAGTCTCACAGCCAATCACAGCAGTGGGCGTTTACACTGAAGTCTCACAGCCAATCACAGCAGTGGGCGTTTACACTGGAGTCTCACAGCCAATCACGGCAGTGGGCGATTACACTGAAGTCTCACAGCCAATCACACCAGTGGGCGTTGACACTGAAGTCTCACAGCCAATCACACCAGTGGGCGTTGACACTGGAGTCTCACAGCCAATCACAGCAGTGGGCGTTTACACTGAAGTCTCACAGCCAATCACAGCAGTGGGCGTTTACACTGAAGTCTCACAGCCAATCACAGCAGTGGGCGTTTACACTGGAGTCTCACAGCCAATCACAGCAGTGGGCGTTTACACTGGAGTCTCACAGCCAATCACAGCAGTGGGCGTTTACACTGGAGTCTCACAGCCAATCACAGCAGTGGGCGTTTACACTGAAGTCTCAGAGCCAATCACAGCAGTGGGCGTTTACACTGAAGTCTCACAGCCAATCACACCAGTGGGCGTTTACACTGAAGTCTCACAGCCAATCACAGCAGTGGGGGTTTACACTGAAGTCTCACAGCCAATCACAGCAGTGGGTGTTTACACTGAAGTCTCACAGCCAATCACAGCAGTGGGCGTTTACACTGGAGTCTCACAGCCAATCACAGCAGTGGGCGTTTACACTGGAGTCTCACAGCCAATCACAGCAGTGGGCGTTTACACTGAAGTCTCACAGCCAATCACAGCAGTGGGCGTTTACACTGGAGTCTCACAGCCAATCACAGCAGTGGGCGTTTACACTGGAGTCTCACAGCCAATCACAGCAGTGGGCGTTTACACTGGAGTCTCACAGCCAATCACAGCAGTGGGCGTTTACACTGGAGTCTCACAGCCAATCACAGCAGTGGGCGTTTACACTGGAGTCTCACAGCCAATCACAGCAGTGGGCGTTTACACTGGAGTCTCACAGCCAATCACAGCAGTGGCCGTTTACACTGGAGTCTCACAGCCAATCACAGCAGTGGGCGTTTACACTGAAGTCTCACAGCCAATCACAGCAGTGGGCGTTTACACTGAAGTCTCACAGCCAATCACAGCAGTGGGCGTTTACACTGAAGTCTCACAGCCAATCACAGCAGTGGGCGTTTACACTGGAGTCTCACAGCCAATCACAGCAGTGGGCGTTTACACTGAAGTCTCACAGCCAATCACAGCAGTGGGCGTTTACACTGGAGTCTCACAGCCAATCACAGCAGTGGGCGTTTACACTGGAGTCTCACAGCCAATCACAGCAGTGGGCGTTTACACTGGAGTCTCACAGCCAATCACAGCAGTGGGCGTTTACACTGGAGTCTCACAGCCAATCACAGCAGTGGGCGTTTACACTGGAGTCTCACAGCCAATCACAGCAGTGGGCGTTTACACTGAAGTCTCACAGCCAATCACAGCAGTGGGCGTTGACACTGGAGTCCCACACAGACACACCCCTTCAAACAGAGTGCTCAAACCAGAGGGCTGAAATCAGGGTAGGAAAAATGCCTTTTATTTAAAAAAAAAAATGTTTCTATGTAGAAATCATACCAACATTATAAGTGCACCACAGGAAACATTATAAAACAATGCAGTTCATAAGCCCTTTAATAGCTGTCCAAAGCAAACAAAAGCAAACATTGTGTGGTATTTTGTATGTGGGCGATGGAACTGAAACACCTGGATTTAGACCACAATAATTTATTAGTATGATGTAGGGCCTCCTTATAAAGCCAATGCAGCATCAGTTCACCTTGGGAATGACAGATTTAAGTCTTTCACAGTGGCCTGAGGGATTCTGAGCCGTTCCTCTTCCAGAACAGTAGTGAAATCACTATGTGATGCTGGTGGAGGAAAACATTTACTGACTCGCTCCTAAAATTGATAGATCTGGAGACTGTACAGTCCATGGAAGATGTCCAACTTCACTTTCATGTTCATCAAACCATTCTGTACACCAGTGTGTATTGGTGAATTATCATGCTGATACACGACACCCCCTTCAGGGCACAGCGATTTAGCCATTAGCAGCACATGGTCCTGCAGAGCGGTTTGGCAGTGTCGTGTCCATCAGGCACAGTCGGGAATGCCATGATATTCTTATCTATATGATATAATGCCATGACTTCACTCTGCGCAGCAACAGTCCTGGTGTTCAGCCTCTTCGGTTCTTCTCCACACCGTAACTCACACGGATGTGGGAAAGACAGTGACGATGGACTCATAAGAGGACAATACATGTTTCACATTGTCCACAGCCTAAGATTTACACTGTTGGCACCAATGAAACCCACATTTGGCATTGACACGAGTGACCAAAGGTCTGGCTATAGCAGCCCAACCATGAATATTGACTTTGTGGAGATCCTGACGAACAGTTTTAGTGGAAACGGAAGAGCACATTTAATTCTGCAGTGATTTATGTTTTTTTTGGATACAATCCGGGTTAGTACCTGGAAATGCCTTTCAGACAGCTTCCTCCGGAGTCAACAGTTACTTACTGTATGCTGGATGTGGTTCACAATGCCAACATTAACACATTTACAATATTGCAGTCCTGATCACAGATGAGCCAGCGAGACACGCACCAACAATTTGTCCTCTTTTGAACTGTGATGTGTGGCATGTCTCCCATTATGTTATGCGGATTGCAATATTTAATGTTCACTATGCTTTTGCTCTGCTAATTCGGCTTTCACGCTCTGCTCTTACTGATGGAATGTAAAATCATTGAAGATTGGTCAGGCCACGCATACAGGTGTGAAACCTCCTCCAACACTATATTGGCCAGTGTTTCAGTTTCATTGTCCAACACCTGTAGTTAGGGATGGGTACCGAAACCTGCTATTAAACGGCCCCGGGGATAAATATCAAAGAAGGTATTAGTATTAGTAACCATGAAAATATCAGTACTAGAGAAATAAAATACAAGTACTATTTATTATTGCTATATAGACATTATCTTGCTATTTCTATCTTGCCAACTGTTATATGTAATATACATGTGATTTTAATAATAATTAATAACTTTACGTCAGAATTAGAATCTGTGATTGTTGTAAACTGTCTCTACAGTCTCTACTGATGCTAAATTGCTGATGTATTTTATATTAAAAAGTGCAATAATCCGCGCAAAAGACGCAGTTTCCAACTTCAAGGCGGCTTTCTGTGTGTGACCGCGAACCGCAACTAGACAAGAACATTATATTTTAGGCGTCATGTGCATGTAACGATCAAAATACACACACACATGTGTCAAAGTGAGAGTATTCCCTTAAACACAGTTTATGTCTTAAATGGGGATTAATAGTTGGGAGAAAATATAATGTGTATTATTTTATTTGCAGACTAAAAGGGGCAGCAGCCTCTTAATGATTCGCCATTAATGTGAATCAAACAACAAAATGCAAAGAGAAAGTTACTCACAACTCCTGAATGAATAACTTTAGCTGCATTAATAAACATTAATATATCAATTAATACAGTGAAAACTATGCAGTGTTATTTTACATTTGATTACTTCATTAGATTTCTTATATAGGTCATATTACTTATCTGATGTTAGTAGACTTTAGGTTAAATTAAAGCACTGTATTACATTTATATCTTTGTTTTATTGTATATTCAGTCTTTATTTGACCATTTGTTAGTACTTTGTTCTTGTTCTTACTGCATCCTAATTTATATATACAGTATATATAAAAGAGGAAAAATGCCTGCACACTGGTGCATTTACAAATAGATGTTTTATATTAGTTTGTTCAAACATTGCTGTTTCTTTAGCTATAGATATTTATTTTATATTTCAGAATATAAAGCAATGTTAATTGTGTTTTAATTTGTTTATCTACTTTGTATAAAAAAATATATATTAAAAATAACTGACGAGAATACCGTTAAAGTACCGGATCAATAAGCACAGTATCGGTAAGAGTGGTAATACCATTAAAACCTTAACAATACCAATCCCTGGCTGTAGTTGAGCAGATGTTGACCGTTTTTGTAAAGAATAATTCTGCAGTGCTTTAAGTCAAGTATGCGGTACTGTTGCTGCAATGAGACAGTTTATTGTTTAAACCTGAGCACAATATTTTAACATTTTATTAACTTTATCACAATGGTACCAGTACAACTACTGTTTAAAAATACTTATGCTCACTTATTTAATTACAAATAAAATAAAAACACTAATATTGTGAACAATTCTTACAATTTAAAATAACATTTTTCTACGTGAATATATAGTAAAGTGTAATTTATTCCTGTGATCACTGTAAAGTTTCAGGAATCACGAGCGCATATAAAAAGCAGTGAGTCGCCTAAATAATTATCACTACCTGCATTTTACAAGAGTTAATTTGCTTGTGGTTGTAAATTACTGAAGTGTGTGTGTGTACAGAACAGCATTAATAAGTGCTAAAAGTTGAATTGACTACCGAGTTTTGCTGCAGTGTGTACGTAGCCAATGACATGATCCTTCAGAAATCACACTAATAGGAGGATTTGATGCTCAAGAAACATTTCAGATTGTTATCATTGTTAAAAACAGTTGTGCTGCTTCATACGTTTGTGGAAATTGTGATTTTTTTTCATGATTCTTTGTAAAATAGCAAGTTCAAAAGAACAGCATTTATTTTAAATAGAAATCTTTTATAACATTAGGCCCATAAATGGCTTTTTATGTCACTTTTGATCGATTATTGTGTCCTTGCTGAGGGTCAGCATTAAACATCAGTGTTTTTCATGTCATAACAGGATGGATTACCTTCGTGTCTTCCTCTTTCCACAGAATTTCCTGTTCGGCCTCGTTCAGCTCTTCGGTCGGGTCATACGTGTAGACCGGAAGCAGCTGATGCCGCAGTCGATCAATCCTAAACGTGCATCAGACACACACGCAGCAAAGACACGCTAATCCTGACCTTCAGCACTTATATTACAAACAGAGGCTCAGACATTCTGCCAAATATCTACTGTTGTGTTTCACAGAACAAAAACATAGGGGTTTACTCATTTTTGAGTGAACTACACTAGCAGTCAAAACTTTGGAAAAATTCAGATTTTTTTTTTATGTTTTAAAAAAAACAACTTTATGCTCACCAAGGTTGCATTTATTCCGCGAAAAAATCAGTAATATTGTGAAATATTACTACAAAACTTGGTTCTAGTGATGCAAAGCTGAATTTTCAGCATCGTTACTCCAGTCTTCAGTGTCACATGATCCTTCAGAGATCATTCTGATATGAGAATTTGATGATCAAAAATATTTCTTATTATTATCAATGTTGAAAACAGTTATGCTGTTTCATATGTTTGTGGAAACTGCAATACACTATCATTCAAGGGTGCGGGGTAAGTAACATTTAAAACAATCAGCAAGGCAGGCTTGTGCAAAATTCAGAATTTCAGAATTGGCCTCCAATCAATTCATGAATTGGAATTTGAATTGAATTGACTTGTTCAAATTCTAATTGTAATTCTAGATCCTATTTTTGACATCAATTCAAATTCAAGAATTGAACTGGAATTCAGGAGTCATTCTCAATTCAATTCTGAATTGTGCACAAGCCTGCAGCAAGGAGGCATTCAAATGATCAAAAGTGACAGTAAAGACATTTAAAATGTTAAAAAAAGATTTGTATTTCAAATAAGGTCTTTTCTTTTCAACTTTCTATTCATTAAAGAATGCATCACCTTTTCCAAAAAAAGATATTAAGCAGAAAAAACTGTTTTCAACATTGATAAACATAAGAACCATTAATTATATTTGAGAACCAAAAATAACTGAGCAGCAAACCAGCATATTAGATTGATTTCTAAATATATAAAGATTATTGTACTCAGAAAAAAATGTAAATAACTATAAGACAACTTGCTGTCTCCATCCACTGAACATTGTGATTCAGATGTATCTGTATACCTTGACCCCAACTTGTGGACTCTGTAAAAATAGGCTTTCTTTGATTAATAATTCTAATTTACTACGTATGAATATAAGACCATGCATAGAATACATAATTACACAATAAAAAATAAATAAATACAAAATGGGGGTTTCTAACTTGCCCATCTGTGTTCAATGTAACGTCATTAGCCCGGACACAGACCTCCATTCTTTACGGTATTGTTCCTCTGGTCAAAATGTTTGCTCTGAGTTTACAGAGAATATGTGTATTGTTCTTAAGATTAAAAGATACCGTTCTCCGCTTATGGATAATGTGCTTATTAAGAGCAGATGCTGCACCACATTATGGCAAATTAGTTTATATTGCTCTACTATTTGCCAAGAAAGCTATTCTTCAAAATTGGAAAATGATACAATTATCAAGTATTAATCACTGGTTAAATGTAGTATTAGAACACATGGCAAAGGAAAAAAATAGGCTACCGTAGAAAGAAAGAGTACGAGTCCTTTACTATTTTATCACTATATTTTACTATATTTTAATCATTTTAAAGTCAGATTTTGCAAATGTCCATCGAGGAAGAGCAAGATCTGGGAGTATTCTGAAAGCCTACACACAACCTTTCTGTGTCATGTGAAACTAGTAATAATCAAGCTTTTTATAAGACCGGTTATGAGGGACAATAGGGTATGAAATATTACATCAGAATACAGGAGAAACACTGAATGAAACTTACTTGACACTTGATATATCGACATCGTAACGAAGAAAATACACTTAACGATTGCAAACATTACGTTTAAACGTTAATGAAGTTAGTCGTTGCACACATGTATAAATCATTGCATTTCATTGTATGTATTTTTTTCATAAGAAATTGAAGTACATTTTATATTAATTTTTTACATATGTTGAATTTAGATACACCAGCTATTATGGAAGAATTCATGTAAAGCATGACTTTATATTTTAGGTATTCATTTCTGTATTTTTGAGCGTGTAAATTCCAGATTACATTGAGTCATTGGCAGCATGTGTTTTGCTTTTTTCTTGTTGTCTTTTTCTCTTTCTCCTCACATTGTATTTTTGTAAAATAAAAAAGAGAATGATTTCTGAAGGATCATGTGACACTGAAGACTGGAATAATAAAGCTAAAAAATTGCTTTAAATGACAGGAATAAATTATATTTTACAACATATTAAACATATGCTTTGCAACATATTGCTTAGTTGGAGACATTTGATTTAATATTCAACAATATTATAGATCCTCCTGCATCGACACCATTATATATGAACTGAGCTGGACGATGACATCACGGTTTTCTTCTATATATATAAATGAACTAAATTAATAACTTTTTTACAACAGAAATGAACCATCACTGAACATACTTCATCTGGACTGTGACGCTGTTTTCTTTCGGAAACAAATTTGTTGCATTATTTTCCTGTTATCTCTGTAAAGCTGCTTTGAAACAATCTGTATTGTAAATAATATTTCACAATATTAATGTTTTTACTGTATTTTTGATCAAATAAATGCAGCCTTGATGAGCAGAAACGACTTCTTTCAAAAAACATTTGAAAAAAATCGTAATTATTCCACACTTTTGAACGCCAGTGCATTCTTCTCATGCCTTTCAAAGAGTGCAGGAGTGTGTGTGTGTGTGTGTGTGTGTGTGTGTGTGTGTGTGTGTGTGTGTGTGTGTGTGTGTGTGTGTGTGTGTGTGTGTGTGTGTGTGTGTGTGTGTGTGTGTGTGTGTGTACTCACCTCCGTTTCCTCCTTATGTACATCACCTACAAAACAAAAAGGTACATTATTATTTCCTAGAAACAATGCCTCGAAAGCACATTGGCCCTCATTTATCATTCTTGCGTAGAAACGGGCGTATATGTTGGCGTAAGATTATGCTTACACTCCTCTCACCGCCTGATTTATGAAGCTGTGCGTACCTTTGAAATCCAGGTGTACGCAATACCTGCCCTTGATAAATGCCGCGGCTGAAAACGATCGTCATTAGAATAACACGCCCCTATATATTCAAGTATCCGCTTCCCCCACACCCTCATTTTACGCCATGGACACACGGAAGACGGCAAAGAGGAAAAACTTCTCTGGAGATCGAGACCATCACCATCATGAAAAATTATTATTAAATCAAACAACAATATTGTTGATGATAAATTCAAAGTTAATTGTATTTTTTTTCAAAACGCTATAAATCCATCCATTTTTTGTCTAAAAAAACAACAACAAAAACAACAACAAGAGAACATGCAACATATAATCAGGGACTCATACTATAAATTAATATAAATTAAATAAGTGCAACTGCATGAAATAAGTAAATGCCAAACAAAATAAATAGTAAAATAAATTAAATAGTAAAAATAAAATAAATATTTCCAATGTCACGTTCCAATATTGTCCACCACATAAAACAAATAATTTAAAAATAACACACAAATACAGTCCTTAAATACAACAATGTTAAAAATACATTCAAATGATTTAGTAACACATTTAGGCTAATAGTAATTCGTGCCGAACTTGAAAAAAGTAATGATAACAATATTCAGGCCTACTATTAGGCTACGTGTTGTAGCCATTAACTAAGTGCATTTAGTTTCATATTTGTTAAAAAATAATAATGTTATTTTTTCCCCATCTATATTGATTATGAAAAGTGAACATAGGCTAAGATAGGATGCGCAATATATCGGGAGACATGCTCAGACATGATTTTGGCCACTTAATTAAGTTTTGTTTTGTAGAAAGCCTTTCTTTAAAGTGAATTTCGTTTTGAATAAATTGTATCTTAATTTTAATATTTTTTTCATCAACCAATTTCCTAGATTTAATAAATAAGAAGCAAATAGCAGACAATATAATCATGAGTCATGACATGGAGGCGCGGGCGCGGTCCCTTGCATTGCACGTGAACTGGAGCACATCTCATCACAAATTAACCGAAACTCAGTATATGCCTCACAGACATGAGAAATATATCTATAAGGAAAGCTTGAAATGTCTTTAAACGAAACAATTATAAACGAAAAGAAATAGGCTACTCTCTCTATAGGCCTGTTCACTACGGAGATGGTGATCATCAATTTCATCTTTGCAGACACAACACTAGTTTATTAATAGAAATAAACGTTTTGGAAAAGAGCTCCTCATATCTTTTAGTTTGTCAGTGCGTTTTGTGGTGTTAGGAATTGTTTTTCTGCGCATTTCCGCACTAACTCAAAACGTGCGTACATGTACACCACCTCCTGACCTGGCGTAGCATTTGAGCGTGCCGTACGCCAACGTCCATATTGATAAATATCAAAGTCACCGTGGTTTTGGGTGTACGCTGGAAATTTGGTGTACGCACTTTTGATAAATGAGGGCCAATGTCTGTAATAATGTCAGATTCAGATTATTTTATTTAAAGCCATGTCAGCATTCAAAGCTATTTTCATGGCCAAAAATTTAATTACAAAAATAGAAATATCATTTAAATACAATAAAAACAAACAGCAAGTCATATTATACAAGATTCTTTGAATTAACATATGATAAAAAATCCAAAACCGTCTCAGGTATAATCTTATTAAATATGTCCTTAAGTGAAGTAACTTCATAAAGAGCATTCTGCTTGTATTAAGTCCAGGACAATACGTTTGAAAGATAAGGGAATCTTACAAAACACGCGTACAGTTGGGTCTTCATCTTTAAGTAAAAAAACATGGGTCAAACTTGTGTGACCCATACGACATCTGGTGTAGACCACTTGATCAACTCTAGTTTTAAGAGTGATAAAAAGTATGTTTGTAATTCCCGGATGAGTTATGTACAACTTATTATTCTTGCACATATTCCACTCTTCTTGCCACTTATTTAATATGTATCGATTAATAATCGGTCTGATATCTGAGGGAGGAATTTGACATTCAATCACTTCCTGATTAAGAGCTTCCTAAAGCAGATGCAGCTGCGCACGCATTCACAACAGAATAAAGGCCTTTTGTCTTTTTTGGATGATCGGCTCAATCAAATTATCGTGCGCCTTCACCTTCTCCCCCACACTAGTGAGAAACACCCAGAAGCAGCACAGCAAAGAGAGAGCGTGCAGATGTGTGTGTTCATACCACTGCTGCCAGGACCCCGATGACAGTGATGAGGAAGAAGGGCACGAGCACGTAGCTGACGGCCACATCGTGAGGAGGAGGAGGAGGAGGAGGAGGAGGAGTGGTGCTGTTCATACTGAGGCCTTCACTGCTCTCCTGCACGCATGTGACTCCCACATGCTCTCTCGGCCCCGGGAACCACTGGGAAACACACCAGAATACACTTATTCATGGACGAGGAATGCTGGGAAACAGCTAAAGGGGTTCATCATTTCATTTCAGACTCGTTTACACTTTATCTACTAGCTGAATCAGCCATACTTTAAAGTTTCTTTAATCGGGCTGATAAACATTCCCGTTTACAGCACCGCTGGGTGTAGCGTTCACTCCAACATCAAAAGGGAAAAAGTTTATATAGAGATATTTTAAGATTCAATGCTTTAGAACCATATTCTTTCCCCCACTGTGCCAATGACAATTCCCTTATGTTTTATAGGTTTTTCCTTTCTAATTTCCTTTAAGATTTTTGTTGCATCTTCATTTTTCTCATTACTGTAATACAGCAAAACCAATGTTTGTTGTTATCAACATTTAAATCAACATACATAAAGGCAGTACAACAAATACTACCATAATGTAGGCTAAGTATAATACACCATTGCCGTAATAAGAGTTTTGAGCATTTAATGAGCATTAATGTTGTATTGTTATTATGCTGTGTTTTTGAGGTATTCTTTAACGTACAAGAATATAGTATAGGCTATATCAAAGTAGCATGTGTGAAGGGTGAATTGTCTAAAAAGCCTTTCTAAAGCTCTGTATAAGCAAAATAGAGCCGTTGACATGTCAACATACTTTTAATACCACATAATCTGCATAACGCACGACTTCTCTCTATTAGGGAAGTCTAACATTTGGATTTAATACAAAGCGTCCAGCAGAAGACTGCTTTAATACACATTTTACAACGGCAAAGCGTTTATGTCGCACATGACTTTGCGAAAAACTACGCATTCAATGACATTATCTGCTCCCGTTTGTTTACATAACGGTAGTGGCATTATTACGGTGACCAGCACTGATATCATCAATGTCGCGATAATTATGAGCGGTAATAATAATAACACTGGTGTCTGCTGACTCACGTGAAAACATCATGACCAGTCAGACTTCACCATCGAGGCATTAAAGTAAACACACCTGATTCAGTCAAAAGAGCAGAGTGAGTGTCACTTAACTATAAGACGACTCCAGATCCAGTTATTATAACACAAGTCATGGGTTTGTCTGACATTAAACCCCCACTGGCAGTGTTTACGGGAAGCAAGTCCTGCGATGAAAAGGAAACGATTATGGTGGTGCTGGAGGGAGGAGTTATGATGAGTTATTCAATGCACGATATTGATCAGCAGATGTCGCCACTGCATTAAATCATACTACTGTATCATATCATATCATATCATATCATATCATATCATATCATATCATATAATATCATATCATATCATGTCATGTCATGTCATGTCATATCACGTCACGTCATAAAGGTTAATACAGGTGAAACCAATACTACACATTATATAACTGCTATTCTATGACTGATATTCTTTGTAATTATTTCATTTGCAGGTTTAAGGATTTGATAAATAATGTGTAAGCTGTAGCACCGCTCTATTTGCATTTGTGTATGGGATTTTGCAATAACATTAGTAGATTATTAGTAGATTTTTGTTATATATTTACAACAATATTTTCAATTTATGAAACCTCGACGTAATCAGGAATTGCAAAACACACGTCTTTAAAATAGCTTAAAAACCACGCCTACTAAATACATGCCAGCCAATCTGATGTCAGCAGTTCCAAACGCCCATAGTGATTGACAAGTAAAGCGCGTTCTCTGATTGGCTGAAAAGCACGGGCCGCCCCCTGGCTCTTTATTTTAGAGATTTCCTTTTTTTACAGTCTATGGAGGTTTCACAAAGGTTTCAGTGAGCTTTCAAGTTATAAAGATATTATATTCCTGGCACAATTATATAATAACAACAAACAAATAAATAAACTATTATAGAAAACTAACCATGACATTATGGTAGTGAATTAATCAACGCGTAAACGTCAGTGCGCTCTGAACCAGTTCAACCTCATATTCACAAACAGGAAACGCGCTTTGGGTTATGCATATGCTACGCAGTTTACGCAGAGCTCAGAGTCATGGCGTCTTTGCGACGACACCAGCTCACAAGACTCGCAAAATGAAGCGACGGAGGGAATATTCGTGTTAGCAGAGGGCTTTTAGAGGGGTTTGTGGCTGCGGGACCGCATTGAGAGGCGCAGAGCTGACCGGAGTTAAGGACTTTCATCTGTTCAGCGCGATGATAAAGCTCAAGTCCAACCAGACGCGCACGTATGATAGAGACGGTTATAAAAGGCGCGCGGCCTGCCTGTGCTTCAGGAGCGAGCGCGAGGAGGAGGTGACGCACGCCAGCAATCACTGCGCCTTTACTTTTTACTTAAACTAATACATTAACTCTAGCGTTAAATATAATCAGCGTATACATTTAGCAGTGTGTAGGTGTTAGAATTAGAGTTGTACGTGTGTGTGTGTGTGTGTGTGTGTGTGTGTGTGTGTGTGTGTATATATATATATTATGTATGTGTGTATTGTACGACCACAGAACGATATCGGCTCATATCTGTTTTTGTTTAAAATGCATAAATTACTGGGGAATCTTCTTCAAATTGTTGTTAACAAAATGGTTTAACCTGATCTTTTGGACTGCATGTGGTAATCTCATGCGTTTTAAACTATCTTGATGCACCATGTAAATATCAAATACACTGGTGCATGATTACTTATCAGTACAATTGAATGTATACCGTAATAAGTTACTGCCACACCAGTGTTTATTATGATAACCACAGCCTATTGTTTATGACCATGTTGGCTAATACCAGGAAACAATCTCAAAAGTAGCTGTAGTATTCGGTATAATTGAATATGAAACATTTAGTGTTACATAATGTTGCTTTGCCATGTTAAAATATTCCAGTTCAAACACACTGTTGTCACTATCAGTTGTATTAATTTACATTTCTGTAGCCTTTAACCATGATTCACCCTCACTATATGCACTATAATTATGTCAGTGATTTTGTTAGCCTAAAGCACTTAAACTCTCTTTGAAAGGCATGAGAAGAATGCACTGCCTTCAAAAGAGTGGAATAATTACGATTTTTTAAAAATGTTTTTTGAAAGAAGTGTTTCTGCTCATCAAGGCTGCATTTATTTGATCTGAAATACAGTAAAAACAGTAATATTGTGAAATATTATTATTTACAATACAGATTGTTTCAAAGCAGCTTTACAGAGATAACAGGAAAATAATGCAACTAAGTTTGTTTCCAGAAGAAAATAGTGAAGTATGTTCAGTGATGGTTCATTTTTGTTTAAAAAAAAAAGTAATAAATTAATTTAATATATATATTATATGTTAGAAGTAAAAACGGTTATGAGTGGTTGCATATTAACTTAAAAGTTGTCATATTACACCAGGATAGGAGGAGGAGGAGGGAGTATTAAGGTTATGTGGCACACAGTGATGTCTAAGCAGATCATTGATCCACATGTCTCTTGTGCAGCGCTCTGACGGTGTGTGTGTGTGTGTGTGTGTGTGTGTGTGTGTGTCAGGTGCTGTTGGTGAGCAGCAGCAGTCATCCCGACCGCTGGATCGTTCCCGGAGGAGGGATGGAGCCGGAGGAGGAGCCCGGTGTCGCTGCTGTCAGGGAGGTGTGTGAAGAGGTGGGCTTTCTTCCTTTAAGACACTTATTTGTGCTTATTACTGTGATAACGGACTCAGGTGCTCGCTAGGAGAATCACAGGAATTGGTTCAAGGCTCGCACTAAATGACTTTAAACACCTGTTGTGCATAAAACAGGCTAAGAGCAAACTCAAAACACAAGTTACAAAAACTAGAACTGTTTAGGTACTAAAGCAAGCACCAGCTTCTCTCCCTAAAGGCCCGTTCACAACAAGAACTATAACTATATCAGCGTCCACACCAGTGGAAGATATTGTTCTGGTTATTTATTTAAGATGGATTCTGATTGGGGGTCAATGTTTTTATCGTTTAAAAAATTATATTGAAAGTGATTCCAATGATATTGTTTCTCTGTGCTGTCATTGTTATAGCTAGTTCTGGCGTGGACTCTGTTATTCTTTTATATTGAGAACGATTTTTATAATTATATCTTTATCTTTATAGTTATCCTCAGGGCTCCAGACTAACTTTTTTCACTAGGAGCACAGTGGCCCCCAACTGAAAATTTTAGGGCCACAACCAGAAACTTGTCAATAAACCTGTGATTTATTAACATGTCACGGCATACTCTATGCTTGAGGATAAGATTGTGTGTAACTAGCGTATTGTGTTTAAACTGCGGCAAACTTCGTGTTCCCCGCAGTTCATGGGGTTCGTCTCCTTACAGTACCTCAACCAGCTGAATTCTCGCAGCCAGTCTTCCCGAAAATGTTGGGTTTGGGCCTTTTTCGCCACACAAACCTCTGACTATGAATCATCATCCGACTGGCACTGGCACTGGCACACTAGCCGCAGGTCGGAAGAACGAGTCAGTAGTTCGCCGGCTCATTGCTCAGACGCACATTGCAGGTCGTGATATTTGTCTCCGTCTCCTTCCCACAGACGTTTACGCACACTGGATTATCACTAGGACCCTCCACACGTTAACCACTTACCGTGGCCTTTCCCTGTTCTTCTCACACTCGTTGGCTTGTCACACATTCCGGATTCATTGACGCGCCCCTTCCATGTTTAACATGTAGATAAAAAAGGGCAGATTTACTGGTCCCACATGTGCCACTGGATGTAAAATTCAGTCGCACACTCTCAAATTATGGTCGCAGTCTAGAGCCCTGAACGGGCCTTAACATGTGGATTCAACGCATCCCAGATGTGGGCCGGATCTGGGCTTACACTATGTTGCTATCTGGGTGTTGAAGCCTGGAGTTTTTCTCAAGCGGCATTAACTAGTATTGTTCAGTTCTTGAACTAATCATTCTTTTAAGCCAGTATTCACAGAGTCGAGCTTCAGCTCTGGGTCGATGATGAAAGATGCCCTCGGAAGAAGTAGAAGATCTGAAATTAATGAATCAAAAAGAAAAGAAAAGAAAACCTCAAAAAGGTTTCAGAGTAGAGCTGCACGATTATGGATAAATTGGGAATCACGATTTTGAATGGACAACTAAACAAAATAACGTAATTTACTAAAGTTTCTGACAAAATGTTCAGTCTGTTTAGAAAGAAAGTAATATGCGTACAGATGCGCTTCCACAGCAGCTGTGGTTAACCAACGTCTACATCTGGGTTCACGTAACCGATTGCTCTCTCCCTATCCAATCAGGTTGATCGATAAATATAAATTAAAACAATCATGTAAAGACCACCAACGGGGGAAAATAGCGGAGTGAACGTGCAGATATTTGTAATACTTGCAGTATTTGCAATTCGTTACTTCATAGCCCTGGTGTCATCAACCCGAACTAAAGTTCGTTTCACTTCAGTTCTGTGAAGCAGCTTGATCGCTTAAAAGTGTAAATTGCAGGTTAAATTTTTCACGAAGATAATGCAATGTACTTATTAAACATAAAGATAAGAACCGCCCACCATTGTTTTTTATGTTTTTTATACTAAAATGCAGAATATAATATGAAAAGTTGGTACGTTATACAGTGGTTTTAATCACGCCCCCTCCGTTCCACTAGGCTGGGCGTGACGTCATAACAGGGACTCCAAGCCTAGAGTTACCGTTAGTCTAACGGCAAGTAACAAAAATGGTGAACTATTGTGTTTGTCCGGGATGTACAAATACATCTAATACGGGAGAGAGGCTCCACAAGTTCCCCAAGGACAAACGGCTGATTCGTGCCTGGGAGAAGTTTGTGGCTACGAAGCGAGCTGATTTTACTGGTGCCTCTGTGACAAAGTCGCGGGTCGAGCTGCTCCACTAAACTCCAAAACGCGTTCACCTCACGACAGCACATACTCTCCACTGCTGATTCCATTGGGTGGCATAGCCCACACAAACACCTGTCAAACACAGCGATAGGGACATCCATCTATTTTTTTCTTTCTGACAATGAGCATTGTTAATTAGTTGCGTTTTAGCACAGGCAATATCGCGTTCTGTCAACAGATGCCAGCAAAAGCGCCATTGTGCCTGTGCAGTGTGTGCATCTCTACAGCTCTGATTAGGACCACTAACACCATGTAAGTAAATAATGTCTTAAGTTGTTGTCCCTTCTTGCTATTCTACATGACGGCAAGATTTTGAAAAGACTTTAGCTTGTTTCCTAATGTTATCCGGGCTAGCACCAGGCTAACCTAGGCTAGCTCTAGCTACTCACAAGGAAACCTGGCCAACCCTCCACTAATTTTCCTCACACCAAGCATTAATAACTCTTTGAGGGCCATGATTTCTGACAATTTCCTCCCCTCTCTCACGCAAAAATGGTCAGGCAGACTTTTTTTAGTGTGTCCAGATATGGTGCTGCTGCCTTGTTCATTCAAAACACTGCAGAAATAGAGGAGCTCAATGTGGAGAAGATCTTGGTTACGTCAAAACCGCAACCAGAGAAGGGGTTTTCTGCCCTGCTTTTCCCGTGTTTCCCATGTAAACATGCGCTCGACGAAATCACACTCGCACAAGAGAGACGCATGTTTAGAAAGCCATTTGAAGTTCAAAGCACCTCAAGTTGTTTTTCATGACTTATTATATTTGCATACAGAGATATACACGATATAACACAATCACTAACGATAGACGTTATTATACCGTCGCCACAATGTAGCCTATATCTTCATATCGCCAGCACTAATAAGATCATTAAGGACACAGTTTTGAAATCTAGGGATGAGAAACTTACCCTCGGCTCTCCATCACTATTAATATATATTTTATATATAGCCTCTGTGTGTTTTCATTTTATCTCTGTTAATTACAATCCTCAGAGAGTTTCCATTTTAGGAGTCCTGGTTTGCTATACATGTTGGATTGAAATATTAAGAATTGAGTATAAGAATTCTAGCGAACTCCACACTTTACAATACAATTCAATTCAACATGTGTTAATGTATAACTACAGCATAAAGTAGGCTATGTTTGGTTGTAATTGTTCAATGTTAATTCATTGTTTGTTCATAATGCATAAAGTAATGTTTATTTATACAACGGAAATGAATTAGATAAATAAAATAAAAATGCTGTAAAAGTATTGCTTCCTGTTAGCTCATGATGCATTAACTAATGTTTGCTAAGTGAACTTTACTGTATTTCCGTTTTAAAGGAAGCTGCAGATTTGATTTTCTCTGCTCTATTCCTTTTTGCAGTTTCCCCGACTGTTACATCTGCAAACTCACATGATGTCAAGTCTGTAAATCATTAGTCATGCAGTTCTCACATTGCAAGCTAAGTCAAATAATAGGAATTGTTCCACATGTGAGGATTACTGTTCAGAGCCACACACACAAATAACCTCAGGTTTACTTGACAAGCTCTTGTTTTGTTTGCTATAGTATATATAGGGTCATAAGGTTACATATAGGGTTAAATCTGTTTTATTAAACATTTTATATGGTTCTGTGATTTAGATTAATTTAAGAGCGCTCTTTTCGCCAAAGCCGTCAACTTAGTAAATATTTTTTGCATTCAACTTCTGAGAACTATCTTTTGCTTAAGTTGTTTCGTGATGCTGTAAAATGCTACAGGATGTTATCCCGGGTTCCCGCGGATCGTTAAAAAGTTTTAAGGGGTATTCAATTAGATGTTTAAAATTTAAGGCCATAAAAAGCTTAACATCTTATTTTTACTTATGAGAGGAGATCTTATATTTTAGATGACACTGACTTAGACATATCTAAATCTTTGACCAAATTAAAACTATCTAATTAGCGTATATATATTGAACAAAATTATAAACGCAACACTTTTGTTTGGTTTTTGTTTTTGCCCCCATTTTTCATGATCTGAACTCAAAGACATGTACATAAAAAGGCCTATTTCTAATATTGTTCACAAATCTGTGTAAATCTGTGTTAGTGAGCACTTCTCCTTTGCTGAGATAGTCCATCCACCTCACAGGTGTGGCATATCAAGATGCTGATTAGACAGCATGATTATTGCACAGGTGTGCCTTAGGCTGGCCACAATAAGAGGCCACTCTAAAATGTGCAGTTTTACTGTATTGGGGGGGGGGGGGGGGGGTCGTCCGAAAACCAGTCAGTATCTAGTGTGACCACTGATCTATATAATGACTGGATAGCTCATGACGTTCTAAACTGCCATCAGGCAGTGAAGCCACCGGAAGTGTTCGAGCGGCCATCTTACGATTCCCTACCAGCATAGGGCTCCAACGCCCGTTATAAAGAGATTTGTAGGCCCGACGGCACTTTAAAGATGAACCAACCGCTGAGCAGCATACAAGTGTAAAACGAATTTTCACAAAAGGACGAAGAAAAACTGCCACAGGTTGTAATTCAAGCCCTATAAGTAGTTATTTATATGCAAAATTGTCGCAATGCCCGTGTTGTTTTCTCCGAGGCAAGAGTAACGGTAATGCTGCTGCTTCTTTAACAAGCAACGATAAAACAGTCAACAGTAGCCTATAAGAAACATCAGAGCAGCAATAATCACAATTAAGTGTCCAATAGCGACACCATTTAACAGCTTCAAAAGAGCTTTGTGCAGAGTCCGTTTACCGTTACATTAACCCATACAATTTGTATTATGCATTTCCTGAACATGTACTTGCTAAGCAAACACTTTATATGGACAAACTATTAATCTATAAAACACAATCGGTCTTCCGACCTCGTTGAAGGCGGTGAGAGAGTGCGCGCGCGCGCGGCCGGGGCTCTCTTTCTCTGCTCGTTCTTATGCGCCCTGTCCACTGATCTAAATAATTCGTTGTTACGACGACTTTGTTCCCTCGTTTTAATAAATCGTGGACACGTTGAACTAATTCCCTCCCTCGTTTTGATTTGACGACTTACAACGTGGCCACAATATAGTAAAACGCGGGAACATATTAGTATAAGGTGCTGAGGTATTATTAATTTGTGACCACTAAACAATATTCACCTGAATATTCACCAATTCACAAAAATATAGGTCTTTAGCATTCACTATATAATTAATAGTATCAAACTGTTTTTCTTACCTGTGAAGATAGCTCTTCAGTGAAGGCCGACTAGTGTTCTCATACAGCTTTTTATTTTGCAAAGAAATTGCCGTTTTTTAATAAGCTGGAAAAATTTCCGACTTTAAACAAATACTCATTTTAAATGCTTAGGATGTTTGCGTTGTGAGAATGTACAGGGATACTTTAGATTTAAAAACCGTGTCTCGTTAGGCAATGTTTTTTCCGTCAAATCATAAAATTTCCTATTGATTCAACAGAACGCGTGAGCTCACTAGGGATTACCAATATGGCGGCGTGGTGGCTTCACTGTTTATGACGTCATGAGATATCCAGTCATTCTATATAGATCAGTGAGTGCGACCACCATTTGCCTCACGCAATGCAACACATCTCCTTCACATAGAGTTTTGGTAGCCATTTTTGATTTAGTCTTAGTCTTCATCTTCAGACGAAAATGCTTATTCTTAGTCACATTTTAGTCATTGTGTCTTTCATAGTTTTAGTTGACAAATTTTTTTATGCATTTTTGTCAACTTTTAGTCATTATCATTTTTTAGGGTGCCGTACCCCCTCTTCCACTTAGACTGCAGTCACACCTTTTCCATTAAAGGAATAGTTCACCTCAAAATGAAAATTTCCTAATAAGTTACTCACTCCAATGCCATCCAAGATACCCATGTCTTTCTTTGCTCAGTGGAAGAGAAATTAAGTTTTTTAAGGAAAACCTTTCTGGATTTTTCTTCGAATAATGAACTTCATTGATTTGGACTTCAAAATGCTGGTTGTCATTGGAGTTTCAAAGGTCTTTGGACCAAAGGTCTTTGAAGTGCTTCAACGGACTGTGCACAATCACAGCTGAGGAAGAGAGTCTTATCTCGCAAAACGATAGGTAATGTTCAAAAAAAAAAAACTAAAAAAATTATATATAACTACAATTGTTCGGATTGAGCTGATCTGCAACGCGCCAGGAACTACGCCATCACGTTGAAAGGTCAGGCTCGATGTCGCGGGCGCCACCGGAAGTTGAAAGCTCGAAGGCTAATGAATGATTATTTATTTATTTATTTATTTTTTGCTTTAAACAGACAATCATTTGTTAATCAAACGTTTAGCTGTCGTCTATTTATGATATAACTATTGTGCATTTTTTCACGGTTCTTCTAACGGTGTATGGGTTGACTACATTTTTCTACGTTTTTTTTGTAGCAGTAAAAAAAAACCTTACCAACATTAGCTAGAAACAGCATTAAAGTAGTAGTAGAGAAGAGAGCCGTGGAACTGCTCAGTTAGCTTCAGAGTCAGTAACGTTACTGGTAAATGCATTTACCTAACACACTGTAGCCCAATGTCAAAACGTTTTTATGTAATTATATTAAAAGTATAATAATATACTAATAATATATATGACCCACGGCAATGGATCTATTATTAGGGGAGGCCCACCCCTAATAATAGATCCATTGCCACTGAGTAGCTGACGGATGTATTCCGTCAAAATGGCTGACACGCGGCTAGGGGTCACGTGACTGGGAGATCCCTATACATGTATATATTTATTTTTGAAAATGACCTATCGTTTCACGAGATAAGGCTCTCCTCCTCAGCTGCAATCGTGCACAGTCCGTAGAAGCACTTCAAAGACCTTTGAATCTGCATTGATTTGGACTTCAAAACGCTTGTTGTCATTGAAGTTCATTATTCGAAGAAAAATCCAGAAATGTTTTCCTCAAAAAACTTAATTTCTCTTCCACTGAGGAAAGAAAGACATGGATATCTTGGATGGCATTGGGGTGAGTAAATTATTAGGAAATTTTCATTTTGAGGTCAATTAATCCTTTAATGGACAATATTTGCCCCTTTAATTGATTTTTCCAGTTCATTTTTTACCATTATAAATACCTTTTATAAATGCTTTAAATAAACCAATCTTCAATAAATATGCAATGATGGAAAAAACAGAGATACTTTTAAATACTAAATTAAAATCACCAGTAGGTGGCAGTAAGTCACTGTGTTTATGAGTGAGTCATGGAGTCATTCATTCAGTAACGAAGCAAGTGGCAGTATTTATGAACGGGTCATTGAATCTCACCATTCGTTCAAAGCCACAGATTCGTTCTCGAATCACCGCTGTGTGCTGCAGTTCTGCTTTGGCTTTCGTTGCAAAACAGCAATAATATGATCAACATTAAAAACACTGCTGGATATTTTGATCGCAGATTTAGTCGCACAAACAGCACAAGCAGCTCGTGACAGAATAAAGACCTACTGAATGACACTTTAATTTAAGCATAAAATCTCAAATGAAGATCGCTGAACTCCAGCTTACTTGTCTGTGTTTTCAGATCATCCGTTCTTCCTCAGCAGTGTAGAGAGAGCGCGCACGCACGGTTGCCAGTGTTCTTTTAACAGAAAAGCTCTGACCTGTAATGCTGCCTGAATCATAATCATACACTGTTCGTTCATTGGCCAGAGGAGGACTGAGCCTGGGTTCCCCCAAGGGTTTTTTCTCCATTCTGTCTCTGATGGAGTTTTGGTTCCTTGTCACTGTCGCCATTTGGCTTTTGTCTTGCTTAGTTGGGGACTTTTTAAAATTTTAAACAATATTATTAAAACATTATTGTCCTGTTATCTCTGTAAAGCTGCTCTGAAACAATCTGCATTGTAAAAAGCGCTATATAAATAAAGGTGACTGGCAACCGTAAGCATGAACGCTCGTAAACACAGTCTGTAATGTGTTGTCGTCTCCTTTATTTGACAAAAACTATTTTTTTTTTAAACACACTTCAGTCTCATCATTTTTCGTCAATGATATTGCATGTGTTGATATAGTCACAGTTATTGTTTAATGACGTGGGTGTCGTCTCTCATCGTCTTGTCTTAGTCGGAAAAAAAGGTTGTCAACGAACATTTTTCGTCATAGTTTTTGTTAACAAAATTAACACCGATAGAGTTGATCAGGTTGTTGATTGTGGCCTGTGTAATGTTGGTCCACTCCTCTTCAATGGCTGTACAAAGGGTTAGGCAGGACAGAAACACGCTGTCGTATACGCCGATCCAGAGCATCCCAAACATGCTCAAAAGGTGACATGTCCAGTGAGTTTGCTGGCCATGCAAGAACTGGGATGTTTTCAGCTTCCAGGAATTGTGTTCAGATCCTCCAACATGGGGCCCTGCGTTATATTGCTGCAACATGAGGTGATGGTCGTGGATGAATGGCACAACAATGGGCCTCAGGATCTCGTCACGGTATCTCTGTGCATTCAAAATGCCATCAATAAAATGCACTTGTGTTCGTTGTTCATAACATACGCCTACCCATACCATAACCCCACCGCCACCATGGGATCCACAACGCTGACATCAGCGAACCGCTCACCCACACAACGCCATACACGCTGTCTGCCATCTGCCATCTGCCCTGTACAGTGAAAATCGGGATTCATCCGTGAAGAGAACACCTCTCTAAAGTGCCAGACGCCATCAAATGTGAGCATTTGCCCACTCAAGTCGGACCCCGATGAGGACGACGAGCATGCAGACGAGCTTCCCTGAGACGGTTTCTGACAATTTGTGCAGAAATTCTCTGGTTATGTAAACCGATTGTTGTAGCAGTTGTCCGGGTGGCTGGTCCCACCCCCCCCCCCCCCCCTTAATTTTTTTGCCGCTCGAGTCAGAATGACTGAGATGACGCTCTGCGGGACATTCCTGCAGTCAGCATGCCAACTGCACGCTCACTCAAAACTTGCGACATCTGTGGCATTGTGCTGTGTGAGATAACTGCACATTTTAGAGTGGCCTCTTATTGTGGCCAGCCTAAGGCACACCTGTGCAATAATCATGCTGTCTAATCAGCATCTTGATATGCCACAACTGTGAGGTGGATGGATTATCTCGGCAAAGGAGAAGTGCTCACTAACACAGATTTACACAGATTTGTGAACAATATTTGAGAGAAATAGACCTTTTTGGTACATAGAAAAAGTCTTAGATCCTTGAGTTCAGCTCATGAAAAATGGGGGCAAAAACGAAAGAGTTGCGTTTATAATTTTGTTCATTGTATTATGTTCATTATTTTTTTTTGTGGATTTGCTTGTTCACGTGACAATTCAAGGCACTTACGACGGTGTATTACGCCTGTCTCCTGCATGCGAGAGGAATAGAAGAAAATGGGTAAATGTCAGTTCACTTGTAAGTTCATTGTTTGTGCTTATGGTGTGTGATATGTATCGTCTGTGATATCGTAATCATTGTTTTAACAAGGTGCGAGCTGACATCGAGTTCATCACTCACGCGTTCACTGGGTGATGTTTGCAGTTGAATGCCCCCACAATTCAAGATACATGGGCAGCCCGATGAGTTTTTGTCTTGCATGATGTAGTTATACAATGTCACACGAGCAAGAGTGCCGTTTTCCCCAAATAACGATCGCAAATGTGATATTTATTTTACTCAACAGTTAAATAAACAATAACTTAACATTGAAACCACAGCAGAATTGAGTCTCTTAGCAACAGGCAGCAATGATTTTTTTTTCTGTTTGAATCCGCGTTGTGGACGAATCAGTTTAATGTATGATTCAATGACCCATTCAACTTGCTTCGTTCCTGAATGACCGAGCCGTTTGAACGAATCAGTTTAATGAATGATTCAATGACCTATTCAACTTGCTTTGTTCCTGAATGAATGAGCCGTTTGAACGAATCAGTTTAATGTATGATTCAATGACCCATTCAACTTGCTTCGTTCCTCAATGACCGAGCCGTTTGAACGAATCAGTTTAATGTATGATTCAATGACCCATTCAACTTGCTTCGTTCCTCAATGACCGAGCCGTTTGAACAAATCAGTTTAATGAATGATTCAATTACCTATTCAACTTGCTTTGTTCCTGAATGAATGAGCCGTTTGAACGAATCAGTTTAATGTATGATTCAATGACCCATTCAACTTGCGTTGTTCCTGAATGACCGAGCCGTTTGAACGAATCAGTTTAATGAATGATTCAATGACCTATTCAACTTGTTTGTTCCTGAATGAATGAGCCGTTTGAACGAATCAGTTTAATGTATGATTCAATGACCCATTCAACTTGCTATGTTCCTCAATGACCGAGCCGTTTGAACAAATCAGTTTAATGAATGATTCAATGACCTATAAAAACTTGCTTTGTTCCTGAATGAATGAGACGTTTGAACGAATCAGTTTAATGTATGATTCAATGACCCATTTAACTTGCTTCGTTCCTCAATGACCGAGCCGTTTGAACAAATCATTGTAATGAATGATTCAATGACCTATTCAACTTGCTTCGTTCCTGAATGAATGAGCCGTTTGAACGAATCAGTATAATGTATGATTCAATGACCCATTCAACTTGCGTTGTTCCTGAATGACCGAGCCGTTTGAACGAATCAGTTTAATGAATGATTCAATGATCTATTCAACTTGCTTTGTTCCTGAATGAATGAGCCGTTTGAACGAATCAGTTTAATGTATGATTCAATGACCCATTCAACTTGCGTCGTTCCTGAATGAATGAGGCGTTTGAATGAATCAGTTTAATGAATGATTCAATGACCTATTCAACTTGCTTTGTTCCTGAATGACCAAGCCGTTTGAACGAATCAGTTTAATGAATGATTCAATGACCTATTCAACTTGCTTTGTTCCTGAATGAGCCATTGGAACGAATCAGTTTAATGTATGATTCAATGACCCATTTAACTTGCTTCGTTCCTCAATGACCGAGCCGTTTGAACAAATCATTGTAATGAATGATTCAATGACCTATTCAACTTGCTTCGTTCCTGAATGAATGAGCCGTTTGAACGAATCAGTATAATGTATGATTCAATGACCCATTCAACTTGCGTTGTTCCTGAATGACCGAGCCGTTTGAACGAATCAGTTTAATGAATGATTCAATGATCTATTCAACTTGCTTTGTTCCTGAATGAATGAGCCGTTTGAACGAATCAGTTTAATGTATGATTCAATGACCCATTCAACTTGCTTCGTTCCTGAATGAATGAGGCGTTTGAACGAATCAGTTTAATGAATGATTCAATGACCTATTCAACTTGCTTTGTTCCTGAATGACCAAGCCGTTTGAACGAATCAGTTTAATGAATGGTTCAATGACCTATTCAACTTGCTTTGTTCCTGAATGAGCCATTGGAACGAATCAGTTTAATGTATGATTCAATGACCCATTCAACTTGCTTCGTTCCTGAATGAATGAGCCGTTTGAACGAATCGGTTGAATGAATGACTCACTCATTAAGACAGTGACTTGCCGCCACCAAATGGCAGTTTCAGTTTCATATTTAAAGTTCCTTTTAATTTAAAAGTAAAAATAAGAAATCATTTCATTTGTCAAATATTGATTAAATTTATGTAGACTAATTGTCAATATATTAATGCCACTTCTGATGCAGCTTCTGTTTTACCTCTGCACTGCAAAGATGGATTTTTGATATTTCATTTGATTAGTAACTGCAATATACTGTTATTATTGTAATATAATTTAATTTGAATGTTAGAATTTGACATAAAAGATTATGCATACATCTAACAAGTTTAGGAAAAAAAGAAGCCCTTATATAGATAAAATACCCCTGGAAATCAATGGTATTGACAATATTACCCCTTAATAAAAAAAGTAAATTTCGGTCACTGCTGTGAGCTGACCACCGCATAGAATATGAATAATATGAATGTCTTCATGAGTCAGCTGTCAACAACAGGCCTGAACCAGCCATGCTACCCGCACAAAAACACACATGGCAAAATATCATCTAATTATTGTTATCAGCAAAATCTTTGGTCTTAAAAATAATTCATTATAAATGTCCAGAATTCAGAGTTTCACTCTACATGTTTTCATTCCCACAGGCAGGAGTGAAAGGCACATTAGGAAGATTGCTCGGCGTTTTTGAGGTGAGCATTTTCTGATGATAAACAACAGCCAAAAAGAAATTGAATTGCAGTGATGGTGTCGAGAATAAAGTCATAAAGTTATTTTCTCATAGAATGCATTTTACAAGAATAAAGTTTTGAGATTATTAGTAATATTAGTTTTCGAAGTAAAAATATGTTTATTTAAATTAGGGCTGCAACAACTAATCAATTATGGAAATAATCAGATTTGATTATCGATTAATCCTGTCTGCATGTTGTGACATGAAAACATCCATCACCCATGTGTAGTTATTCACAGTAGTGAATAACACATTTCTATGGACAAAACATCTGAAATATAGTGAAAGACAGAGTTCACACTGCGAGCCTTAGCTCCGATTTATTGCTCAGATCTGATTTCTTTGTATAGAAAGTCACAATTATTTCTACTCGGACAAATATTTCTTGTTAGACATTAAATGTAGGTTTCAAATTCTACACGTAAAAAAAACACTAGCATTTATATGATAACCGTAAAAGTAGGGCTGGCTAAAAAATATCGATTTCTCGATTTTAATCGATTCTCATTTTTACGAACCGATATCGATTCTTAAATCCCAAGAATCGATTAGTCATCCTGTTTTCAGTTGATGAATGAATGGAACATTGTAGCGCGCATCCCATCCAATAAACGCAATAATCTTTGTGCTTTGTTACTATTGATATGAAACAAAGTCTCAGATTTCAAATTACGTCCATTTTCTTACGAAATTCAAAAACATAAATACCGTTTTGGCGCTGTGGCGTGAGATCGCTCTGGCGCAGCTCAAGAGAAGCAGCAGCGCCGAGCACACATGATCTTCTCTTCCGCCTTAATATTACCAGTTACAGTGTGAAATAAACATGAATGAGCATCTGAAAGTGTGTTAAAAGATAGAGTATAACTTATCGAAATCCTTGTTGTCACATGGAATCGCTCAATCAGTGTTTCAACCGAGGAAAGACGTCAGTGAAACAGCTTGTAAACAATGTCATGTAACGTCACATTTACCTCAGAAAAACCATATCCAGTGACCATGAACTCGTTAGTCAGCTAGAACAATTAACTCTAGAGAGGAGCATTTTGCTAAATATATGCACCATATTACATATGCATTTTATGTTATTTTATAATTATTTTATGTTTTTCAATATTTAATGCATGTTTGAATAAATCTGGCAAGTTTTTATGACAGCCACCATTTAAATATTTATATTTCATATAACTTTATTATTAGAAAAATAAATAAAAGTGTAATTGTTTGTATACAAATCAGTAAATCTTTACCTTTAATATTAGGCTATAGTTGGCTAATGAAACAATTTTAATGATACAACTGACTCCCATAGTTTACAGCATTGGTTAAGAGATTTGTTTTCCTTGAGAAAATTTGCCATGTATTGTACCTGATATCCAAAATAATCAATATTGAATCGAATCGAATCGAAATCGAATCGAATTGCAAGCTTGTGAATCGAAATCGAATCGAATTGTGAAATTTGTGTCAATACCCAGCCCTATGTAAAAGTGCTATTTTAGTCGAGTATAAACGTAAAATAATTAGTTTCGATCAATATGTTACGTTTAGTCTAGATTTTGTTTTGGTTAACAATTTTTATTTTGTTATTTTAAGTCCTGCTTTAAATTGGTAAGCAATTAGTAATTGATTTGTTTGGTTTTGAATGTAAGGTTTACTTTTTAACGCATAATGTATAGCATGGCCTATACTATACTTTCATTGCCTTCAATTTGCACATTGTTTAAAGGACACCATTGGGCAGGATGTGTCATAAAAAATGTTTTTTGGTTTTAAATGAAAATGTTATATTTTTTGAATAATTTGTAATTATTGGGTTTTTCGTCTGATGAATAACAGAATTAATGACCAGATTAATTGATTAACAAACGTTAGTTGAAGCCCTGACTTCAGTTTGTCACTAAAAACTGTTGCATTTATTCTACTTGTGCTGAAATGAGTTGTTTTTCTTCACAGAACCGAGACCGAAAGCACAGAACGTACGTCTATGTTCTCATCGTAACTGAGGTTATGGAGGACTGGGAGGACTCTGTGAATATTGGTAAGAATTTGAGAAAAACTAGTAGGTTAGCTTGTGCCACAGTTATGCTGCGTTTACTGAATCACCGTAATTACCAGTTCCAGTTAGTAGAATCCAAAAACTCTGTTCCTGTTTGTCAAAACCGTAGTTATATAATTTAGTTAGAAAGTGGGAGCAACTTTATTTAGGTTGAATTTAGATTAGTGCTGTCAACTTTAAAGGAGTAGTTCACCTCAGAATTAAAATTTCCTGATGATTTACCACGTCATCCAAGATATTCATTTCTTTCTTTCTTCAGTCGAAAAGACGTTTTTTGAGGAAAACATAAATGAAGGTGAATTTTTGAGGTAAATTATAAGGAATTTTTAATTCTGTAGTGAACTACTCCTTTATGCCATTACGTTTTTCCAGTTTAACGCGTTCAAAATATTTAACGCAATTAATGCAGCATCCGTTTTTTCTGTCATGCTTTGCCTAGCTACATTACATGATCCCGCTCTTCTTCATGCAAATGCTTTAAAACCATTCAAGCGCGACAAGACAAAGAGAACGTCCTGACACACACACAGTCACACACACACACACACACACACACACACACACACACAGCGCCCAGAAAGACGCGCGCCAGTATCAAGTTCTCTTTCGCGCTCCAACGAACAATAACACACAATTATGACAAAATGCCGTTTTGTCGAGTAGCCTCATTAGAGGAGTCTTAAATGAACTCTTAAATTGAGTTTTAAATGAACATAAAGGGAAAATGGGATGCGTGTGAGATCCGTGTCTCTCATCAAAATCACTCACTGCTCTTCACTAAAGAACTTTTGTAGCTTTAATAAGGATTAATCTATGTATAATTTATAGTAGACTGTTTGATAACTTTATTTCATTTCTGTATTTTCTACCTGTTAGGTTTGAAGGGCACAGGTAAATATGACATTTATTATGGGTTTATGTGAGGATTGTTTGAAGTTCACTTAAATTAAAAGTTGTTTTATTTTTTGAAGCCTAATAAATTTTTACAAAAAATTATAGCTTACAATTACGCTGTAATGTTTAATGGCTATAATTAATGTTTAAAATTGGGGTAAAAAATCTATTTCATAGAGATATCATCAGTATCTGTATTAGTGTCAGTGATACTGCCCTTCATTCATAAAACAATGCCATTATTAAAGTATTTAAAATGTACTATCTTTATGTTGTTTCTAAATTAATTTGCAGAGTAACTTTGAAATGATTACATTATGAAATATATTAAAAGCGTATAAAACATGTTTTTAATCGTGATTAATCTATTTTTTTTATATCGATTGACAGCACTAATTTAGATGTATGTTTTTGCCAATGTCACCTGGTGCGCATGCTTAGATTCTTTCTTTATTTCTTAGATACATTTTTGTCATAACATGCATTGCCGTAGAAACACATTAGTGAACATGAACGGCTCAAAACACAATGTCAAAGTCGTCGTCTAATTCCAGACACAACGTGAATGCAGAATTTGTGTTGTGTTTTGTTCGCAGGCAGGAAAAGGGAGTGGTTTAAGACTGAAGATGCCCAGCGTGTGCTGCAGTGTCATAAACCTGTGCAAGCCTCTTACTTCCAAGCCCTTCAGCAGGACTGTGTGACCAGCAACGGCACATATAACATTCATCAAAACTCTCTCTCCAGCCTCAGATAACCTGCAACATTATCCAGTTTTCTACCTTTCCTTACCCGACTGAACTCCTTCTGCAACCACTATCACTGTTTTTTTTTATTTCAGCACATTAATGACAACAATGAATGAAATCTGATTGCATTTTACCAGCCTTTTTAGTGTTTAGATACAGAATACAGTCTGGGGGTGTGTGAGATTAGAGAAAAGTCAAAGAATGGTTTGGAAATGAAAGTTTGTCTTGTGTTTTAATGAATACTTGCATGAGATTCTCATTTTCCTAACGTTTATTGTGCACTATTGTGTCGTGAAGTAAGTGGTGTTTAAAGAGAAAGCTGTCAGAAGTGTTCATGATGAGGATGTTTTGTGGCCCTTTGGTTCTGCAGTGTTTGGATATGCTGTTATATAGAGTTGGTTGAATTATTTGCATGAGCATGTCACACATTAATGATCTTAAAATACAGGAAGTCTTAGGTTTTCGTGATAAGAACTAAACTGAATGTAGATGTTTTCTTAGTCACAATGATGAACGGGGCCATTCGACGTTTGTTTAGTGGTAAAATCACATATTCACAGTTTTAGTTCTTAAAACTGCTAAACAAATTGGGTATCACGTCTTACGTTGATGAAAAGGAGTTGAAATCAGCCAATATTACACACTCGTGTTGGGAATTCTCACAAACGCAGGTACAGTCAGATTCGTTTTCAAAAAGCACGTTTGTAAAATGTTCTAATGTTGATGGGGTTTAGTGGTTAGTAGACCACCACTTTTACCATTGAAGGAGATTTTGATAGAAAGTGTGGTGGTTTTTCTGGGTCTGCAATCCTAGATGTCCTGGTGAAAAAGTTTTCAGAGAGAACTGAAGATTTAATTCAGTGGCTTAATGTGATGCTTGATCGGTCCTGAGCGCACTTGTTTTGTTGTAGTACATGATTGTATTGAAGAGAGACTCTGAAGGACATTCTGAATTTGAGTGAAGGTGAAAAGAGCCGTTTAGGACATCAGAAACATAAATCTCAAACGCGGGACCTCTTCAGCGACTGCTGATGGTCTCACTCACTCTTCTGAGGGGTTTGAACCCGTAATCATAGCACAATAGCAACACCTAACAAATGTCTCGCTCATTTCAGATTTAGTTGTAATAATTTGTAATAATTTCAAATTGTTTGTCCACTCATAAACTATAACCATAGTGTGAGTGTGTGTGCAGTATGTGGGTTGTATGTTTGAAATAATGTGAATAGTCGAAAGACTTGATGCCAAGGTTAGCTGTCGGTCTAATGAATTGCCTATCGTAAGGGGATGATTTTGTTTGAAATGTTTCTCTTCAGACACTGGATATTCACTGACCTCTTTTCATTTGTTGTTGATGACTGTTAATAATGGTGTCATTTCATTTTTAAAAGGCGCTTTTCTTGGTCTTAAACTATTTAATCTGTCCTAATTATAAATTGTATCTCTTTTTTTTTGATTTATACATTTTTCACAAACATATACTTTAAATTAGAATTGTTTAGGTCTCAAGTGAACTTGTCTTATCAGTATTTCAATGTATTATTTTGAATTATTAATTAGAAAGCTAAGAAGATATTGTTTTGATATAAGATTAGTTCACTAAACCCAATCCAAAGTTGGTCCTCCAATGTTTGTATAAAACGATTCTTATTTCAATAGTGAACTTAAAAGCTGTGACACAACAACATCACATTTAAAGGTGCAGTAAGTGATTTAAACACTGTTGATATTTGAAATCAAGCCAAACAAACACACACCCCTCCCTTTATTGCTCTAGCAACAAAATGCATGTACATGCAATTGAGCATGCCCTACTGCTGATCGGGCTCTAACTCCTCCTCCATCATGAGTGGACACGCCCCTACTGCTGATTGGCGGGTTCTAACTCCTCCTCCATCATGAGTGGACACGCCCCTACTGCTGATCGGGCTCTAACTCCTCCTCCATCATGAGTGGACACGCCCCTACTGCTGATTGGTGGGCTCTAACTCCTCCTCCATCATGAGTGGACACGCCCCTACTGCTGATTGGTGGGCTCTAACTCCTCCTCCATCATGAGTGGACATGCCCCTACTGCTGATTGGTGGGCTCTAACTCCTCCTCCATCATAAGTGGACTCGCCCCCACTGCTGATTGGCTACATGTGTTGTGGTGCTCGGTCCGATCCACTTTCAACAGTGTTTCTCAGAAATCGCTTACTGCACCTTCACCTGTGTCAGAGACTGGTTTATGTCTATCTAATGATTAATATGATCTCTACCCATTTATTACAATCATTAGTGGAATGTGAATAAGAAATGAACAAAACACTCTTTGTACTGAAATTATGCCAGATTTGTTCCTGAATTGTAAACGCTGCATTGTTTGAAAAAACGTTTTAACACTTATTCAATTTTTGTGTTGTAGAGAGAGATTATTTTTTGGTGTAAAGCATTTAAAAAATCTCAAAATCTGTCCTCAGTCGCTCCCCTTTTGTAACATTTCAAGCACACGGTTTACCCTGTATCGCTCTGCTGTATCTGATATTGGGAAAAGAAAATTCGACTCAAGACTGTATAACAGTTGTGTCAACAATCTATTAATAAAACAAAAATGCTACATGCATATCATGAATTACAGGTGCAGTTGTAACAGTTTCTTGCAATTTCTTCTTGGTTCGGTTTGCTTCACAAGGCAACATTTCTCAACAGACCAAAATTAGATAGTAAGTAAGGGATAATGTAGAGCGAATACCATAACAACATAACCACCCCGTTGTTATAGCGAATACAACCCCGACAGGCTGATCAGGAATCTTGAATGAGCCTTGTATTCGCTATAACAACCGCCTCGCTCTACATTATCCCGCTTATTACATGGCTACCTACCAAATTCAACCAGGACATGTAATAAAATATGAATAATAGTTCAGTCGCTCACAGTGTTGGCATATGTAATATGCAATAGAGGACACCAACCCGGGTACAGCTAAAACACCGTGTCCCAACCATACAGTGGCGCAGATAGGATTTTTTAACTGGGGGGGAACAAGCTGTCAACAAATGATTTAAACTCAATTCGTTATTTTGCGTAATTTGGGCTTTAACTAGAGCTCAAGTAGTTACTTTGCATACTTTGGGCTAATGATTTGCACTAAAAAGCCATTGGGGGATTCTTATTTGAAATCATGGATAAAGAACAATGAACAAATGTAAACAAAGGCCTACCTGATAACCACTAGCAATGCATGATCAGACTGTTATTTGACTAGTATGCCAATCACCCACCAACACTTCATGTCTTCAGCAAAGTATTTTTTGTGGCTGCCCTCCTGCAGATCCTCACCTGACTGACTAGGGCCTTACTGTCATCAGAAATCGCCTGCAGGCCAGGAGGACAACATTTTAAATCTTATAATTTCAGTTAACTCTCTGTACCTCTATAGAATTTCACAACAATGTGAAATGAATGGCTCAAACTACTATTTCAAAAATGTCGAAGAACAATTTTTTTTAAGTGTTAATTACAAGTTTGTTGCAATTTATAGATTAGAAATATCTTTCAAATGATGAATGACATATTAAGAAATGTTTTTCATAGCCCATAATTTAAGAATCTATATCCTCCGTTGCTCCAGTCCGTACAATAAAAAAACATGATTTCCTGCTATAAGAGGATGTCAAAAGTTTATGTGGGCCTTTATTTGTTGTTTGCATAAACCTGACAACGATAAATTGTTTGGTTTATCCAACCATTCTGTTTGTGTTCATTCATTATTTGCCTCTGTTCACTCACCTAAATGCATAGTTATGGTCTCCACATTTTGCTGTGTTTACTAAGTGCAAAAGCGTTCTTGCCATTATTGTCAGGCTAGCTATTCCCCTTACCAATATCTAATCTGCCACATCTGGGAAAGTCAACAGGCATAGGATACTTACATTGTTTGGTTTTTGAAAGAACGAGGTGATTGTTTTTTGTCTCTTCATTGCCTTTATGTGGCATTTATACAGTAATTTTTTTCAGTTCAGAAAATCACCGACTCAGCTCAGTCATGGATGGTATATGATCACTATGGTTACCGGTCCGCTCCTACAGGCACGATTGACGCAGCTACCAGCCCCTCATAGGACCCCGGCGACGTCACTCAGGAGTCGTAGCACACACACACACACACAGAGGGAGAGTGTGTAAACGTCGGTGGCATGATGGCATCGTGTGTGTATATACCACAGAACAGCGTGTAGTGAGAACGGGGGTACAAACAAAGTAATGGTGACCGGTGTAGATTATTATTGTGTGTCAGCCTGCGTCTGCCCCGACCCGATTCTGAAGCAGCGGCGGGCCGGGACACTACTTTGGCTAATGTACATTGCGAAAACACTGGTTAATCCTCTGTTTTACTGATTTTTGTCGCCTTTCGTAGGGATAATGAGGGCGGACCGGGTCACTATGAATCTGGGGGGGGTCATGTCCCCCCGTCCCTAGTGCCATCTGTGCCCCTGCAACCGTACACCCGCTGACCTACTCGCACATTTCTCTCGATTGTTCAGTGACCTTGCACAATGTCATGACATATGTCAGTTTTTAGAGCACAGAATAGTGTTTGCATTGGTATAAGTTAAGTTTAACAGTCATGAAAGGATAATTAACAATTTATTGTGGAAGGGACATGGTGAAGTGAAAATCTTACCTTGGAAAAAACTTTTGCCGATATCTTAGGAGCTGATGGACGCACGTCTTTCAAAATTTCCCATGATCGATCACAGAGAACACATACGGCTCAGGCTTCCTGTGCACACAAGTTATTTAAGGTGTTACTACTGTACACATGACCCAGATATACTCAGTCTACCCTACACAGACGGTAAGTGTAGCTACTTGAAATGGCATTTCTTCTAAGCCAATGTAGAGAAGAATAGCAATGTTGGGCCACAGGAGTCATGGATAAATATTCAGCACAGGAGACCTTAGTTTAGTTTAGGATCTGAAAGATAAACAGGAGATGAGAGCCTCTTTGAAGGCATCAGCTCTGTACCGAAAACAGCTGCTAGTGTGGCTGTCAAGACCTAAACCATGTATGTGAGTATCCAACTCTCAAAAGCACGTTCCCTAGGTAGAGGAGAGGAAATGTGGACATTTATATCGAGGCGAAACGGATGGTGGATCTTCTGTAGTGGAAGAGCGTTGAGCTGAACTATGAGGGAGAGCTTAGAATAAAGGCATGAAGTGGCTCGTCAGCAAACCTGATTCCTGCATGTTGGACAGGCAGTGATGCTACAGCTCGCAACGTGTTGGTTAAATGCAAGAATGAGCGTAACTGGTCAGTGACGACCAGCATTTTAGAGACACAGGTTGAAGAATGGAAAGCACTTGGTTTAATAGTCACTGTCCCTATGAACACACTTCAGATCCAACAGCAGATCCTCAAGCGCCAAATCTGATGGAACGGGCAAACAGTTCTCACCTGAAATGACTTGTCTTCACAAAGACAGTGATTATAATATAAAGTTATGAATATGGATATTTGTTCTAACAAATAAGCTTCGCTTCAGAAGGTCTTTATTAACCCCCTGGAGTCGTATGGATTACTTTTATGATTGATGGATGGATGCACTTTTTGGGTTTCAAAATCTCGTCCTCCATTCACTCCTATTATAAAGCTTGGAAGAGTCAGGATATTTTTTTAATATAACTCTGATTGTATTCGTCATATACACCTAGGGTGGCTTGAGGGAGAGTAAATCATGGGATATTTCTCAGTTTTGAGAATGAAAAAATGTAAATTCTGTCAGTATTTACTCGCCCTCGTGTTGTTCCAACCCCGTAAGATCTTCGTTCATCTTCGGAACACGAATTAAGATATTTGTGATTAAATCTGAGAGCTGGATCACTCCTCCATAGGCTTCTAAGGGATTGAAACTTGCCAGCCCCGAAAAGTTATTAAAGACATCGTTAAAATAGTCCAAGTGACTACAGTGGCTCAATCTTAAGTTTATCAAGCGACGAGAATACTTTCTGTGCGCAAAACCAAACAAAAATAACGACTTTATTTCAACTATTCATTTCCTTCTCTGTTGGCCTCGAGTCAGTTCATTAGTGTAATAGCGTAAGTGTTTCTGTGTTGTACATCACACGTAGGCTCACTATTGGCCGACGCTGGTCATGTGTGTGATGCGTGTGACGTACAACAACGGATGCTTACGCTGTTACACTACGTGAACTCACTCGAGCCACACAGAGAAGGAAATGAATGGTTGAAATAAAGTTGTTATTTTTGCGCACAAAAAGTATTCTCGTCGCTTGATAAACTTAAGATTGAGCCATTTTAGTCACTTGGACTATTCCAACTAATCCAAAATTAAATGTTCGTAAATGTTTTGCGTTCCCCCGAGTAGCTTTGTGTTATGCGAGTGAAATGCAGTTTCTCTGGGAAATGCAAAAAGTTTTTGCGAGCAAACGCATAGATTTTTGTGAGCAAACGCAAAGTTTCTCTGGGGAACGCAAACGTTTTGTGAGCGAACTGTTCAAAAGTGAACGCTTCTCTGATGACGAGGGCGGGGCAACCTGTCACTCACATGAGATCAGCCAATAGCAAACCACAACCATCTAATCAATTCCCCACGGACAAAATCAAATCCCGCCTTACATTCATTCTTATTAGAGAAGTCGTTTGACTCGTATATACGTCATAACAAGGAAGAAAAGACTATCGCAACTTCCATTTCATGCCGACTTTAAATTTTAGCACAGGGTACGTCTTTAAGATATCTGCTAAAGAGCGCTTGATCCGGAAACATCTGATGCGCATCTTAGAAAATGCAGTTTTACATACATTCTATATCATAAACATTTAGACATTTTCTAAATCTATCAGGAAACGTCTTGGAGACATTGCAGATGTAAATGCAGACTTCATATAGACGTCTGTGATGTACGTGTGCTATCAGGGTTTAAATACAGTGTGTGTGTAGAGAACAATAAACGCTGTGAATTGTAACAACAGCTTCAGTTATAGAGAAATACTCAATGCGTCACCTGGCGATACTCCCACACAGCCATTTGTGAATCAGGTGGTGAAGATTAATTTAATACTTAAGAAAGATGCCATGTGATGAAAAAGTACTTTGTACTAATGTGTTTTACATAATATTTATATCCTCTGAGCAAAGATTATATAACTGTTCAAAGTTTGGCCAACCTGAGGGGCATGGGTGCATCACTATAGCCAAACACTCAAAGTGTTGCATTATTTTCCTGTTATTACTGTAAAGCTGCTTTGAAACAATCTGTATTGTAAAAAAGCGCTATACATAAAGGTGACTTGACAAAGGCCTCTGCTGTTGTATTCCCTCGGTTAGTATCAGACTGAAATGAAGCCTCCAGAAGAGGAAGATGCATCTGAAGGTGAAAGTATAATAGTCTACTGTTATCTAAAAATAATATTGTAGGCCTAATATTTTTTTGACAGCAAAAAGAAATAAGGCATAAACAGATAAAACATGAATAGTTTATCACCGTGATATAGCCTAGAGGAAACAAAACAATTCAAAAATCATACATTTCTTCCCAAATATGGACAGGATTGTAGAAATAAGCAGCAGGCGCGTATATTTCTTTCATCCTTGGACAAAAAGCGTCGTGGATCGCGATGGTTCCCTGTTCCCGGTGATTGACAGCCCCGGTTGGACCATCCCCCACCGGCGTGCGGAGAGTGCGCGAGCGCGTTGCGCACATCGTGATCCGGTGGATGCGGAGGGACACGCGCGCGCGGGGTCACCTTCCATCACTGCGAGCGAGCGAGCGAGGAAACCGCACGCACGGCATTCATTTCGGTAGGAAACAATCTTATTTTCATGTTACGGCATGGTGAATATTATTGTGTGGTGCATATTTTAACTGGGTGTTGCTCTGTGTTGAAGTGTTGCCTCTGTTCAGACCTCTCTTCCTTTTTGTACATTAAATATTTTTCGTGGTTGTTTGCGGTGTATTTGTGCACATCATGACACGAAATCATGTTAAATACCGACATGCCCATGCGAAGAAAATCAAAGCGCGTCGTTATGGCTTTACTGACCTTACTAGTTAAAATATTAAATTCAAGCTATCCATCCATCGAGTAAATAGGCTTGTTTAAAATAAAATGTAGTGAATGAAATATCGGGGATTTCACAAAAAAGAAAGGTCACTTTGAATAGCCTACAGCACAAATCATGTGTAGCCAAAGAAAAATCAGAGCAGGGCCATGTTGATAATCAGGATCGCTTATTTCTAACGTTATGAACATCAAACATGAAATATCACCTATGATATTGATGGTTTTCTTCAAGAGCACTGCTGGTTTTAGGCAGATGGAGAGGGGTGATAAAACAAATATCACCAGAAATATAGAAATATCATTCTGCTTGGGATTATTTCGTTCAAAATTCGATGAAAATCATTGAGTCATCGGGCACGTTTGCTGTAAATCCTGTCGGAAAACAACGCGATTCAAGGAAGGCATCTCAACTGGTCGTTACGTAACAGCTAGCAACAACAACAACACTGAACACTTGACAGTCATCGACGAAGAAAAGCCCGAGCCATGACATAATCAACGATATTTACCTCACAGTAAGAGATATGAATTTGTGTTTTTATTTTGCATTTATTTTGATTATAGGTTGTGATAATAGATGTTTTAGATCGGCACGTCCTTAACCGACGGTCTTCGGTCTAATACACTTGACTTACTATATATTGGCAAAAGCTTCTTGTGTGTATCGATCAGAAGAACCTCCTGCAAATCTACAGGAGATCTTGATGGCCTTTGACGTGCCCTTGCGTCATCATCCATTGCATGTTTATACAGATCATTTTGGTAGCCTAAAAAAATAAATAAATTGGTAGCCAATCATACTGCTTCATTCTTTCAGATGACCACTTATGGTCAATCAGGCAATGTATTTTAATATCATACACATAGCATTTTGATAAAGCGACCATGGCTCAGTCACTGGCTATTTTTTAAAACAAAATATCATCGGTTCATTTAAATATGTTGTATGATATTGTTGAGGTTAAAAAAAACAGTAGTCCCTTAATCTTCTTTTTCTTCAAGTTAATTTATGTTGCTCAGTCATATTTACTAGCCTACATACTTGGAGATTTCTTGCAGTGTTATGACTTTGCCTGGGTAAATATCCATTTGTTTGGCTGTGTCTATTGAATTGTTTCTTATAGTTCTGGGTGTTGGCTGTGTGTTGGTCGCTGTCCGCGGTGCTGAAACAAGATGTGTCCTGTTAAGAGTTTAGAAATGCCTTTTTTGCTAGTGTTTCCATTCATATTTTCATGAATGTTGTAAAAATCAACATCTTTCTAGCGTTCTCACCAGCCAAAATGAGTGTTCTGGTTTTAAACATTAAAAGAAACAAAAATAATGTTTTCAAACACAGGTTTGTTGAATTTTCTCACACATTGCAAAAGTTCAGTGTGGCAGAATGAGACGCATCAGGTTAGTGCATTATATCATTTTTTTTGTATTAAAATGGATATTCCACAAAACACAACAGAGAGGAAATAAGCATTTCCCATCTAGAGTTGAACTGTGTTTGTGTTCTGTTGGAAGATGATTATTTGACTGAATATGGAGCTGATGACAACTGAGCCATAATTTGGGTAGATGAATCTCGACCATGCAACCAACAGCGACTGAATGGATTTGATCTTTTAGACTAATGAATGTTGGTATGTTGAAGCTTCAAGCTAATGAAGAGTGTAAAGCTTTCAATATGTCAATCCGAGACCATCCGAGCATTTTATAGATTTATTTCAAAAGCCTAATTGAAGAAGAAAAAGAAGAGATGGAGGAAATATATGCAATTATTTAATCTTCATTTATCACGGCTCCATCAGGGTGTTTTTCCATGACTTTCATGAACGCCATGAACTCTCAGCTTCAGTCCCTCTGGAGTAACCCGGGGTTATGTGTCTCACTCAAGGGCGAAATGGCTCATCGGCTGCGAGATTTAACCATTAAACCACACTATCTAGAAGAGAAGGAAGCTTACCTTCATAACGCTCCTGTCTGCTATATGTAGACAACCATTGTAGCAACCGAACAAGCAGTACAGACTGAAGTTTCCTTCCTTTCTCCCCTCAAACACTACATAGCGTCGTCTTCTTAGGCGTTCACCATCAGCGTCATTCCTTGTAATATGTGTGTGTTTCTACAGCAGTTAATGAAGCAGTTGTCTGTCAGATTCAGTCTGTCCTTAGATCATAGTTCAGTTAGATCAAGTTCATTTGTAGTCATACACCCGAACCCTGCTGCTTCAATCATTCCTTCAATATTAGCCTCTTTGTGAAGCTGCTTTACATAATAATATGTTGATGTAATGATCAGACTGAAATGATTTGGGATCTTGTTAAAAAACACTTTTGGAAGTCTGAATGTTCATCAAACAGCTTCTCTCCATGTATAGTTTGTGAGCACCACACACTTCTTAGACTGAAAAAATAAACCCCTTTCCATTTTCTGCTTGGTCACTTATGAATATTAGATTTAGGGTGAGTTCACACTTGTTGATCGGTTCGATTGGTCCGGACCGAAAAAAAATTGTACTGGTCCACTTAGCGTTCACATTGGCATTTTTAGTATCAAAACTAAAGAGACCGAATCTAAAGGCATAGGGATGTTCACAACCTGATTGGTTGGGTTATATTCTCACCGAACATCCAAACCAGTGCTGTGTTTTTGGATAAGAGTGCTCGTAGTATGTGTGTAGCTACAGTTGATGCTATTTTGACCAGCTGAGAACTCATGAACAGCTTATATAATGTGTAAAAGAGTCAAAACAGCGTCAGGAATACCTCCGTAAGTTTAGTCCGGAACGGGGCACGGTTCGCATGAAAAATTGGTCATGTGAAAACGGTCATGCGGACCTGGGAGTGTGCCGGGGTACCGAACCCGAGTCTACCTGAAGGAGGAGTTCGGTGGCACTCGAACGGTGCCACGATTTCACGTGAATGTGAAAGCAACCTGGACTCGGGTGTGCAGTTGTTCACAGGAAGAGTGTGAAACCAGACCAACGCTGCAGGGGCGCCGGGAATCGGACCGCAGCAAACGTGCTCAGTGTAAAAACAACCTTAGATGTATTTTGTCCATGTTGAATTCATATTTCATTCGAACCGCACCAGAGTTCGTTTGGAAGTGGACCGAGTCCCATCTTTTCAGCAACTCGCTTGATTGGTGCGCACCAGGCAGCGCTCGGCTTTGTTTCAGTCGCACCAGGGTTTGTTTTAATCAAACCAAACATGCCAACCCAGACAGCAACATAGTGTCGGCCCACATCTGGTACAGGTGGAATTCTCATGTACCAGATGTGGCCCGGATCTGGGTAACACTTGGGAAAAAACACCTGCTAAATAACACAACCAAAGAATACAGTTAAAGAATAAATGCTTGGACAGTATGCCTGTTATATATATATATATATTTGACACATTTGTTAATGTTGTTTTCTACATGAATAGGCCTATTCATTATATTCTAAGTAACTTTAGTTGTCACAGATTCAGATGACTTCTTGGGTGGAGAAGGTGAGACTGTTTCCATTTTTACACCAGCTACATTCACGTCTCGTGAGAGTCGAGAACATCCTTTGGCAGCTGTCAGTTCCTCTTCTTCAGTGGCAGGACTGGTTCCCAGCATGCACTGCAGCATGGATGACTCATGCAAACTACTGTGCTGCTATTTACTGAGCTGTTTTCACAGATGTTGTGTTTGTTGCACCTTTACGGCATGATTATTGAGTGTCACCATTAAGTTTATCAATTTCTTCCATGGGACTCAAAAAAGGAAATTCAATGAATAGGCAATGAAGATTTTCCGCTAACCATGCAATATTTGTTTGAGAAACAAAGTTTTCATTGTGTTTCTGTTGCACATACTGTATAGAACATGTATGCAACAGTCTTCAGTGCCAGACTTCATTCTAGATCACTTATAGCCCTTACATTGCCTCACCCAGGCTTTCTACCAAGAGGAAATCGCTCTTTAATTCACAGGATGAATCTTAAATAAGGAATTGCGTCTGGCAATGGTCTTGTGTCATGTAGATAAAAGACTAGGATTCTAGCTGTGCTCTTAGAGTTGTAGTACCACACAAAGCCTCTGAAATGTCTGCTGAATGGCACTTGCGAAGTATGCTTTATAAATTATCAGTTACATTAATTAAATGGACATGTTAGTCTTGGCTTTTATAGTATTAGTTTGCTCAGCAACACCTTTACAAAGTCAGCGGCGCTGAACGCATAAAAAGCTCCATGTGATCACAGAATGTTCACTGTAGGACGCAGCAATCAAATACAAGTTCAGTTAAGGCAACAGTCATTTATTTATTTACAATGGAAGTTCTTTGGTATGATAGGCTTAATATCTATTATTATAATGTTATATGACTGTGTATAAAATAAAAATTTTAATTAGAAGATCAGAAACATCACAACCTGGAATGGATATAACAGCACCTGTTAACTGAATGCTGAAACAGATGCTTCTGTTCATTATATTGTATATTATTTAGTTTAAAATACAAGATAAATAAGAAGAGATTTCCCTTTTGTGGCTCTATAAAAATAAAATTGTCCATGTTGTACACAGGAGTCTGATCTTTTAATACAAAGATTAAAAGCAAAATATTTTTTTGCATCTTGTTGTAGCCACACAAAAAAAGGTAAGACATTTATCATTTGAATTGTTCCAAGATTATCTAATATGTGATTGATTATACATACAATTACCAATTACCTTAAAAAATGTGCAAAACAAGCATCATTGCTGTAGAAATGCCCATTTTGCAGAAGAGTTACTCAGAGCTAACAAGCCTGAACTAAAGTTTGCTCAACTCTCGGCAAAGGTCACTTAGCACTGTAATGATTTATTTATTTTTTGCCAGAGACAATAAAATCAATGGCTTAAATAGATATAGCTTTGAATGCAGTAACACATATTAATGACTGCTCAATGTCTAATTAATGACTTAATTAATTGGTTACAGACTTCACAAGTCAACAAATCGGATTAATCATTTAAGACCTAATCTTGTGGGGTGGGATGGGGTTACTGAAAAGGTAGGTTTAGATAGAGAAACGATGCAGCATTTACCTGTGTTTATTATGAAGTATGTGCAGTTGGATTTTATAAAGTCAATACCTCAATATATCTCCCTCTCTACTCTCAATATAGTAACTTAAGAAGGTTTCCCAGACTTTGAATAATGTGGAGCCAAAGATGGAGGACCTCATTAGGCATCCTTGACCTACATACCTCAAGGACAAGTTTCTCTCTCGTCATGCTACATGAAGACATTTGAGAGGTCCAGAAACATGTTCAAACTACACTGATCTAACATGAGCACATTGGATCGGGATAAACCACCAAGAGAGTGGAAGGAGCTCCACACACACAGACAAAGTCCCCTTGCAATCTAAACCAATTGCAATGTGTCTTCCATGCACGGATTAGTTTGGATAATTCTGAACAAGCCTTTATGCTTCACAGAGGCAATTTCCACCTGGACAAATCTGGTGGCACAATATAAATGACATTCTTTATTTCTACATTGTGTTCAACAGTATTCTACCTATCAGAACTCCAGAACAGACCCAAGCAGTGGTAGTAGTGGACGGTGACTAGTGTCTTCGCAAACCTTTTCCCGAGGGTCAGTTTAGGTTTTGTTATTTATTGTGATAAATATTTACAGTGTCATCTGTATTGTTCAAGAAAGAAGTGGGCTACAGAGCCAACATAAATGTCAGAGAGGTCACAAACTCATCCTGTTTCTAACATAGTCTGAAATTATGCTTGGGAACATTGTTCAACAGAGCAAGCTCATTAAAAAGCAGCTAGATCTGCTGAAAACTGTTTTAAATGGGGAACTGCTGCTTCAGCTACAGATGCTGTAAATGCTCCACAGAGAGCAAAGGAAACTAACAGATATACAGATTCAACAGAGTACTCTGCAAAATAGTTAGTCGTCTACAACAATGATAGGTCTATGGATCAAGTCTATGGTTGGTTACATTTGTCATTAAAGGGGATGGGGTGAAATTCACAACCCATTGGTGGAGTCGACAGCCATTTTAAGTAAAATTGATGTTTCCACAACACAAACCATGGATGCATTGAAAGACAGTGACTACGTTTACATGCAGCCAATGTTCGGGTTGTGGTCGGGTTAAGGTCACTATTCGGGTTTCTGAAACATTAGGAATAACCCATTTACATGAGCAGAGATAGTTTCTCCTGTATACATGGAATTGCAATATCCCGATGTAAACGGCGACGCGCGGTTAGCGTCTGGACGTACGGACAACCTTAAGACACAATATGCGTCATTTCCGATTCTTCTTCCTGTATCCAAAGACAACAACAGCAGCAGCAGCACGCGGATAATGAATAGTTCGGGGCAGATAGCGATCGCCTTTGTTTGCGCTTTGGTGCTGGTACTGACCTCGCTCCAAAAGTATGCTGTGCTGCGTCTCGCCATGTTTACCGGTATACTGCACGCGGGTTTCTGTATGCGCCAAGAAGTTCCTCTACTCAAAAGACCAAGATTCCTTGCGAATAGAACAAGCGCAGAACACAAATCACTATTGGGGATATGCCGATACGCGTTTACATGACCAAAAATTCAGGTTAGAGAAGGGGCACCCCAGGTATCATATCCGGGTTTTTAAAATCCGGGATATGAGCATATTCAGGTTTTTGCCGGTGTTTACATGGCCGTGCGTGACCGGGTTATTGCTAATATCCCGGTTTTGAACGGGTTATTGGCTGCATGTAAACGTAGTCAATGAACCAAAATGATGAGTTTCCATGTTACACACACTCTTGGACAAGTGGATGATAGCAATTAACTTACATTCTGCATAAAGGATAAAGCAGTGCTTTTGGAAAGATAAATGGTGAATACATTTTTGTGCAGACATGACATTCTTCCTGTTCTTAGTCAATTTTTGGGCAATTATTATATGTAATAAATGAAATAGTTCTCTTTGTTGAGCATTTCAGTTGCTTGTCTTAGAAAGTTGAGTCTGACTGTGAATTGAATAGATTCAAAAATATACCCGAGGCAGTTTTAAATAATCTTCAGTGACTGAAGTATTTATGCATTCGGCAGATGCCTTTGACTAAAGCAACTTACAGCATATTATACGTTTTATCAGTACGTAGGTCTAATATTGTAGCAGCATGTGATGAGGAAATTAATTAATCTATCTTGAACAAGCAATTGTTTTGGGTTAAATAAAAGATTATGGGATTTCTCTAAATTACATAGAGACCTGCATAGACACACAGTAGTTGCCTCAGTGAAGTGAATGGGCATTCGTTGTCAGAAGTCATGTGATTTCATTCTCAATTGAAGATCAAACCACTGTTAACAACAACTAGACAACACCACTCTATTCTCTTTTTCTTTGCATGTCAAGAATGTCCATTCTAGCATGACTTCAGCATCACCAGGAGTCCAATGTGCAGTAGGAAAGCACTGCCGATTCACTCATAAGATTTTCTGTGCCTGTTCTCTTTGAGTTCTACTTACGAACCACCCTTATACTAATCAGGTCGTCCAGATGCTAATAGAAATAAAAGCAAGTGGACACTGTTATTTATAACAATGCAAGTGGCATAAATCTGATAATACTGTTGTTTCTCACCTGCATCATCTTAGGCTGTGTTCACACTTGTCATGTTTGTTTAGATTAAAACGAACTCTGGAGCGATTGCTCTGTTAGTGCGGTTCATTTGAATAAGTGTGGAGCTGCCGTCTGAACCCTGGTGCCACCAAACAAGCGGACCGAGACGCTGAAAAGATGAGTCTCAGTCCACTTCCAAACAAACTCTGGTGCGAATGAAATATGAATGCAACACTGACCAAAGACATGCCAAAAACAGGACATGATGTCATAAGATGCGACCCTAAGAAGCACAGGCTGCTCAATTTTTTCTTGTCATTGTCGTGATGTTGCCAAACACAGTTCAGTACAGGATCAGAACCGCGTCTCCTCACAGCAGATCTTCATTTGTGTGTGACGGAGGGATTCCTGACGCTGTTTTGACTCCTTTACACATTTTATAAGCTCTTCGTGAGTTCTCAGCTGGTCAATACCATCATATGTAGCTACACACATACAACGAGCGCTTTTAGCCCAGAACACAGCTCGGTCTACGGTAAGTTCTGTTGTGAAATATATGTAATATAAGCGGACTTGTGAACATAAAGTATCCCTGTGCCTTTAGGTTTGATATCCTTAGGTTCGAAACTAAAAATGCAAATGCGAAGCGCTAAGCGGGACTCGGACCAAATGAACCAAGCGAACCGAACTACAAGTGTGAACACACCCTTAGATATGCAGTGCTGGAGAGCTGAAGACATTATATTATGAAGACCGGATATTTTTGGGTTGTAGTTTATATTGCTAAACCCATAAACTCATGTACATACCTGTGGTGTCTGTTTTGGTGTTTGTTCATGTTGCTTGTTTCATGTGATTACGTTTTCTTCACGTGATTTAGTCATGTGATTCCAGTCATGTGACCTCTGTTTCCTGCTTGTTCATGCATGTGTCATGTTCTTGTTGGTTCATTGGCTTGTTATCTTATCATTTCTGTCTTTTCATTGGTTCATGTTCATCAGTTCCACTTTGTCATTGGTTGTTGTTGTCATGCATTTCCCCATGTCCATGTGTTTAAGCCCTCATGTTTGCCTGTTGTGTATTGTTAAATGCAACGCACTGTTGGTTTCATGGTTCATGTGAAATAGTGATGGGAGAAACAAAGAGTTTCGAATCAATTGAACCAATTGCTTAGAGAAATGATTCAGTTTCGAAGCGTTCGAAACGCCACACGCTGCTGACCCCTACTGGTCAAAACGGTGGAAATGCAACAAAAACTCATGTGAAACCTGTATTAAAACACCTTCTACAAACACATTGCAAATGTTTTATTGTAAGTAAACTCGATCAAATGCAATTAACTAGTTATCTAATAAGATTTAATGTTGTGTATGTGTAATATGTGTTCTTTTATCAATTTCCAAGGCTTGTTTTGTTTGTTCCATTGATGGCTCAGCTAAACATGCGAATAAGAGACTATTCACTACTAGTATTCCTTTTAATCATACCAACGTCTTATGAAAACGTGTACAAATGTATAAAACTGATCAGAGATCATGTAAAACCCATAGACACTTGTTCAATGGTTCCCCGTTAAGGGGCGATCTCAGTAAATCCCCATGATTCATGGGTTCACAGAGATCATCGCCCAAAAGTGGTGAACCTTTGAAATCTCGAAACGTTTTTAAACATTTATGACGTAACAAAGCCTCGTAACAAAACTTTGGCAGCTTGATACATGCTCTGAACCACTGAATGGAAACAAAAGATTTGTGAAGGTTTCGAAGCTTCATGAAGTAGTGTTTCAAAACCATCACTAATGTTCACGTCTGGTCAAGTTTGAGTCTGCTCAAGTTCATGTTTAACTTTACTTCCACTCACCTGCAGTGGACTATCATTACAATACCTGTAAAAACTAGTCTAACTTGGGATTAGTCCAGGAACTGGAACATAATCTTTCAATATTGAGCCCTTGATCAATACATTTAGCCTCCAGGTTCTTCCAGGGTGGCTGTCTCTATATTAAATAAACTGTTTAATAACAGGCAAGCAATAACAGCCATACTCAAACACTTACCTGGGAACATAAATCATTTTTTGTGTCCCAAAACACAGTCCATCAATGCCACCATCACCTCTGTGTCTTCCACATAATCGATGTCAATCGAGTTGAGATGAGTAGGTTTCTAACGTCATTCGATCACAGGGTTTAGACCTCTTATTAGTTTTAAGCTTTGGAAAAACATTTACTGGTCTATTTTCAGTTTTGCTCAATATTTGAAATATTTAGAAATATTGACTTTAAATAATTGTTTACTAATAAGTCAAAGGTTTATACATAATGCCAACCATGTGCATACTGTATGCTCTCTATTCAATGTCATTTTGTAGTTACATTTTTAGGTCAAAGTAGGTAATATTGTTAGCTTAGCTAAATAGAAACAGAGGTCTATAATACCTGGACTGGGCTAGTTAGCATTCCCATTCATCTTTCTCGGCTTGCGCAGGATTCTCCTGAAAGTGCACGATTTGAATGTTTTGATCTGTGCTAATGGAGTCTTTTGCTCAAAAGCCATGACTATGCAGATGACAGCACACAGTTCAGAGGATCATAAGCCGCCTGATGTCAAAGGCAGACAGACTGTCAAAGCCCATTTCATGCTTTTAAGATTCCTCCTTAAATTATAAACTGACAAATAGATTTGTCTATTACAGTATATGTTGCTTGCGAACATTTTCCAAATGTTTTCATTTGGTCAGAAAGCACAGTTATAGTGTAGTTAGTGTGTCTCCCAGCAGATGCTAACTGGACCATGCTAACCAGCTCTGAGCGCTTGGTTAAAATGAGCTTAGTCTCTTGCACGGTTCATGTGAGGAGTGCTGTTGGTATGGCGTGAGTGGCTTTTCCTTCCCATGCTTTCAAAAATGCCCTATCAGGATAATGATGATGTCAAATGGTTATACTGTGGTATTTAGATATCATGGCACAAAAAGGCAACCTTTTATATACAATGCCATTTATATGGTTCTCCATTGTACTCCAAAAATGTAATGATAGCAGTTTTTCATGACCAAAAAGTCAGGTCAATAGGTTTTGGCCTACATTTTCCTTTGTAGCAAAAGTTGTACAGATGTGAATTATGTATGCCATTGTAGCATTTAATGTTCGGTAGTCTGTAAGCTAATGGTAACAATATACATGGAAGGATTTAATCCGATAAGTCATCCAGTCCAGTTTCAGTTCTATGATGAGCTTAAATGCATGACAAGTTTGTCCATTAGTATAGATATATATTATTGTATATGTAGTTACTTTCACTTTAAATGTTTTTGAAGCATGCCGAACCAGAAGTGATGAGTTTGCTAGATTTATGAACAGCACCTGCTTCTGGGAACAGTTTCTCCAGGAGCGCAGTGAACATCTGTTCTACAAACTAGCTTCTTGTTTATATGTATTTTTGTGTGGCAAATGATTAGGAATGTCTTTCTCTTTTATATTAAAACTAATGTGTGTGTATTGTCTTTTGTTAACCCTTAACAAAAAGTATACAAGTTAATTTTAGTAAGAATACTTCTATGTAGTTAGCATACTAAAATCAATGTACTAGAAGTATACTTGTAAGTGTACTGTTTCAATACTACTTAGGACTGAACTGTCCCACCTTTTAGTGTATAAAATTATACTTTTAAGTATACTTTTAGAGTAACAGTATTAACTGTTTTAACCCTCTTTTTGGTGTTAAAAAATCTACTGTCAGGATTTACTAAAGACACGCAGTGAAAAATTAGCGCTGAAAAGGCATGGACAGGGTTATTGTTGCTGTTGATCTTATTGCTTATGCATTTGTAGGAGTTTCCCGTTCAGACCCAACATTTATGGGAGGAGAGTATTTCAATTAATCATTAAGGTGAAATTCATATATACACTACCAGTGGATTGCCTACACAAAAATTCAGATAGGCTTACTCAGAATTAGCATGATTTCTTCTTTATAAATCAATATTTCCAAACAATGAAAGTTTATAAGACAGTATGTAAAACTATGTGAAAAAAGTATTTAATAGGCTACTCAATCAAAAGAGTAAACAAAATACTTAATTTAAGCATCTAACGATAAAAAGATTGAGTACTTTTCTGTCAGTGTAAGTCAAGTATACTTAAGTGCAATTTTAAGTACATAAAAAGACTGAAAGTATACTTTCTCATTTTAGGGCTTAATGGCTATCTAACAATATAATTTTTTGATAAATAAATATTTTTGCATATTCACTAAAAAAACACAATTAACAGATCATTAGTAAATAGTACGGATAATATAAGTAAATATTTCCTTAGTTATTTTTTTGTTTTAACAGTATAAGTACTTTTTTTTAATTGAATAAGCAAAATATTCATGTTTTAGCACATACAGACTCAATATTGTTTTACTTTCACATATGTAACAGGGTTTCGAGGGTCTCAATATGAAGATGATTTAATAAGTAATTGAATAAACGATTTGTTTACTATTACAGTGTACAAATGAATGAGTTTACTGGCACATTAATAATCTACTGTAAAGAGAGTGGCTTTGAATCTCTCATCCCGTCTCCTGTTTCTCTTTCTTTCTATCTTGATTTTGGTCACGCTTTCTCTTGCCAACAGCCTGATGGGGGCGTCACAAGTGTGTGTGACAAGTGTGTGCTGAGATAAACCACTGAACATCTTAAGGTGGAGCTCAACCACTAGACTAGATCATTTCTACTTTTTATATGTACTATTTATTATAATCACAAAATCATTCAGGAAAATAGATGTTTCTGACGATCACTGTGTTGCCAGAGGATCACAAACACACAGTCTCTCTCTTTCTGATGATTTATCTCTTAATGGCTGTTCTTCCACATTACATCAGACCCCTTCGAACCTCCAGTCACATGACTTGGTTAATCACAGCTCAGCCAATCAGGCTTCTTCTGATGAAAGCCCTATCTGAGGGAGCGCTGTTCCCTGGCAACTCCTTGCATGCTTTTCTTACATGCTGTAAGCTCCTCGGTTATTAGCTGTGGCGTCTCTGCTCTGATCTGTTTAGCCAGAGCTCACCTGGGTGATCGGCCTCTCTCTCTCTCTCTCTTACACTCACGGGCGTCAGTTTGGTTTGAAATGTGGTAGGGACAGAGACGCATTCGGAAGTGCATTTTCAGAAGTGCTGGGTACAAACTTGTCAGTGACGTGGGGTGATGTCTTAAAGAGGCTAGGCACTGAGTTGAAAGCCTGATTTATTGTTTAGGCTAATAATTTGTAATAACAGTAAACGTTACGCACAAGCGCGGCATATCAAGAAATGTACAAATTAGGAATGTATATCGTGTACTCTCTCTCTCTCTCTCTCTCTCTCTCTCTCTCTCTCTCTCTCTCTCTGTCTCTCTCGCACGCACACACACTCACACACACACACACACACACACACACACACACACACACACACACACACACACACACACACACAGGCGCGGCACAGGCACAGACCCACTCCAGCATTAGAATGCAACAACCATTCTTAATCCTTAATTGTTGCACAGGCACACAGCGGCCAATTATGTTTGTCAGTCAGCAAAAGTAAAATCACACACTGATCAATTGAATATAAAGGCAAATGGCTTGCATTAATTCAACCACATTTATCAATTCAATATTAAGCCCAAAATAGTTTTTGACTCACCAATCGGTAGATTATTTGTACATAACATCCATCCATTTGTGTGGTGTGGCTTTTGTGTTCATGGTTAACTGCTATTATAATTTGCATTCCCGCTGAAAAACAAGCGTTCTAGCGCGAAAATATTGCCTATAAATACTAGTGTTGCGCGCCTAATCAAATTCAAATGATCAACCTCCTCAATTTTGCTTGGGAACTAATGTGGTCGGAACCAAAGTTTACAGGACTGCGTTCTCTGGACTCCTCTCAAACGGAGCACTTCTATATTCCGATTGGTTGCCGCCGGTTGCCGCCGAACCGCGTCATTGCTTATTACCATAAAGTTGACCTGACTTCAACTCTCCTTGCCGCTCTCACCGTCCAAGACGCGCCGCTCTCGCCGGAGCTCGCCGCCAGCTCTCATTGACAATGAATGACTTCCAGCCACTTTGACACTCACGCCGGCGGCGGTGTGAACGCACAGTTAGGCAGGCTAGCTGTGGTGTAATGACGTTAGCTGTGCAAATGTCCAGTAATATCTCGATTTTAATTGGTCCATGTCTGATACGTAACGGAGACGATTACTGGCATAACATATTTACGTCCAAAGGCACAGCAGATTTGTGCTTTTTGCCGTAGGCTACATGTTGATTCAACATGTACGGCAAAAAGCACAAATCTGCTGTGCCAGTATTCAAAAAAATGAATACTGACTGATACCAGTAGACCACGCACCGATAATAACTGATATATTGTATAATACAATAACAATAACACAGTGATGTTGAAGAATACAGGATCGAAGTGCGCATGCGCAACATACAGTAAACAAATGCTAGTAAAAGAAAAATGCAAGTAGACAGTAAAAGCACTGCTTATTCTACCATTTTGTTTTTTATTTGATTATGCGTAACTGCTACATTTGTCATAATAACGTCTAAACAGTTGGAATAACACACATATTGCATATATAAAAAACAAGAATAAACAGTAAAAAACAATTTTGGCAGGGTAGTGCCTAGTTTGCCTACCCAGACCGCACGTCACTGAAACTTGTCAAACTGTGCAGCCTCTCTTTTGCCAAGCATGTCAGAGGTTACGGGTTCTAATCCGCACTCGGTATGTTTTTTTTTTTCTCATCAAAACTAAATATGTTCATCAGTGGTTACAGTCTATATCAAGCAGGGACACGTTTGTGTGCATTTTATTTTGAGATTTCACCGGAATGAATAGAGAGTCTCCACAACGGCGATAGATTGAAGAGCGCGTCCGAGTGAAGACTGCACGATCCTGTATCCATGACACTGATTGCCGCGGCAACGAGCGCAACGAACCCTTGAGTTAAAAAACACCACATTTTACCGCCAGATCTCTTATTTAATAGTGAATTAAATGAATGCTCTGCTAGTTAACTGGATATGGTTTATTTATTTGTATTAGTATATCCGTGGCGCCTCAATGTTTCAAAAGTGGTGGGTACAAAATGACTCATGATGAAATCTGGTGGGGACGCGTACCCACCGTCCCCACCGAAATCAATGCCTATGCTTACACTCCTCCCTCACCATATCACTGACAACACTTGCTACATACTTTCATTTGTTTTCAGTTTCTTTGTTTATCTCGGGAAAAGTCATGTCGCAGTGCTCTAATATGGCAGGTATAGGAACGGTCCTGCTTTCTCAGTTAAAAATTTTTGACAGAGCTATAAACTCTTTTATTTACTCGAGAACACAGTTAAAGAGTCTGAAAAAAATGAATTGAATTTAGTTTGATTTAATTTTCACACCATTTTATATTAGTTTGAGCTGAAGCTAAGGGTACGTTTACACGACAACGATATGCTTAAAACGGAGAAGTGTTTCCTTTGAGTTTTCCGCGTAAAGACGACACCATTATCAAAACGATCCCCATTCACACGGATCCGCGAAAACGACTAGAAACGCTGTATTCTGCTGCCAGGCCATTGATGGCGATGAAACACTATAGACTGAACATGTAATGCGCATGTGCATGACGTCATCGTCTTCAAACTTGCAAATTTGTTTTTTAAACGGAGACCATTTCCAAAAACTTGCACTTTGAAACATTTTCAAAACTTTGTGTTTTCACGCACACAAAACGCCATTGTCGCGTAAATGAACGGCCAAACGCATAAACAGTTAATGGTTTTAGTTGAAAACTGTGTCGTGTAAACAACCCCTAATTCTGGCAAGCAGGATGAGTGGCGTGATTGATAATGAGATTGGTATCTCCCACAACAGTGAAGGATGAGAGAAGACCAGGCCTGGACGTTACCTTGTGTTTTGTGCGACAGTTTTGGGATTGTGTAGTGCTGATATTTTGTGCTGATGTTTTCAGACAATCATACCTCCTTTCTATGTTAATTAGGCTTATCATAGATTGTGCCTCATTTGTCTGCCACAGTTAACAAGTCAAGTCAAGTCAAGTCATCCTCATTTATATAGCGCTTTTAACAATGTAGATTGTTTCAAAGCAGCTTTACAGAGATAAACATATAATTTAAGGTACCAGAGATTGGTTTGGTTTTATAGTGGCTCTTGAAAAATGTTTTTTCCAGCTAAAGTTAGTTTTGATTGATTCACTTCCGTCTAAATGATCATTTGTTATTAAATTAGGGGCCGCTAAGACGACACCGTTCTCTCTAAACAGACTTTAAACGTGAACCTGCGATAGACGCTGATGGCGTTCACATGCGCATTAAGAATTTATTCTATTATGTGCGTTTGAATATATGTGCGCAGGTTTGTAATTCCTTACAAACCATGCCTAAACAAACTACTTGTCTATAAATTTTGATGCAGAATTTTATTTTATCTTATCACTTTGGGTAGGTACGTGAACCGCAAAATTCCACAACGCTTTATCTGTAGAGTGGTATAGGGATCCTCCATAGGGAGAGGCTAGTTGGCACTTCAGCACTGCATTGTCATCAGGTCCAGGCGAAAGTCCTTCATCAGATCTGGAAATGGCCTGGATCCGGCAGGCTGCGGGAAAACCTCGGGATAAATAAAGACACTAAAATTAGCGTAGATGCCATTCTTCTTATGATGTAACGAGTACATCAGGATTTAAGGGAAGTGTTCCCAGTTCCGGCTGACCTAATCTAAGCAGCCTAATATTGAATTATAGAAGTATATAGAGTGTTATGTGAATGCTAGGTCAAAGAGATGTGTTTTTAGTCTAGCTTTGAACTGACAGACTGTGTCTGCTTCCCGGACAATGTTAGGAAGATTGTTCCAAAGTTTTGGTGCTAAATAGGAAAAGGATCTACCGCCAGCAGTCGATTTAGATATTCTAGGTATTATCAACTGGCCAGAACTTTGAGATTGCAATAGACGTGAAGGACTATAATAGGTTAAGAGCTCGCTCAAGTACTGCAGAGCTAAACCATTTAGTGCTTTGTAAGTAATCAGCAATATTTTAAAATGTATACGATGTTTAATAGGGAGCCAATGCAGTGTTGACAGAACCGGGCTAATATGGTCGTACTTCCTGGTTCTGGTAAGAACTCTAGCGGCTGCGTTTTGAACTAGCTGTAGTTTGTTTATTAAGCGTGCAGGGCAACCACCCAGTAGAGCATTACAATAATCTAGCCTTGATGTCATGAACGCATGAACTAGTTGTTCCGCATTTGTCAGTGAGAGCATATGACGTAATTTAGATATTTTTAAGATGGAAAAATGCGGTTTTACAGACACTAGACACGTGACTTTCAAATGAAAGATTGGTGTCAAAGAGCACACCCAATGCTCTATTTTCTCTATTTGAGAAGCAAACAGATTTTTATTTAAAATATACTTTTTTTCCTAGCAATTTTGGCAGCAATAATTCATCAAATGATGGAGAGGAGCATTATCTGAGCTTTTTAATGATGGAGAAGAGCATGGAGCGATGCATCCAGTCAAGCAGCCTTTCAGAATTCAACCTATTATGATCAAAAGTTGGTTTTAACTGCCTTTTCAGATGTTTCAAATCATATGTGCATTATTAAAGTCAAATAACTGTGAAAGTAGGCTCTGCGAATCCCAATGCAGTGCTGTGAGTGACTGTGGACAAAAGTAATCTAATATAAAGTTTGTTTCTATTAATTAGAAACTTCTTATCCCTGTTTTCTTTGGTTACTTGTGTGTTTCTGAACTGATAATGCATGCAATTTGTGAGAAAATTCATTTTGCATGCAACGGATACGTTTGCTCATAATGCAATATGTATTTGCATACAAAAGGTAAGAGCATGAATTATGGATGCACATTCCTTCTGATAAAACGTATTACTTTTGCATTTTACATTTATGTTCTAAACAAGTGCTTTCTTATATATAAAACATATCAAATGGCCCATAACAAATATCTGTTCAACATCTACTAGTCTGATATGGATCAGACAGCTCATCTCAGTAAATTCATGAGAACACAGTTGCTGCAGGGAGACTGGTGTGATATATTTAGCAGCAGTCTCTG
>NW_027509204.1:3595000-4022500 GCF_051911475.1 Siphateles boraxobius
CTCTGTGTCTCTCTCTCTCTCTCTCTTTCAGTGCTTGAGGAAGTCCGCTTTTCTGCAGACGTGTTCAGTCTTGCTCCGCATCACCCAGCACCATGTCTGGCTCTTACGATGAATCCACTGTCTCTGATGAGGCCATGGACAGCTTTTGGGAGGTACAAAGACCACCGTTTCCTTCCTTTAAATGCTACACTGCTAAGTCATTCAGCCGGTCATCAATAGTTGTGTTGTGTTTTAGCCAGCTATAGTTGGATAACAGGGGGATGTTGTGTTCACAGTATCAGCATCTGCCAGAATCCTCACAACGAGCTCTATTTAGACGACTCTGTCGGTCCCTGTGATGATGCCAGAGCTCTTCACATCATCCTTTGTGAGGGTCTGGCAGCCAGTCCAATCTTAGCATCATGTCAGTATTATGTCAACATTCAGTCATTGCTCAGATAGCGATGCAGACCTGGTGTTTGTGTTTGAGCAGTATTAAGTAGAGGTCTACTTCCAGCCAGGCTATTGAGTTATTAGTGCACCTGCATCCTGACTGTGTGTCTGTATGACTGAGTGTGAATGAAGAGCCCTGTCAGGCTGTGCTACTATGAGTTTTTATTTACAGGCTGAGCTCATCAGAGCTTGTGTGAAGGAAGGTAACTGTAGCTGAACGTGAGATAAAGTGCCGGGGTTAAACCTGTACTATGAAGTTTGAATGCATCTTGAGGAATATATAGCCTACTTTAGGATAACGTACATCCTGGCAGTTGTTATCGCAAAACAAAAAACCCAACAGGGTTTGTATATAGATTACATCATCCCACTTATTTCACATCAACTTGCCACATAAGTAAATAAGGTGTCCTTGTTATATGTTACATGTAGTTATAATAGTATAGTTTACTAGGTTACACTTTATTTGGTAACAGTTTTTTTACAGTGTACTTGTTACACATGTTACATGTACTTACCATAGTAATAACAGTAAATTATGCATAATTACATGCAACTGACAAATATGACTCAGTACTTGTATGTATAATTGTATAATTACACTGTAACAATGACATCTTAAAATAAAGTGTAATCCTTTATTTTAAAGTGTCCGTGTTTCAATGTAATTATACATTTAAATACTGAGTAATATTAATTAACTACATGTACTTACTATTATGCATAATTTACTGTTATTACTATGGTAAGTCCTTATAACATATGTAACAAGGACACTGTAAAAAAAGTAACGTAAATAATTAGGCACACGATATTGATTTTAGCTGAAATATTTGATTAGCTTCCATGCTGGCAAGCGGCTTTGAGCTAACAAGTTCAAACAAGATGAAGATTTAAGGGGTCACACCACAAATTAGGCTACACAACATTTCACTGCACAAATAATGAGTGGGACATGAAATATTCATTTGAGAGGAAACCATTTTTTTTATTGAATATTGCAGTATTTATGACTAATGATTTATCCGTGAACATCATTATTTGCTTAAATTCATGTGCCTCGTAATCTTTAAAGGTGCAGTGTGTGATTTTTAGCGACATCTAGCGGTTCGGTTGCGAGTTGCACTGAGGGCTCAGCCCACTGCTCACCCCTCCCTTTCGGAGAAGCTACGGTGGCTAAAACGGGACAAACATATCGTCATCTGAGACAGCATAGAATAGCCAGAGTAAGCCAAGAGTGTGTAACATTGTCACTGTTTCTGTACCACAGTCCATTATAAACCACATCAGGGATAAAGTTTACAAAGCCATAGTCAAGTGAGGATCAAGGGTCTTAATATATAATATAATAATAGTAATCAGCTGATTGTCTCACAAACGTAACCAGCACATTTCTCCCCACATTGCAAACCCATAATACAGCGAGGGAGAAGAACCACATGAAACTATGCAACTATATATTTTTTCTAACAGGGTAGTAAAAGTTTAGATGGCTAATATGAGCTGTTACTGTGGCTGAGCTGGTTAAAGCGTTAAGCCTTGTTTAAACTCGACGCGTCCACATGAGCCCAAAGGTGCGCGCGGCAAAAATGGCATGATTGTAACAGCGCGCGCGCCTCCGCATCCCCTAGACACCATTTACTACACACAATAGGCTTTTTTTCTCTGATTTTGAAAACTCTTCGCGATCGACTTAAAATGCTTCCAAGATCGACAGGTTGGTGATTCCTGTAACGTTACTGTTTTACGGTCAATGACAAGAGTACTAATCAGCTGTCTCACGAACGTAACCAGCACATTTATCCCCACATAGCAAAGCCATAACACAGCGAGGGAGAAGAACTAAGTTACATGAAACAATCCAACTACATATTTTACACCACTGACAAGGGAAAAGTCACTACTCACGGTGTTTATGGCTATAGCTTCTAGCTTTCTGCTGCTTCTCTTTCAAGGTAGTGATGAAACGCACTCTGTAGCGCTGTTTGTTCGTTGTCGGCTACGGTAGAAACATGACTTCACAATATGTCAACCTTAATAGAAGGGGATTCCCGCGGTTATGGTTATGTAGATATAAATGTCTCATTCTAAGGTAATAAAAACATTACGGTTTATTAAGTAAGTTCTTTATACACCACTGAAAACATAGTTATGGATGTCATATTGCATTTCTGTTAATAGATACTCAAATTTTTTACACATTGCACCTTTAATCAAAATAACTTCCTCTCCCTCTTGCAGCGACATTATCTCTTCTCTTCTCAACTCCTCTTCATCAATTCCACATGAACAAAATCAAATCCCGCCCCACATTCGTTCTTGTTCCAGAAGCTATTTCACTCGGATATACGTCACTATTGAGAAGAAAACACTATTTCATGTTGACTTTAAAATCTTACCTGCTTGTTATATTATAGTCCATAATCGTTTGTCTAACAACAAGACGAACACTTTCAATATTACCATAGGCCTACTGTTAATATGAAATGGTAAATTGACTGCATTTATATAGCGCTTTCACAGACCCAATGCCCACCAAAGTGCTTTACATTTTGCCTCACATTCACTCACTCATTCACACACCGATGGCGGTGTCAGCCAATGCAATGCGCCAACCAGCTCATCGGAGCAGCTGGGGTTCGGTGTCTTGCTCATGGACACCTCGACACTTGGTCAGGTGGAACTGGGGATTGAACCACCAACCTTCTGGTTTGTAGACAACCTACATGAACCACTGAGCCACTGCCGCCTAACTAAACACTAAGACAACTTTTTTTAGTTATAAATGTTTTAGTTTACTAATATTTAGTTATAAATAGTCATAAATGCTGTTCATTGATTCGAGTAAATCTTTTGACATTTGGGTATAAAGCGTTTTAATTTTCAAATATATGGTGTAAAAACGTCTGAGTGCTGCCCTCTTCAGGTTAAACAGAAAGCTCCTGCAGTAGGGGTACTCTCTGACGTAGAATACTCTCTGACGTAGAATACTCTCTGACGTCACTCGGTCACGCCCTTGGTGCGAGCTCACCACGCCCTTGGCAGACCCTGGTATAAAAGCATCTGGTTCCGTCAAAACTACTGTAGCGGGTCAGGAGTTGGAATTACGAGTATTGAGAACGATCAGGATAGATATGTATTAGCATCTAGTTAGCATAGCATTTATATAGTTATTTAGATTATTTTGTGTAGCCTAGGTAATCTCGCCTATCGCTCCAGTGTGCAACCTGCATTTTACGTGGGATTGCTTCTCCAACGCAATGGAGGTGGAAATGGGCTTCTCCACACAGCTCGCGCTGCCAAACGCTGCTCTTCTTGCATGAACTCCACCTTATTAGTAGGCTAAAGTTAATCCTTTGGTGTCGACAAACGCGCCGGCGCGATTTGCTGATTATTTTTTTCACATAGCAGCAAAATATAATGAACGTAATAGTAATAATAATCCTGGAAAAAATTACCTCAAAATGACTGAATATAAGAATAATCGGATGCCGATCGCGATGCGGGAGTTAAGACCGCAGTTTGAGCTGGTGTCCACAGACAATTCACCCTCCTCCACTTCAGGTGAAGCTGGGGGAGAAAAGTTCTCAACTTCAAATGACCGCTCTGTTGCAAAGCTACTTGCGTCACTCCATTTTAGCTAGTTTGACAGCAGCTGTCACTGCGGGTCTCAGGTGCACGCCCCCCCACCCCCCCCCCCCCCGCTCAGCCCCGCCCTCAGTTCGTCACCTGTATCTCCGCTGGGCTCTGCCCACTTTTCCAGCATTTTTTATATTGCCAGTGGGTGGAGTCAGGCTTTGACCAGGGGTTTAGTTACCCTTTAAGGTGCAAGATTGCACCAGCTGCATTTGAACGAAATGAGACACGCGTGTCCATCCTTGGTGCAATACGAGAGACATGGAGGAAGCGTTGGATGACTGTGCTATTGATGATGGTCATTATCGGGTAATAATTGACCAATCAGAATCAAGCATTTCAGAGAGCCGTGTAATATATACTGCCCTCTAGAGTTCGGCAATATACCTGCTGATTTTTCAGCATTTTGCCTGCTTCACTCAATTCAAAGGCATTCAAATAACCTGTGTTGTTTATAGATTCCAGTGAGGCTATGTGGAGACGTTGTGTCTTTCATTCGTTTAAACCTCACTGAGCTTTCTTGGACGTGTATGCCGTTGGGATGTCATTGTTAGTGCAGTGAAGCGCAGGATTACAGCACTAGCAGCACATGGACACAAAGCTGTGGCAGTCATTGCATAACTTCACATGCACAACAATGAGTCCCATCCCCCTCATATCATCTCCTCTCCCACCCGCACTCGTTCCTCGATGCTTTCTTATGCCACCTGCAGGCACCAGGGAGAACTAAATGGTCTTCCTGCGAAACAACAATGTTGTGAAAAAATAAATAAATGAAAATGTATTATTATATTATATCATATTTATTGGTGTAAATTCAGTTATTATTTTGTCTTATTTGTACATACACTACCATTCAAAAGTTTAGGATCCATCATTTAAAAAGAAAAAAAAAGAAATTAACACTTTTATCCAGCAAGGACACAGTAAATTGATACAAATTCACAGTAAAGACATTTTGTAATGTTACAAAATATTTCTATTTTAAATACATGCTATTTTTACAGTGATTTCTGAAGAATAATGTGACACTGAAGACAAGTAATGATGCTGAAAATTCAGCTCTAATCACTGGAATAAATAGCATTTTTACATATATTCAAATATAAAAGTTATTTTAAATTGTAATAATATTTCACAATATTACTGTTATTACTGCATTTTTTACTGTATCAAATAAACTGTCTTAGGAAGCGTAAGAGACTTCGTTCATGAACATGAATGTATCTTTTGAACATTAGTGGTATGTACACATCTGTTATGTACAATAACTTAATCAGGGTCAGAATCCCTCTTATATTATAATTGTTATTATTTATTTACTTTTTAAATGATAAACATTTTGTAGATTCTGCGTGGACTATGTAAACTTATGAGTAGAATTGTACATCAAGTTGCATGTAATATGATGTGAAATGAATTATGATTTTTTTTTCTAGGTGGGGAATTATAAGCGTGCAGTCAAGAGAATCGACGACGGCCATCGACTTTGCAATGATCTTATGAACTGTCTTCAGGAACGTACCAAGATTGAGAAGTCCTACAGCGCGCAGCTCACCGAATGGTCCAAAAGGTGGAGGCAACTGATTGAGAAAGGTCAGTTATATCAATCTAAAGCTTCTTTCTTCATCCGCTCAGGAGTTTTTAAGCAGTTATTTTATTTAATGATCAGTGATTAAACCATAGCAATAAAAAAGTTTTATTTATAAGTTCATACATTGATGTATGCATTTCTGATTTTGTCGTCTCTGTTTTATTTGTGTGGTGTGTGTGTGTGTGTGTGTGTGTGTGTGTGTGTGTGTGTGTGTGTGTGTGTGTGTGTGTGTGTGTGTGTGTGTGTGTGTGTGTGTGTGTGTGTGTGTGTGTGTGTGTGTGTGTGTGTCCAGGGCCTCAGTACGGTTCTGTGGAGCGAGCCTGGTTAGCTATGATGACAGAGGCTGATAAAGTGAGTGAGCTTCATCAAGAGGTGAAGAACGGTCTGATGAACGAGGACATTGAGAAGGTGAAAAACTGGCAGAAAGACTCATACCACAGACAGATGATAGGGGGGTTCAAGGAAACCAAAGAGGCAGACGAGGGCTTCAAGAAAGCCCAGAAACCCTGGGCTAAGAAACTCAAAGAGGTACAAAGAAAAGGTTTTATGTCAATTCTGTGTTAATGTAACTTTATGGCTCTCCTCCCCCATTGCAGATTAAATATGCACAGCAATGCATGCAGTCTAAAATTGAACTGAAGTGTTATGCTTTATATATGTTTGCATGTTTAAAGGAACAGTTTAAATTCTTTCATCATTTACTCCGTATGACATTCTTTCTTCTATGAAAGACAAAAGGAGAGATATTAAAAGACTGTCCTGCTCGCTGTTTTGGGGGGTAATAAACTGAATACCAAGTCATGTGTGATTTTGTGCATTGTGTAAAAATGTGTTGTTATTCACTGATAATCTTCCCATTGTGCGAGATATTAACTTCTATGACTGGATTATTGAGTCAGTCACCTAAACTCGAGAACAGGATCAGTTTTATTAGTGAATGAATCATTCAGACCAGTTTGTAAATTGAAAAGAATGAATTTTCTTTTCGAATATCTCAACTTGACAAATGAGCTCCAATGAACAAGACAAGGAGTGCTAGACTAGATTTCAGTAAATCGGCTTGTTTCTCACAGAACTATTGTCTAGTTTAAACTACTGTTTAGATGGACTATGTTTATGGTACATTTAAGGTGCTTTTGCATCCTTTTTGCATTTAAAGCCTCAGCCCCAATCATTGTAATTGCATGTACAAGAACAACCAGTACAATATACAGCATTTTTCCTTTCACGTTCCATTGAAAATAGACAGTCATATGCTATTGAACGGAAACTATAGCAGGAACTAAATTCTTTGTGGAAGCGTTCTAGTGTCCTCAGAACTGACCTTGACTATTGACTAAAAACTTGTTCCACAATTTCAGTCAGTTCAGCTAACCAGTCTCTAAGTTTCCTTCATTCAGTTGCAGTATTGCAGTTATTTAAACCTTGCATGTCTGGCTTCAGATGGAAACGGCTAAGAAGACGTATCACATGGCGTGTAAAGAGGAGAAACTGGCTGCAGCCCGTGAGGCAGATGCTTCTGTCACTCCAGACCAGCAGAAGAAACTACACGAGAAGACAGAGAAATGCAAACAAGATGTTCAGAAGGTGCGGAAAACAGCCACATGACAAACATAAAGAAACTAATTCAAGTACTATTCACTTTCAAGCTCAAAGTATATTTGTGAAAATCAAATCAAAAACAAGTTTCACAGAACATTTAATGCATGGCAGAATAATTCATTAATAGGTATAATAATGTGAGCCGGTATAATAATGTGTGCCACATAAATGTGTTTACACAGGAATTATAATTGTCTAAATTAACTGGTAAAAGAAAAAATACCATATAATCTGACTATATCAACTTGACAAATACATAAACTGAAGTACTTTCTGGTCCTTGTCAACCCTGTTGTGATTGATCCTGATCCTGAATTCACAATCTAACTTTTGTGTAATTTATACCACCACACAGACATTTTACATTAACCGACGATCTAATCTGACATTAGACATTATATGTGTAACCGACGTTTTTGTGGATTTCATGCTCTACAACCAGCCTAAACACTTTGGTCACCCCAGACATCATTATTGGGATCATAATTGCTGTTTTGCTCGGTTTTGCTTCGGTTCAAAGGTTCAACTAACAGGCAGATAGGAGCAATCAATCAAGGAGAGCTGTCTAAGAACTATGGTACGGTCTAAATCCTGATTGCGCCTTTTCTAGTATCTTTGACAGAAAAGGTAGATTCGATATCGGCCTGTAATTGACTAATTCTGTAGGATCAAGATGCGTTTTTTAACAAGCAGTTAAATCACTAGCCAGCTTAAAAAATGTTGGTACATATCCTAATGACATAGATGAATTAATGATATTAAGAAGAGGATCCATGACCTCTGGAATCATCTCTTTCAGTAGTCAGTATAGGGTCTAACATACATGTTGTCGATTTAGATGATTTAACGAGTTTAGAAAATTCTTTCTCTCCTATAGCAATGAATGAATCGAATAGTTATGGTTATGGTTATATCCAGAAGCCTTGACCGTGGTGGCGGACTTGCTGTTATCCATCGTGCTGACATCCTGGTAAAAGAGATCCCACTGAAAACTACATCCTTTGATTGTGTTCACTTCATGTTGACTGGGTCCATGCAGCTACAGGTTGTCCTAATCTATCCGCCTTCACTCCACTGGATGCTGACCAAGTAACAAAACTAGTCATCTCAGCCAAGATTTCAACTAGCAGTCTTGACCCAATGCCCACAACCCTGGTCAAGGCCTTGTCTGCCCATCCTCTGCCACCCAATGGAAAGCATCATTAATGCATCTCTTGCCTCTGGTGTGGTAACATCCAGCTTTAAAACGGCGGTAGTCATCACCAGGCTCAGATCCAGACAACCCCAACAACTATCGTCCAATCTCCACCCTCTCTTTCCTCAACAAAATCCTGGAAAGAGCAGTGGCTGCCCACCTTCAACATCACATGCCCCACCATGAGCTTTTCGAACCGCTCCAATCTGGTTTCAGAACCCACCAAAGCACTGAGACCGCCCTTATCAATATCACTAATGACCTCCTGCTTGCTGCTGACAATGGCCTCATCACCATCCTCATCCTCCTTGACCTATCTGCAGCTTTTGATACAGTTTCCCTTACCATCCTTCTTCACCGCCTCTCTGAGGACTGTCCTGGTTCCGGTTCTACCTCACACTGTGAGGTAGGACCGGAAACAATTCATCATCCTAAATGGCTCCAACTAGGATCCAGCACCTGCCAACCATGATATGCCCCAGGGCTCTGTTTCTTGGTCCTCTGCTCAAACAGCACAAACCCTTCCTCCCAGCTCCCACCCACACAACTTGTCAACTGTCTGCAGGAACTCAAATCATGGATGACAACAAACCTATCAAACTCAACAGTAATAACACAGAACTCATGTTGGTGGCCCCTTCACCACTGCTCAGGAAAGTTGGAGACCTGGTCCTGGTTGTGGATGGCTGCTCCATTTCCCCATCTCCTGAGGTCCGCAACCTGGGTGTCTTCCTGGACTCCCCTCTCTCTTTCCAGTCCCACATCAACAACATCACTTAGTCTGCCTTTTACCACCTCAGAAACATCTCACGACTCCGGCCTGCACTCACGCATTCAGTAACTGAGACACGCATCCATGCCTTCATCACCTCCCGTCTGTATTACTGCAATGGTGTTCTATCAGGACTGCCCACTAAGGCCCTTAGCAGACTCCAGTATTTCCAGAACTCTGCTACCAGGGTTCTAACCCACACAAAGCCCTGGCAGCATATCACTCCCATTCTCCAACAGCTCCACTGGTCGCCAGTCAAGTCACGTATCACCTACAAGGTCCTCCTGCTCAATTACAAATTTCTCCATGGACTCTCACCAAAATACCTCACAGATCTCCTCCACCCCTACACTCAGTCACGTTCCATGCGGTCCTCTGACAAGGACCTGCTGGACACGTTTAATTGAATTGAGTAATTTATACAATTCTTACAAATGTGTACATATAGCAATGCTACCTACTACACTGACTAAATACTTAATACTCAGATTTGAGAAAAGAACTGGATCTAGAGCACAACTGATCTGGGAGATTTTTTCATTCAATATCTTACAACATAGAGCTATTAAAATGAGCAGTGACTCGTATGTGAAGTGTTATGACATTTAAAGATATAACAATCACTCTCTCTCACTGTATTTAATTATTAAGTTACAGTCCTATAATGGTATTGCTTTAGCTTTGCTAAACTGTGATTCCCATTGGATGATGTAGCTCATGATGTGTGTTTTGTGTGTGTACCGCAGGCGAAGGAGAAGTACGAGAAGTCTCTGGACGAGCTGTCGAAGTGCACACCGCAGTACATGGAGTGCATGGAGCAGGTGTTTGACCAATGCCAGCAGCACGAGGTCAAGCGACTGACCTTCCTCAAAGAGGTTCTTCTGGACATTAAACGACACCTAAACCTCACCGAGAATCAAAAGTCAGTGGAAACCACACAACCAGTGTATCTGTACTCATTTACAAATAAATTAGTTAGAGGTTTTGCCGAGATACCAAAACAAAAGTTGAGATCTCATTAGTGATCGAACTCTTCTAAGAATTGAATGTTCTAGCGCTTCACTCTGTCTGACTCGTGATCCGGTCTCAGTGGTTAACAGCTCACTGGAGTTAAAGCAATGCAATTGTAGAGGTCAGGGGTTTTCAAACTGTGGAAAACTGTTCAAAGTTTTCAAACACAGAGTGGGAAAAGGTGTGTCTCGAAAACTCACTTGACTGCAGCTCAATGTGCTTTTCAGTGAATTATACACACGCACAAAAACAGTTTGGTCTAGGGCTGCACGATATACTGAATCGAAATCACGATATTGCTTAGTCGCAAAAACTGCAATTTAATTATATGTATATACTACGGTGTCCCAGTAGTCTACAACACAACGAAATTTAAAAAGCAAACATAAGTTCACAACACAACGAAATTAAGCCACAACACAACCAAATGAATCCACAACACAACGGAAAATGTACAATACTACGGAAATAAGCCACAACACAATGAAATAAAGCCGCAAAACAACGGAAATGCTCCCAACGACTAGAGGGCTCTCGGAGCGCGGTAAAGTTAGTTTTCCTTGCCATTGTTCTACAGAGTCGGCAGTCTTAAGATAGCAAAACCACGATTTGATTTAACAGTATGTAACAATTGTATATCGACATAAAATATTACTTCAAAATCACCTACATAGCTGCGTATTTATACTCGAGAATGCTTTGACCCGCTTCCACCGGTGCATGATCCCTAAGGGAACGTCTGCCAATTCCAACAAATGGTTAAAATAATATTTTTTTATAATATTATTTAGTAAATTAAAATTAAAACCATTTGGTGAATTGCAGAATTACAGGAAGGTATTGGCACAATTGCACCTGTAGTAAGTCAGTCTGGTTACTAGGAACTACAACCTTTAAAACATCATTAAAAAAAAAAAAATGTTGTTATATTACAGAAATTTTGTTTCCTAAAAAATAATAGTTTACTGTAAATACATGAAGGGAGTCAGTCTTACAATACAATCAAGCTTTGGATTTTGAACATGTCAAGTCAAGTCACCTTTATTTATATAGCGCTTTTACGATACAGATTGTTTCAAAGCAGCTTCACAGAGATAATTGGAAAATAATGTTGCAATAATATTAATATAATAATATATAATAATATTGTTAAATATAAAATTAAATGTCCCCAACTAAGCAAGTCAAAAGCCAATGGTGACAAAGGTGAAAAAGGCATCAGTGACAAGGAACCAAAACTCCATCAGTGACTAGTGAAAAAAAAGGCCAGTCCTCCTCTGGCCAACAACATGTCTGTTTTTGACTGTTAAAAGTCATTTTAATTAGTACAAATTATACGTTTTAACCACTCGGAGGAATTGGGGATCCCAATTTAATTTAACCCTTAGGGATCATGGGCTTAAATGTATAAATAAATAAATAAAATAAATGTCAATATACAATGGTTAGCTACATACTGTTAAAACTAATCGTGGTGTTCATATATTTTTTAGACTGCTGACTACGCTCAGAGAGCCCTCTAGTGGTCGGGAGCATTTCCGTTGTGTTGCGGCTTTATTTCGTTGTATTGTGGCTTATTTCCGTTGTATTGTGGCTTATTTCCGTTGTGTTGTGGCTTAATTTCGTTGTGTTGTGAACTTATGTTTGAACCTACTACTGGGCCACCATAATATAGTGTATGTGCTAGCTGCATGTTTTATAGTGTAGAGTGCAACTTTTAAAAACAATGTTTTCCGCATCTCAGAGCGGCTCGTTTCATTATTCATCTTTGTCATCTCTATTCAACTCAGTGCTGATGTCTTTCAGAGACACGTTGTAAGAGTGCGTTCTTTGCATTCCCTCGCATGCATTGGGCTACATACCAACACATAAGGAAAATACAGTGCATCCGGAAAGTATTCACAGCGCTTCAGTCTTTTTGTGTATGATGCTACAAGCTTGGCACACCTATTTTTGGGCAGTTTCTCCCATTCTTCTTTGCTGAACCTCTCAAGCTCCATCAGGTTGGATGGGGAGCGTCGGTGAACAGCCATTTACAGATCTCTCCAGAGATGTTCAATCGGGTTCAAGTTGACCCGATAACTCCTTTGTTATCTTCGCTGTGTGCTTAGGGTCGTTGTCCTGTTGGAAGATGAACCGTCGCCCCAGTGTGAGGTCCAGAGCAGGTTTTCATCAAGGATGTCAGACCAATCTTTGTTTCATCAGACCAGAGAATTTTGTTTCTCACAGTCTGAGAGTCCTTCAGGAGCCTTTTGGCAAACTCCAGACGGGCTGTCATGTGCCTTTCACTGAGGAGAGGCTTCCGTCTGGCCACTACGCCACACAGCCCTGATCGCTGGAGCTCTGTCAGAGTGACCATTGGGTTCTTGGTCTCCTCCCTGACTAAGGCCCTTCAGTTTGTCCGGGCGGCCAGTTCTAGGAAGAGTCTGGGTGGTACAAAGTATAGTTCTTACATGTATGGATGATGAAGGCCACTGTGCTCATTGGGATCTTTAATGCTGCAGATATTTTTTCTGTAACCTTCCCCAGATCTGTGCCTTGAGACAATCCTTGAGAATATGAGGTCTACAGACAATTCCTTGGACTTAATGGCTTGGTTTGTTCTCTGACATGCACTGTTAACTGTGGGACCTTATATAGACAGGTGTGTGCCTTTCCAAATCATGTCCAATCAGCTGAATTTACCACAGGTGGACTCCAATCAAGTTGTAGAAACATCTCAAGGAGGATCAGTGGAAACAGGACGCACCTGTGCTCAATTTTTAGGGTCAGGCATAAATACTTACGTACATGTGATTTTTTTGTTTTTTATTTTAAATAAATTTGCAAAGATTTCAAACAAACTTCTTTCACATTGTCATTATGGGGTATTGTTTGTAGAATTTTGAGGAAAATAATGAATTTAATCCATTTTGGAATAAGGCTGTTACAACACAATTTGGAAAAACTGAAGCGTTTATAGTTTCTGGATGCACTGTATGTCTGTAAAAAGCATTTTAGATGCACACAGATGGAGCATAAGATCGCTTTCTGCACTGAACACCGCGATGAGTTCACAGTTCATATCTAGACTGAAGAGAGTGTGTTTCAAGCTTTTGTGAACATATTTCATATACTTTACCAGCGGCATGTATGCACTCACATTTATCACGTTTTCTTAAAATATTTTATTCATAAATATTTTGGTGGGTCTTGAGATTGTACTTGTATTTGAAAAAATGTGGGAACCCCTGGTCTAGTTGACTTGTTGTCTAGCTGTAATGCATTTGTCAGAGCTTAATGTTAAGTTTGTGTTTTTGTGTTTTCAATGCTATAGCTATGCGTCAGTGTACCGCGAGTTTGAACGCACCATTCTGGCTGCCAACACACAAGAGGATCTCAAGTGGTTCAGTAATAATCACGGTCCTGGCATGCATATGAACTGGCCCCAGTTTGAGGTACACAACTTTGAATGAACAAAGAGGTTTTAACAGTTGTGTGACCTTTTCTAGTTTGCTTATTAGGTACAAGAGACCGGAGTTAGTGGTCACATGTGAAAGTTGTCACAGACTCTAATATCCCAGTAAGGCTTTAATATCCCAGTAAGGCTTTAAGTCAAAAGTCAAGTTGCACTTTAGAAGTTGTAATGTTGGTTTCTTAAACCTAGTTAAAAACCAAAAATTAGGATTTAATGTCGCCTTTTCATTTTCTGCTGTTTTATGAATTTTATTTTGCATGTTTTGTTTATGATTTGCTAGTAAGTATGGAAGAGGATTAGGGCCAAGCTATAATAAAAAAATGAAACCATCTGGAGATTAAAGTCATTATAATGCGAAATTAAACTCGTTAAATTTCGAGAAATTAACTCGAAATACAATCTTGAGAATAAACTCATTACATTTCGAGAATAAAGTCATTTTGTTTCGAGAAAAAACTCGTTAAATTTCAAGAAAAAAAACTCGAAATACAATCTTGAGAATAAACCTATTAACTTTCGAGAATAAAGTCGTTGTGTTTCGAGAAAAAAACTTGTTAAATTTCGAGAAAAAAGTCGGAATAATCGTGAGAATAAACTCATTAAATTTCGAGAATAGAGTCGTTGTGTTTCGAGAAAAAAAGTCAAAATGAAATGTAGGGAATAACGCATTCGATCAGTGTTCATTGCACAGCCTATACTGATAGAGGACATGGCAGAGTTGGATCACTTAGTCAAGCTATATTTTAGACTTTCTTTCAGTAATAAAGAAATACTATCAACTTTAGCTAATTTTGACAGAATACTAATTAGCATACAAACTTTAAAGAGAATTTGCAAGCGGCTAGCTCTTTTTAGAAGAAAAAATCAGTCCAATTTGTGCGATGTACTCACTTTTGTCCAACATGAAATGAAACCAGTGGGCAAATGCAAGGTTATCGCTGGCTTCACCTACGCACGATTCATCAGGGTTTCGTGATTTCCCAGGATACCATAAGACGCATTATTAAACTTGTTGATCCTCAAGGTGTGGAATTTCGACGAAGGAGACGCTTGAGGAGACGCCAGTACACTTCCGCTGGACCAAATGCACTCTGGCATACATGCCAGATATGTCCATATATGGATAGCTATGATAAATTAAACCGTACGGCATTGCCATTTATGGCTGTATAGATGGTTACAGTCGTTACATTCTGTGGATGGAGGCGTACACAACCAACAACGATCCTAAAGTAATAGCCAGTTACTTCATAAAAACAGTTCCTGGCATAGGAGGGTGTCCAGTTATTACTGGTGTCCAGTGTGACAGTTATTATTCTGTCAAAATTAGCTAAAGTTGATAGTATTTCTTTGTTACTGAAAGAAAGTCTAAAATATAGCTTGACTAAGTGATCCAACTCTGCCATGTCCTCTATCAGTATAGGATATGCAATGAACACTGATCGAATGCGCTATTCTCTACATTTCATTTCGACTTTTTTTCTCGAAACACAACGACTTTAGTCTCGAAATGTAATGAGTTTATTCTCACGATTGTATTTAGACTTTTTTTTCTCAATTTAACGAGTTTTTTCTCGAATCACAACGACTTTATTCTCTACATTTAATGAGTTTATTCTCAAGATTGTATTTCGAGTTAATTTCTCGAAATTTAACGAGTGTCATTTCGCATTATAATGACTTTAATCTCGAGATGGTTTTATTTTTTTATTATTGCTTGGCCCTAATCCTCTTCCGTAAATAAGCCATTAAATACACATTTTAAATGCAGATAATTATTAAATATGTGTTTATATGCTTTTCTTATTACTTTTGATTTTATATTTCAGAAAAGGTATTCTCATTCTCATTTAGTTTGACTATATGGTGGCGTTTTTAATTCACTTTTTTTTTCTTCTGAAAGATAATGGAAAATGGAAATGTTTATCATCTGTTTGTAGTGAAACAGATGTTCTGTTCTGAATGTGTTTCTCTCAGGAATATAATCCAGACGCCACCAACGCTGTTGCCAAGAGAGAAAAGAAGAAGCCAGACGGAGTGGCTCCTGCGACTCCAAACACAGAGCATGCGGGTCAAGCCGGAGACCGTGGCAGGTCAGACCTCATTTCTGCTTTCTTTTACGGAGAATATCCTTCTCTCTTTTTAGAGGTTGATTGATGTCCACTTCACTCGTTCAAATAAAGATTCTTTAAAGTTCAACAGTGAACTCACTTCTGATTAACAATCGTTTCATTTTTAATTTGACAGGGTGGATGCATTATTTATAATCATGAAAATTTAAATAAAATAATAATGTTGGTAACACTTTAGTTTAGGGTCCAATTCTCACTATGAACTAGTTGCTTATTGGCTTGCATATTACTAGGATAATGGCTGTTTATTAGCGCTTATAAAGCACATATTAATGCCTTATTCTGCATGACCATATTCTACATCCCTTATCTAACTATAATTAATCTGTAATTTGGAGTTTATTGTGGCGAAAATAATTTTTAATTTCGGCACATAATTTACCTCTGGTAATTAAATTGCTTTAGTTTTTTACATTGAATTATATTTGTAAAATTGGCAGGGACTAAATTTGGCTCTTTAGCAGTGTTTGAATTGTGTCAAAGCCCTAACCTCCTCCCCCTTAAAAAAACATCACAACCTAATGACATGCATTTCTTTTTTATTTACTTTTCTTTTTTTATTGTGAGTTTCAGAAAATGTTAGTCACTGAACACGTAATTATTCATTATTCATTTTACTGTCTGTGATATACTTGCTGGATAGGTCAATTAAAACAGTGCGCATAGACTCACAGATATTTATTTTCATTTTATGCATTTTATTTACTTTCATATCTAATTTATCTTGCATGTGGTTACATAACTGCAGTGCACACAAAAGCATTTAAATGTGCCTGATAACTGATCTCTGACGGATCTGTCCTAAACATTTTTGTTGTCATATTTTTGTCAGGTTACAAGATTTAAAATCACGTAGTCGTTTAATTCAGAATGGGTTGCTAGCTACAACTTAGATTTTATTTATCTAAGAATTACATTAGATAACTAATTACATCTGATATAATATACATAATATACAGAAGGACTACTTGAATATCAAAAACTATAATAACCTAATGACTGTTCTGCTCTAAGAAAAATGCTCAATATCAGTTAATCAGGTGTACCAAACAATCATTAAACAAAGAAGAATTGTATCTTTCCGTCATCATTTGGTGAAAATGAGGATTCTTCTGCCAGTGTCACTCAGCGATGTCGCTGTCTGTAAATTATTTCAGAAAACAGCGTGTGGCGCACTTGAGCATGTTTAGGTTTTTCAGACAAAAATCTCACTTGGATTTGCTTCTCATGAAATTGGGACAAATAAGGGACAATGTAGCTTTGTGTCAGCACAATGATTTGACAATAAATAAATACATAATAGTTTTATGTTTCTAGTACTCTAGTTTTAATGTTTTAACCCCCAAGATCCTCTCAATTCGAACACTGTTCTTTAGAAAGCGTTAGAAAGCATTAAAATGATTATGAATATTAAATTTCATCCACCCCTTGAGGACTCTTGTTTTGTTTTCTTTTCTTTAACGGTACAACAATGGTTTTCTAAACAACCACAGGACTGTAAAAAGGTTCTCTTGGCATCTAGCTGTACACATTTGTGGTTCGAATTTGAAGCTTTACAAGTGTACAAACTAAAGTGTGAGCGGTTGCTGTATATCATGCTAACAGCACGTGTCCCCTGTCTTTGTCTAGTGTGAGCAGCTATGATAAGAACCAGGCGTACTCCACAGAATGGTCCGATGACGATCAGCCCGCCGGATACTCGGGGAACGAGACGAATGGCGGGGGAAACTCTTTCGAGGATGACACGGTCAGCAGAGGAGGCGTGCGAGTGCGGGCGCTGTATGACTATGAAGGCCAAGAGCAGGATGAGCTAAGCTTCAAAGCAGGTAAAGTGCAGTTAGCTAAAATGCTAATAAAAAACAACAACTGATGTTAGCTGTCATTAGTGATGTTAAGGCAAACTGCAGAAAAACATGTCACCATGTGCAAATCCTTTTGATTTAGATATTTTTGAGTAAAGTACTTATTCAAAATAACAACTTTACTTTATTACTCTAATGGATTCTTTTGCAAGGATTCCCATTAACTACATAATTTGGTTACATAAAAATGACAAAACATTAAAAATGTTAGATCAAATGATCTCAAAATCAGTTTATGTCATTGCATTCCCTTGTAAAAAAGAAGTACACTTCAGCATACCTTCAAAAAGAGTACTTGTTGTCGAAATAATACATTTTAAAAGAATTTACTTAAATGCAAAATGAATATGATGTTTTCAGACATGTAACTATATGAAAATGTATTCTAGTTTACATTTATATTAAATGCTAAAAACTGTTTGTTTTTTTTGTCCAAATTAAATTGGACCTATTTACGTGTGATTCCATAATTACTTCTATTGTAATTACTAGCAAGAATTGTCATTTCTATTGAAACTTGTATGTCATGTTTTTAAATAAAGTTATAATTACACATTTGTAATGATAGAGGCACAATTTGGTACATTTACAATGTAGTAACTTTAAATACAATGTTAAATAACACACAACATGTTACAATTATAATTACCGGTGCTTTAGTATGTTAGTCAAACGCATCAATTTAAGTGCACTTCTTCAAAGAAAAACAAAAGATTAAAACATGATTTACATTTTATTTTAAAGTAACACTTTTAAAATCTAACATCAGGTGCTGTTTTTGGAAAGTGCTTAATTGTTTTATGAAACATAACTTAAGAAGACTTAAGGCCTTTAACTTCATAAAAATTTAGTTAAAAAAACAACAAATGGGTCTTTTACAAAGAAATTTACAAAAGGTTGTTTTTCTGGTGTCAAGGAACATTACTAAATTGTTTCAAATATTAGCCTAGAACAAAAAAAAAAGAAAAAACCTATTTGCCACTTGGATAAGAAAAAATTACCTAATTCAAGATCTATTCTCTGAAAACAAGTCTTTATGTAGGATGCCGTCCATATACCACCTGATTTTTGTTGGGATGCACCGACATGAAAATTCTGGGCTGAAACCGAAAATTCTGGAACTTGAAAACAAAAAATTACTTTAAAAAAAAATAAAAAAAATAGAAGCCAATAAAATAAAATAATCCCACTTTTATTATTATAATATTTTTTAAATATTAAATATTAGGGCTGCGCAATATATCGTTTTAGCATCGATATCGCGATGTTCGCATCCGTGATAGTCACATCGCAGGGTGTGCAACGTCAAGTATAGGGATCGTAGTTGATCCGTGATCCATACAGGCCCCCAGACAGCAGCGTACTGTCGGCCCAGATCCGGCCCACATCTGGTACGGGTGGAATCCACATGGGGCGACACTATGTTGCTGCCTGGGCTGCACTCCGGTTCAGAACGCATGTGATTTGCGAATTATTTGCAAAGTTTAACCATCATAGAGTGAAAGTTTATCATTTGCATGTGTTTTTAAGGCGAGTCAAGACGACTTCAGGTTTTCTGTTTTTGCTGTTTTGTGGGCGCGCACAGAGCCGCCAGACAGCACGTGAATGCCAAATTCAGTTCTCTTTCTCTTTCTTTTGAGCTTAAACGGACACGTACACGCAAAATGAAGTCAAAATGCCCGTCTCGGCAAGTATCCTTGTAAAAACAGTCGGTTATGTGTTGTAAACAATGCGTGTAATTTATATTAGGTCTATGCATTCGTCTTAAAGGGAGAGAAGCCTAATGTACCAATGGTGAGCAAACAAGATAAAAAATTTTTTGTAGCTTTAACAAAGATAAATTGTATTAATTAATTAAGGACATTAGTTATGTTTAATTTATACAGTAAAGAGTGTTATTTTACATTTGTCTACAGATTGTAGTGTCATTTTACCAGCGTTGTCTAGCACGGCTATACACACCATGATTCAACAGTTGGGCTATTGCAAACAGAACCATATCTACTACAGAGAAATTTCATATCGGCATTTGAGCAGACTTTGCTTTTCCAGTGAGCGTGAGCGGTACATAAGTGGAGTGTTTTCTTGGGCCGTGAGCAGCTGTGCGAAGCGCACACGGAGAGGAACATTGAGCATAGGAAACTGGCAGCTGGTACAGACTGTTCTGACCTGCTCGGCCAGAGTTGATTTGAAATTGTGCATCTTCAGAAGAGGAGCCGCTCGCAAAGTTATAAAAATGCTGCGCGAGAGTGAAACCTGAGCGCTGAACATTGAGGGGTGGGGCGGCATTTATTTCCGGCTCATATTTTCATGCCATTTTTGGCTGATAATTTTGAAATTTCGGTGCATCCCTAGATTTTTGACTATACATATGGCAGGTATGGCAGTTATAATATGTATCACCCACAGGTGATGAATTATCAAAGATCGAAGAGGAAGATGACCAGGGCTGGTGCAGAGGTCGTCTGGACAGCGGCCGGACAGGCTTATACCCGGCCAATTACGTTGAGGAAATCTGATCACCTGACTGGAGGACAACACACCTTTGGAGGCAGCTCTGATTGTCCGATCTAATAACATGGCAAAAACGCCAGAGACTTCATATAAACAACTTTCCCTGAAGATGTGCAATGCAGTCTTGTTTAAAATCAAAAAAATTCTTAGTAAAAATATCCACACTGTATATATATATATTGATCTCATCTGCAAGTCGGGGAAGAGCTTGCTCACTACTAATATCTGTTTGCAAATATTTTAAAAATAATATACATACTTACAAACAGATTTGAACAAATAAATGACCCATCAGTTATGCAAGTACAGGATACACATTATTTGTGCAGATTACATGTTATTTAAAATGAAATTACAGACATGAGTCTAGAATACTCCTATAAGCAAAATATCCAACTGAACAGTTATTCATGAGGCCATTCTGCTGTATTTTAGTACAAAGTTCATATAACAGATTCGGTGTGCAATTACGGTGTACTCGTCCAGTGTCACAGTGTTTAAACAGAATATGACTCACAACAGGCTATCCAGATTTCCTCTTACTGTCTCAACATCAGTCCATGCCTTGTTGCGCTGATTATTCTATTAGGTATCGTCTTGATGTCTGTGACTTTACGCATAGCAGCATGTGCTATGGAGCATGTAGCCCTTGATTCCTCAGGCCATCTGTACTGTATGCAAATCCCACTGTGACCACAGAGGGCAGCAGACACAGTGTCAACCTCAAACCAGGAAGTGGTGGAACTAGAATATCTATGGCTGTGTCCGAAATCGCCCCCTATTCCCTTAAGCAAAACTTTCTTTTGAGGGGACAGCAATTTTTGGTGGTCTCCGAAACCATAGTGGATTCTGTCCAATGTGGGTACAGCGTAATATTATACTGGTGTAAATCCCTTTTATAATTGATCTTTAAATTCTTTGATTAAGGTTTATACATCCTACTTTCCTTTCATTTCTTCTGGAGCTGCCAGTTTGCTAAGTTTCAAATGATTATTAAACAGGAAGCACAAACTATGCAAAAGCGGCAGCTCATTCAAGTGGACTATATTAATGGAGTAAGTTAGGGAATAGTGAATGAGTGTAATGGGGCGAATTCAGACACTGTTTATGTTCAGAACAGAATACTACCTTAGTAGTAGTATAAAATGGATACTGCATACTATTTTTAGAAATAGTATGTGAAACAGTATGCATTATGCAGTGAGAAACTTTTCAAACAGTTGCATGCAATTGTTGGCATGTGACGTCTTCATGTTGCATGCGAGTGGTGTCCAGGTATGGTCGAACAATGCTGTGGTTTTGAATTTGTGAATTTTGAGACCTCCGGAATAGAGGCGTCAAACTAGATATTTTTTTCAGTCATGCCAGAAAAGGTCAAGCACATTGCATAATTAGTATACTGTTGCCAAATGTAAAACATCAATCTGGGTATTGCATGCCTACATACAATTTGCATACTGTACACAGTATACATACTATATACTGCATAAAGAGTACAAATAGTAAGTGTGCTGTTCTGAACATGACTCCAGTTCTCCAATTGGATGATGGTTGAGCAGTGTCATCTCATGTTTGTCAACGTCATGTGTTGTTATTAGTTTCTCCAAGAAGGTATTGTATACGCATTCTCTCTATTTGGAATGTGTTCATGGTCACTTCTTGCACCAAATCAAGGTTCCTCAAATGGACATGAATGTTTTCTGTGCATGATTTGGGCTACTTATGCACAGTAATTTTAAAGTGCCTCTACTATGCCATTTTAAGGTTTGCTCATTTTGTTTTGGGGGTCTCCTAAAATAGGTTAACATGCATCAAAAGTCAAAGAACAGTTTAATTGTCTCATAATATACATTGCAACATCACCAAATTCTTCACAATGTCTAAACTAGGGGTGTCCAAACTGGGTCCTGGAGAGACACTATCCTGCAGTGTTTAGCTCCAGCTAGCCTCAACACACCTGGCTGGAAGTTTCTAGTATGCCTAGTATGTGTTTAATTGTTTAACAGGAGCAGGATTGGACGCCTCTGGTCTAAACGGTTCGATAAAAGATTTAGTCTCTCTATGCCTCTCCTTTCCGAGATCTTCCTCTGCTCTGATTGGTCAGATGGCCCAGTCTGTTGTGATTGTTCGACTGCTTAAAGCGTGTGTGGGAAATTAAATGGTCATTACCGTATCTGAATTTCATCTCTGGATCTTCCTCAGCACTTTATACACAGTGATTCGAACAGTAATGTTGGTGTTGGTTTTATCGTATCAATTCCAGTCCGAGTCCTCATCCTTTGAAAGTGCATTACGTGGATTTGCTGCGGGAGCACAGGAAACAGTGTATTCTTGACATGTCGACAACACGAACTGAACTCTTCTACAACTACAGTGATTGAGGGTCAAAGTAGACGTTGTTCGTAGACAGCCAATGAAGACCATAGGCTAGCATTATGCAAATTTGTTACAAACCTACGTATGTTCGTGCAGAAAGTAAAACCCTATTCGGACGGGATTAGTTTAACATGGAGAAGTGGGGTAAAGTAATTATTACCACCAGAGCTTCTCAGTGATTTTAGTCCCGTCCGAATGTGCATCTCAGTAATCATCACGGACAATGATTAAGATAAAGATTACGGCGACTTTTACCGTCTGTAAAAAGCTCAGTAGAAATGACCTCAGGTGATACTAATCCCGTGCGAATAGACCCGCTGTAAATATGTTCGTAAATATTCTGTAAATATTTAGTCATTTCCTGTTTAAAAGTAGTTTTCCGCGGGTTTTCAAGCTTGAAAAAGCATTCAGTTGCGTTCTAGCCGGTGGGACTAAACTCGTGTTTTCCACAGACCATTCAGATCAAGAAGAAGGCCGAAAGCACTTGTTAGAGGCACGAAACTTCTTTTAGCGGTACGTAAGTGCCTATTACCAACATAATCCAATCTGAAGTTAATTAATAAATCATTTAACCAGACCTCACTGTTTATATATATATATATATATATAAATATAGGCAATATGTGTTTGCGTACATGATATCAGGAAGCAACGTAATACGCACATGACGCAGGAAGGTGACGGCGGTGCATAAATCAAGTTACCCTTCCCACTTCTGCTAGTTTTACTGAGATATCTTTTCACGTGTGAATTGGCGATTATTATTATCACAGACGTCCTGTGGTAAAATTGCATTTCTCTATCTACCCTTTTAAAACGAATCCCGTCCGAATAGGGCTTAAGACTGGAATTACTGACGACTCGTTTCAAGCAGTTCAGAATCGCCTCTTTCTTTTGGTGGACAATAGCTCCATTTAACTGCACTTTGATCTTTGAAACGTTGCAGACCATTTACATTCACAAAAAACTGTATCACACACTATATGAAAGGTAATAATCGGAAAAGCATAATAGGGGCACTTTAACAGACTTAATCCGTGAGTGAATTTCACAGCTGGACCATCACATTTATCACTAGTTGATTCACTCTGAGGAACCCCTGTAGTTTCATGGCCTGTTAACTAGCGTGCACTGCTTTTGCATCAAATAAAATCTTTGATTAATTTTAAAATAATAAACAAGCTAAAAGGTTCACACAAAGTGCCAACAAATTATTTGCTGGCAATATACTGTAAATTGGTCCCAGAAGTAATAGGATATTAAGGTCACTCTTTGCAATCCAATAGATTTTTTTGACAGAAAGATAGCACAAGCACACTTCTCACAAAAAATAGTTAAATTAAATTATAAAACAATAAAATCGTCTGCAAAAGCTAAGCAACTTATGCATTTTTAAGTGTGACTCAAGTACTTTTTGCGACCACTGTATTTTATTAACTGTACATCGTTCATGAAGTTTCAGTGTGGGAGTGAAAATGTAAGATCAGGATGTGACATTATACATTCAGAGGAAAGACCCCATAGCATCTTTGTGATTTGTCTAAAACTGTTCAGTCTAGAAAAAAAAGAAAACTCGCATTGTCAAAATATTCCATAACGTACACAAAAAAGAAGTACGAAAGAGTACATGTGTCGGGGTTATCATATTGGGGTGTATCCTCTTTATTATATTCAGTGTGTATGAGTTGTGTTTATGTATAGAAAATAAAAATTGTAGTTTAATTGTAAATGTTGGGTAACAAAAGAACTACGCTTTGAAAAAATAACACTGTAATGCTATATAGGTACCATATTGTATTAATATGATTTTGACTGCAATGAAATCACTATGTACCATACCTGTATAAATGCGTGTGGGTCCACGCCATCATATTTGTATATGATGATGTAATTTATTAAGATTATATTCTACTGTAACTGTACAACTGTGTTGAGTAGAGACAAACCACTAAGTTGCGACAGGAAAGAGCCGTGTAATTTAAATGCTATTTTTAATGTTGATTTGTTCTTTATGCAAATGAAGGGATGAAGGTTTATGTTGTGAACGTTACTCTTGCAGTGTAGAGGACGTGTGTATGTTCATAGTTAGTTGATGTAAATTGATCTCCTTGCTGGTGTAGTGCCTCCTCATCCATAACATAATGTTCATTTATATATGCATAAAGTTAATGATGATGAACATAATGTTGAAAACCTGATTTGAAGTTTTTGTGCTGATGTCAATATTGCAATATTAGTTTGGAAGGAGAAAACATGTTTGTTGAGAAAAATGTGCAAAATGTGTGCTCCATTTTTTTGTGAACGAAGATTAAGTCAAGTTACCTTTATTTATATGGCGTTTTTTACAATACAGATTGTTTCAAAGCAGCTTTACAGGGAGCAATTCTCCTCTAGCCAGCGGACCAACAGTGTATGATTATGATTCAGGCAGCATTACAGGTAAGAAGTCAAATTGGATCGGAACATTTTATTATGCAGTTCATTTGGTTGAATTTATATTTCAAGTTTATATTAGTTTATCCTTGTCTCAAAATAATTTACATGCTTCTTTTTGTTTTTACCAATTGATTTGGAAAGGTTCACACTTACAAAAAAAACGCCTTGGGTTACGTATGTAACCTTAGTTCCCTGAGAGGGAACGAAATGCTGCGTAGTTACGCTGTGGGAACACCCCTGTGTGATCGCGTAATGAAGCATGTGTATAATCGGTCCAATGGAAGAGCGAGATGTCATAGGTGGGTGAGGTCATAGACCAGGAAGCTATAAAGCAGGGTTGATCAGGGCATGCAGGAAGTATGGCAGGCGAATGCAGCATTTCGTTCCCTCTCAGGGAACTAAGGTTACATACTACATACCTATCAAGGGAACCTCCGCTGCGTAGTTATACTGTGGGAACCCCAAACCCACTACGCCATAATGACAAGTGCCCGTTCTGTGTGAAGTCCTTGCGTACACTAAGAAGCAAGCAGCCTAGCCCCAGGAGTGGAGAGGTCTAAGTCATAGAACTTGACAAATGTATGCGGTGAGGACCAGCCTGCCGCATCACAAACGTCATGAAGGGAAACTCCCGAAATTAAAGCCGTATAGGCAGCCATACTCCTCGTAGAATGGGTCCGGACAGCCAAAGGTGAAGGCTGTCCGACCGTTTCATAAGTAAGTGAAATAGCCTCAACTACCCACTTGCTCATAATCTGTTTTGATGCAGGGCAATCTTTCTTAGTTGAACCGAAGCCGACAAATAACTGCTCTGATCTACGCCACAGGGCTGCTCTGTGAACATAGGTATCCAAAGCCCTAACAGGACATAACAGATTGAGTCTTTCCTGATCTGGGGTATTAAAAGGTGGAGGGCCAAAAGGCCTGCAACACAATTGGGCCAGCAACATTAGTAGGGACCTTAATATGTAACCCGGTCTAGGGTGTAGAAATGCTTTCACCATACCAGGTGCAAATTCCAGACATGAGGAGCAACCGAAAGGGCTTGCAAATCCCCAATTCTCTAGTTAGAAGAAATAGCAAGAAGAAACAAAGTTTTTAGTGTAAGGAACTTTTCTGAAACCTCTTCAATAGACTCGAAGGGAGCCATGGCCATACCCTCAAGTACAATGGCCAAATCCCAAACCAGAGCTATAGAGTGCAGCGCAGGCCTCAGCCTCAATGTGCCATGGAGAAAACGATAAATAAGAGGATCTCTCCCAAGAGAAGTAGCCCCCAGAGGGGTGTGATAAGCAGATATAGCCGCTACGTACACCTTTAAGGTGGAAGGAGATAATCCAGCTGAGAAACAGTCTTGAAGGAAATCGAGAACTGTACCAACCGGGCAGTTAACAGGATTCAAATTATATTCTCCACACCAGGTAGAGAAAAATTTCCATCTTAATGCATAAAGTCTTCTCATGGAGGGAGCTCTGGATTGAAGGATGGTCTCAACGACCTCAGTCGAGAGACTGGATTCTATGAGCTGAGCCCCCTCAGAGGCCAGGCCCACAGTTTCCACAACTCTGGGTGAGGGTGAAATATTGTGCCCCCTGCTTGGGACAGCAGGTCCCTCCTGACAGGAACCTCCATCGGAGAGCTGTTCAGAAGGGATACTAGGTACGAGAACCACACACGGGCCGGCCAGTGTGGGGCTACTAATAATAGATGAGCCCCTTCCTGGCGAACCCTATCTAGAACTCCCGGGAGCATTGATACCGGGGGAAAAGCGTACAGGTGTAGCCTCAGCCACACCTGTACCATCGCATCCAGTCCAAGTGGAGCTGGATATGTGAGGGAGAAATAGCTTAGAAATCTAGACGCAAACTAGCGGCAGCAAAAATTATTTTGCAGCCAGTGTGGGCTAGCAACTCTCCATTGGCATTCGAGCTGGAAAAACCAAACTCTGGTCAGGCCAATCACATAGTGTATAGAGTTGGTGGGCGGGCTTAACATAATGACTGCAGAGTTGTGACGGTTCCGAGTGATTTCCATAGGTAATTTCCCTGCTACTTGAAAACAAAGAAGATGCTGCTGGCGAACAGCGGTCTTTCGAATCGGCTTTGGCCGCGACTCTGGATGACTTGGAGTTAAGAGAACGTCACTTAAGTCATTCTTAAAAAAGGAAGATGTGTTCTGAGTTTTGACGACCAGATACGGCAAAATTTTAATATATCAACTATCTCCGCTGGCAAAAGAACGCATGCACATTTTCTTAATATGATAATTAAAAACAAACAGACTGATAAAAGTGAACTAAAAGTTTAACAACATAAAGAATATGTTGAATCTCACATACATTCAGTGTTAGGAAGGTTACTTTAGAAATGTAATTGCTTACTGTTATAAGTTACCCATTATAAATGTGGTTTGGATTATTTTATTTGGATTACTTTATCGATGTAAATCAATTTCCTTTTAATTTGATTAGTAACTAATTAAATTACACATTTTACCTCAGTAATACAACTACATTAAATTTTGTAATTCAATAACATAATTTCATTACAGTTAACTCACTCCTCAACCCTGCATACATTTTGTTCTAATATATATATATATATATATATATATAAAAACAAATGTCCACCTAAAATTGTTTTTTTTTCTTCTAAAGATTTACTAAAGTAATTATGGGAGTCATGTTCTATCATGTTCCGAAAAATTACAATTAGAATAAATCAAACTTAATTATTTGTTCTGTGACTAGAGCTTTTAACATTCATTGCTGGGGGAAAATATTTCCTGTTCATGTAATCTGTACAAGTAGTTCAAACTAATATCATTTCTAGAATATGTAATGCAATCATATACTGTAAAGCTTCACTGTTAAACACTTCACTTAAAATATCTATATGAATTTCTTAGAATTTGTTTTGAATTGCAATTCTGCTTCCTTTAATTCAAATTCGAATTGTAATTCTAGATCCTGTTTTTTACATCAATTCAAATTCAATTCAAATTCAAGAATTGAATTGGAATTTATTTGTCATTCTCAATTCAATTCTGAATTGTGCACAAGCCTGCCATCCTGTGAGGGAAGCATCTGTCGATAGCGTTACGTGGGGTGATAAACCTAGGCCGGACGGAAAAACCTGATATTGGTATGCTTCGCCCCGAAAGCAAACCTGAGGAACTTCCTGTGATGAGGATGAATAGATACATTGAAGTAACCGTCCTTCAAGTCTATTGTGACAAACCAGTCGTCAGACTGAATCTGTGATACAATCTGTTTGAGCGTAAGCATCTTGAACTTAAGTTTCTGAACTCTGCTGTTTAAATGATGCAGATCTAGAATAGGACGCAACCCACCATCCTTTTTTGGAACAATGAAGTAATGGCTGTAAAACCATTACTCTCTGCTGCAAGGAGAAACACTTTCTATAGCCCCTTTTTGCAGAAGCGTCAGTACTCCCTGCTCCATAACCAGAGCCTGCCCTGGGTCCACCACTGTGGAAAGGACCCCTTGAAATCTAGGCGGACGAGAACCGAACTGAATTTTGTAACCCTTTTCTACTATATGCACCCACTGAGAAATATTTGGCAGTAGTTTCCACGCTGCCAGAAATTCTACTATGGGTACCAGTCTCTCGAGACTGGACTCTGGATTTGGTTGAACAGTCACTTCGATGCCCTGAAGCGGCGAACCGGCAGGGCAGACTGATCTCATGAAATGGCGTATGTATGACACGCCAATTCGTATTTCCATTTTTGGCGTGCTATCAATAAGGCATAATCGCTTTTCAGCGTGTTTATCAACGCCGTTGACTTAACGTTACATCACTGTATATATAAATATATGACCTTCCCCAACCCCGTCCCTAAACCTACCCGTCACTGGGGTTAATACCATTTATGAGTCTTCCCCTACCATCCTAGGAAAAAAAATATCGCTCCCCAGATGTAGAAATACATTTTGCTTTGTTTCGCTCAGACATTTAACGGCGTACACATACACGCGGAATCACTCGGACATTTAACGGCGTAGACATGGACAACCGAACTAACTGTTCTACGACTCTCCTCGGGGGATCGTATGGGGACGGTGACACCATGGTGCCCTGAAGCGATGAACCGGCAGGGAACAACCGGTGTGGCAACGCTGCAACTCTCCTCAGAGAATCACTCCCCAGAGGGCGCCGAGGAGGAACGATTTCTCGAAACCGTCCCTCCCTGGAGCGTAAATAACTTTAAAGGGATAGTTCACCCAAAAATGAAAATTCTCCAAACCCCTTTAAGACCTTCGTTCATCTTCGGAACACGAATTAAGATATTTTTGATGAAATCTAAGAGCTGGATCACTCCTCCATAGGCTTCTTCAGGGATTGAACTTGCAGGCCCCGAAAAGTTATTAAAGACATCGTTAAAATAGTCCAAGTGACTACAGTGGCTCAATCTTAAGTTTATCAAACGACGAGAATACTTTTTGTGCGCAAAAAAACAAGTAAAATAATAGTTTTATTTCAACTATTCATTTCCTTCTCTGTGGGCCTTGAGTCAGTTCACTAGTTTAACAGCGTAGTGTTTCTGTTGTTGTACGTCACACGCATCACACACATGACCAGCGTCGGCCAATAGTGAGCCTACGTGTGACGTAGCTCTACGGAATCACACTAAGTTAACTGACTCGAGGCCCATAGAGAAGGAAATGAATAGTTGAAATAAAGTCGTTATTTTTGTTTGTTTTTGCGCACAAAAAGTATTCTCGTCGCTTGATAAACTTAAGACTATTTTAACGATGTCTTTAATAACTTTTCGAGGCCGGCAAGTTTCAATCCCTGAAGAAGCCTATGGACTAGTATGGAAGTGTGAGCCAGCTCTCAGATATCATCAAAAATATCTTTCGTAGATCATATCATTCGTGTTCCGAAGATGAACAAAGGTCTTACGGGGTTGGAACAACATGAGGGTGAGTAAATACAGACAGAATTTTCATTTTTGGGTGAACTATCCCTTTAATTCATATTGTTTACTCTGGTATCCTCTCTACCTGTCCCTGTAGTCACGGCCTCCTCATTTTCAGCGGGGGACTGGCTTATCTGCAGCTCAGAAGCTACAAAAAAATAATTAAGAGGTCATAACTGCATACACAGATCAAGCTTGAGTTTTGTTATCAATATTTGCATAATATTTGCAAAGTCTATGAACCGCCATATATTGGGTGATACAAAAACACTAATATTTTAATTAAATTTAATATTTTGCTATGAATAGGTTGACAACGCTACAACGGTTAGCATTAACGATTAGCCGAATAATTACATTGCAGCGTTGCTAATGCTAATCATTACTAGGCTTATCTCTATTTACCTGTTGCCACTTGTGTTTGTCCTCTTGAAAATAAATCTGTAAGCTTGGCACATTTGGTCGCATCCTCCTCCAATGCCTTTCTTTTTTAAACCTGCCTTTTTCAGCCCCTCCTGGCCTCTTCCTCCCATCCATCCTCCCTGATGCCTACAGTTACGGTTGGGCCAGCCCAGCTAACAGTAGCCTACCTGAGAAAACGTTTTGTAAAAAGACGGGCTATAGACCCAACCAACTCAATTTGGGAGGGGAGGGGAGAACTCCGTCACATGGATACTTTGGTTCACTTTGGTTGACTATTCTGATACATTACTGTAAGAAGATAATCATTTCCTGACTTAAAAGGGGATAATGGATCAACAGTCTATTATCAGATGCTGGGAATGGTGGTTCAATCGCTGGTATTGGATAGAGCTGTGCTGGATTTAGGTACTGATTTGGCTTTCCTCTTTTGTTGACGCACAAATGACCATCTACGCCTTCATGTGCAGTACGTAAATCAGTTTCTCAAAGAGACATTGGTAAAACCACCTGAATACAGGCCTGATCCAAGGGTACTTCTCTACCAGACAGCCATTTCCTAAACAGGACCTCAACCTTGGCAAAACAGTCAGTTGCTGCACTCGCAACCTCCTTAGGGGACAATAGGGCAGACAACATTTACGTGGGTGGGATCCTCCCTTTGTGCCACAACCAAATACTGGTGAGAAACAGAAGGGGAAAGAAAAGAAAGACATTTGTTGATAACAACTCCACGTTCTGAATTTCTGAAAAACATTTACTTATTGCACGAGCAACAGGACAAGTTACAAACTCCAGATATACGTAAAAAGGTATTATAAACAACCTTACTATGTGACGGGTATAACTAACGAGAAAATACAGTTATTATTGTTATTTCATGGTTAACATGTCATTTGCTCCTGTAGTCTGTTATGATGCAGTACAGAGATAGAATCCGACGGGATGGAGCGAGCATGGAGAGTTAATAACAGGCACATGGGTTCCCTTCCCCCACTCTTATAATACACAGATTGAGGGAAATGCAACAAGTGTTCATGTTGTTGGTTGTTTAAAATATCTATGTTCCCCTTTGGGTGGTAAGCTGACCTTTGAGTCCTAGGGCTGAGAAAGGTGTATCTTCCCATCTACTCCAGGTGTTTAAGTAGGGTCCCTTGCCTCCCTTTATCCCCTTGTAATCTTAAAAAGATTATATTTGTTGATTACTTTGCTCAGTGTGTATTTGTCTTTTGAATGTTTTACAGTTATTGACCTGTAACAGGGGAGGCCTAGGTGTGTGGAGATGATGTCAACACCAAATGATTTGACTGTTAAATTAAAACTGCCATGTGTCCTGATTGACAGGGGACAAAACACTGGAAACTGGTACTCATGACTGGTACTCAAGATGTACAACTTGGATCAATTGATGGAGCTGAGTGACCTATTCAAATCAGCTGTTTCAGCCATGTACTTCAAGCAATTTGAGAGCAATCCTCAGCATTTCTCTGAGATCAAGCAAGTTGCATGCCAGGAAAATAACCCAGAGACTATTTATAGAGACATGCCAATTACTCAATCCTCAATACAACTATATAGGGAAAACCCGTAACGCCAAATATGGCGTTTGTATGAACATGTCCCGCCCCTCCCACTGGAAAGCCAATCGTCTGCCTTTAACAGTCAAGCCGGGAAACATTTAAGCCTATCGTCTGGTTCCACTGACGCATGCGCACAGTTGAGGTTTGCGACAGTGGAAATTACGTTACTGTTTGAAAAGGCGGCAGATTTGATATGCAGTGTATGTGTGCGTTGTGTAAATATCAGACATCCCAAGTGTCTACCGCATATTTATAGCGGCTCCCTGATGCCCGCAAATTAGTTCAAATCTCCCAGAATCTCTAGCGAGCGAGCGAGAGCTCACACATACTGTGCTTCAAACCGTGCAGCGCGAGCACGTCAGAGAGGGAGAGAACCCTTGCGTATGCGTAGTAAAGTATAACCTGTGGGGAAAAAGGCGTTTTAAACCTTATTTTGGGGCAAAGTCATCAAACCTTTTCAGCGATTTTTATCATATTTTACTGCTGTTTCTATACATGCAGTTTTTATGTCCCGGTGACCAGTGAATGTGCAGTTCTGACTCTCTGCCCATTCATTTAGATAGGAGCCTGGTCTTGTTAGTCCGAAATAGCTGCCCGGAGGCGTTGCCAAGATGGCGGCCGAGTGGCATGACTTGCCTAAAAGGACTTTGAATAACCTCAATTCCAATGCCAATATTAATACAAGTGGAAGTTTGGAACTCTTCAGCTATGGAATCACCAGAGTGTTGGCGACTTTTATGCATCATGTGCCTCATCACTCGGTGACCCCGCTCTGTGACTTTAATGGTCTTTTGCTTCATGGCTGAGTTGCTGCTGATCCTAAATGCTTCCACTTTCCAATAATACCTCTTACAGATGACCATTGAATATCTAGCACTAGACTTATTGCAAAGTTTATTAAAAATAAAATACTTGAATGGATTATATTTAAAGGCTTCAAGTAAAATGCTTTTAAAATGTTTTACTGTATATGGGAAGTTGTCACAACTGTGTGGTTGGACACATACAATGAGGAAGATGAAGATACAGAACTGTGACAGAAGCAAACATGATAGAAATATTTTATTTATCAAGAAATTTGTGATAAAATATAACTCCAAACTCTACTTTGCTGTAATGAATGCACAGAAACAGAAAACGACTACAATGGGACCTATACAGTATAGCAGAAAAACAAACTCTTTTTTTATAGCGTTTTTGGATCAATAATGATCCAATATGAATCTCTTGCATCATGATTAGCACATGCAGAGTTTATGGATGTTCTCCCAAGGCTAAGGAGATTTAGCTTTAGGATTATGAGCTTTAGGATTGAAGTTATGACTTCTGCATTGTTGCAAGTCCCCCACCACCACCACCACCACCACCACCATCTAAACTCAAAATCAACTCGGTAACTGTTCAACTCATTTAGATAGACAGGCCTCTTTCACTTGTACATTTTTGTGCATGGCATTCTGAAGGGTTGACATCTTTTTAATAATTTAATAACATTATAGTTTACATGAACAAAAAATGCCTCCTGAGGTCTTAAAAAAAATCAAAAATTAATTTAAAAACTCCTTCGATGATATAGTATTACTTCATGAACACTTTAAATAGAAAAGAAAAACAAATTATTTCATTTAATACAATGTCAAGTCTACTATGCAGTCATAAAACCCCCACCCTCAACAAATGTATGGTTTTCTGTTTTAAATAACACTTCCTCTATAATGATAAAGTTATATCTTTCTGACATCATTTATCTTTCATCCAGCAGGGATGTTCATCTAGCTCCCTTAAAGACCTATGGTGATCGCTGCAGAGTGATAGAAGTCCAAAGATCTGCGCCTTCTGCGCCTACGTCCGGGTATGCATGACTGAAAATGACAGACATTTAGCATTACTTGCACACATTCTACAGTGTAATTTTCATAGTGTTTTCTTTGATATTATAATGTTCAAACAGTAATTTATCTGGAGGTTACTGATAAAGCAATGCAAGGGAAGAATCACTAAAGATATATTATGGTTATTGAATATTTTACCTGTGCACATCTTCCATTCTGCACCAGGCAGAGGTGAACCTGACAGTGCACAAATATGCGATCGGAAGCTCCTGTGAAGGTGAATATCCTAAAGGAGAAACGGCTTGTTGTGTCAATGCCATTCTGTATAACCTCCACTGTTCCATCCTCAGGGTTGGGGCATCTAGAAAAGGCAGACAAAATGTGAATAAGGACTTATATGAAGCCTATACCACTTTCAGTCCACTTTTAAACACACAATCCAAAATTTCAAGCAAAATTATTTATTGGTCAGAAATGTTTTTTTTTAAATTATTTATCTGTCATTTTTGAAGCAATTGATGCATTGTTTCTTTTTCTTTTTTTTTGGGGGGGGGGGATTTCAGGGGGCCTAATTCAATAAAACCGCACTTACTTTATTATTTCAATTTTCCATTTTTGAGATGACAATAAATGTAGTCAGTTAACCAGGGAAACTTCAAGTCAGTTACTCACTCTCTAATAATCAGATTCCAGCGAATTTGATATTCGCTCTCATTAACTGGTGTGGCCCAGCAGTTGTCCAGAACTGTTGCAATCTGACTTCTATCCACTCCCTCCACCTCAACCGCCATGTAAATCTGCTGGTTAACCTGCACTCCCACTCTCACACCCCCCTCATATGGGCGGGTAAACTGTGCATCATGGTAAGGAATCATGTGGATTTGGTATGCGCCCTGGCCAGGAAGGTCAATGCTTATCACACTGTGGGGCAAAATGTAAAAGTTACATAAAACAATGGGGTAAAAATGTAAGAAAACAATTAACAGCAATGGTCATGACTAAAATATAGAAAATTAGCAACAGCCACTTAGTACAACTGCAGAGTAAGGTTGGGAAGCATTAAGAATTTAATTTCACAAAATGACAACTGTTTTGCTTACCAAAAGACAATATTTAGAATATACCATGTATTCTTATTACTGCCCTCTGTCACCAGCAACATTAATGGAGCTTCATGAATTGTTTTTCATTTTTTTTAGTTTAAAAATTACGTTTTTTTTTTTAATATATATCATGAAGTCGTCTCATAATAATGCCTCAGTTTCCTGTTTCTTTGTACAACGTGCATCCTTAACCTGTATGTTTATAATAGGGTGGGAGGTTAAAGAATTGACTGGGTAGCATCAATCTGTTAGCCCCTACTGATGGATGCAGTAGCTGTTGCCTCACTGGGCACAGCCATGGGGTACTACAGTCTTTGGTTGAAGGACAAGATTTTTAGAAGACAAAACTCACTTTTGGAGCAAGGAACCAGCAACATAAAGGGGAGAAACACACACAAGACAAGTGTAAGACTTAAAAAGGTAAGACATTTTTTTATTATTATTCTGGAGTCAAACCGTTATATAAAGAATGAAAAAAAGACAAAAAATAAACTTAGAAAAATATCTTATTCCATAATACATCCAGTGCAATTTGTTTCTGCCCACTGTCACTAGATCAAAGTATTGATTTTCACCATTAAGTAATATTCATTAATGCTCACAATGCTTTATAAAACTCAGTTTAGTTAAACCCCTATTACCTATAGGTAATCTAATGCAGGCACTCTAGTTTTATTTTCCTTTAAATCTTGCAGAGATTTTATATTTAATTTGCTCTGTCAATCTTCAAGCTACAGTAATTCTAGTAGTAATCAAATATCATTATGGACTATTAATTTTCTTGGTTCACCACAAGTTCAATTTGCACCAAATTTATTTTCATTAGCACTGACTGTTTATTTGTGTTAGGAACACTTGAAAAGTGTAAACAAGAACGATAACAATAAAAACAGCAATGTTTGTTACAAATCAACCTAACTAGATAAAAAGGGTGTTCTTATACAGTATAGATCTAAAGACTCAGTTCAATTTGTCACCGGTATAAACCCAATAAGTGATCCACATCTGTAAGGCTTGCATTTTAAAGTTCGTTCCAGAAGATGAAATGTTGACAACATTTTAGATCCAAAGGTAATGAGTGTCCTAATCCAGTGGTCCACAAACAGAATTGATCCAGCCATATTAATGACTCAATCAAAGAAACTATTTGTCCTACCACTCTGTCGATGAAACGATTGAGGTGTTCTTGAAGTATTCTCTGATTCTCTCTCATTCCTTTTGGTTCGCTCACCAGTCCTTCTGCCCCAGTGCAAGAGAGCAAGGATAATGCTCAATCCAAGAATTGCCACCGTTGAAATAAGCAAACTCAGGACCAGAAGACGAAATGAAAAAGGAAGATTCCAAAAGTAGAGGGAGAAAAGAGGGGTTAAAGCCCCCCGGCTTTGCAAACACAAAGCCAAAAGCATAATTAATATCTGTTTTCTTGGATTTTTTTGTCATCTCACATCATCATAATATTTTTTACAGTTCTCTAAACATTTCAGTAAAATATATGTAGCCTATCACTTAACATTTTCTTCATAACTCATTACTCATTACATGTATAACTTACAAAGTACACTTTATCTGTGTACTGTCAGTCCCACTTCCTAAATTTTTAATATAAAGAATAAATCTCAAATATGGTGTATGTAGTCAATGTAATATGTATTAGTTAACATATCCATGTGCTGCTACTGCTGCTAGCAAGCTAACTCCACATGCTGCACGTGTGTAATCACTTATTTTGAACCACAGTTTGCACACTACTTGTACAACTACTTCTGCATTCTATTTATTATGACTCAGAGCCAGGCAACATTCAGCACACAGGTCTTCATACAGACAGTTACCCATGAGAACAAACAAAAAAAAAAAAAATTAAATTCTGGCTGCTAAACATACCATTTCAATGCAGTTTGGGAGGGACAGAAATACCTTAACGGAACTAGCAGCAACCCCCCTCTATCTGAGGACTAAGTTAAAATATCTATTTTGTAAGTTTATGTAAAAGACAGGTTGATGAAAGAACTGTAAGCTCAAATTCAAAAGCTTTTGAAGTTTGCTTTTGAAAAACAGTACCATTGCAGTTTTTATGTTATGATTTTAAATTGGTATGTGACCTAAGAACGATCTTACATTAAAGGTACATAAAGGTGCTGAGGTCTGGCTTTGTGGTGCTCTAAAATTAAGTTATTTTAATATTAATATGTGATGAAGGACTTTGAAAGAAGTTTGACAGATTTCAGTGCTGAATAAGGTTAACACTACCCCGTTTATTTAAAAATGGTTAATATTTGACAGAAATGTAAAAAAGTAATCAAATCAAATGTAATATGTAACATTACTTTAGTAAAATCATTGAAATACTCTAGTTACACTGCTCATTATTGTATTATTTTAAATAATGAACTTGTAAAGAGTAATTTATGAGCTAATAGAAAAGCTAGTAACTTGTAACTTGTACATTTAACCTACTATGGCTTATTGGCTTTGTATGGCAGGCAGTAACGTTAGCCAACTAGTTTACGGTTAGACTAGGCTAGCTATCGATAACGTTACACTGACACAACTTAAATTAATGCTCTGAATTCGCAGCTAATATCAAATCCATAACTTTCTGATCAAGTTAAAATTTCCAGGTTAACCACAAATAATCCCACTACCTTTTAATATCATCCGATAACTGATTCAATGCCGATTTGTTACATTCACTGCAAAGATTCTAGAGAGCTACGCGTGTAGCGCTCTAGATTTGATATACACAGACACCATATTAGGAAAAAGGAAAAACTTTGAATGGGCATGACGCCACTGACTTTCAATGTTATATCAGATGACCGATGAATAGGAATCTCATCAGAGAAGCCAATCTACCTCGAGTGTAACTGAAACGAGCCAATGCACATTGGCATGTGATAATTGCATCAGCTGCTCTGCCTCGCAGCACGGGTATATAATGAGCAGCAGGGGTATCCCATCTTCAGCTTTTCCCTTCAACGCCTAGCGGTTCGTTTGTTCCTGTGTCTAATCTGCAAGCAGTGTTCTCTAAAGAGCCAGTTCTTCAAGGAAGACGCTTTCCATTAATTGGTGTTGGTGTGACGGCACTACAGCGGGGATTGAGTCCTCTCGTTTGTGTGTGTGTTCCTTCAGTGAGCGGTAAAAGGCTGTTCTTACAGCTGGTGACGGTGCGCTTTTTCAGAGTGCTAAAAAGCTGTTATTACAGCTGTTAAGCGCCTTCAATGAGAGTGAGTGCACACTACAGGCAGCACATTCCTGTCTGAGTTGCCACGATCTTTTCCCCTGTGTGCTTCAGCACCAAGAGAGAGCGAGTCTCCTAAAAGAGCTTACATGGGTGTGAGTTGCATCTTTCTAAAGATGACATTCCACACGTGTTTTTCTGGATGCGGTTGTTTCCTGTCTTCCCTGGCGGCCATGATCACGGTCTCACATGCCTGAGCATAAGCATGCTGAGACGTTGTTCGTGGGTTGTTCACGTTTACACATGGGAACATGACAAACCCGAACAGACCTCTCGCTCCTCTGCATGTCGTGACGTTGAGCTGCGGGGCTCACGGTAACCCAGCACTCATTCGGCGCTCCAGGCCCAGCACTCACTCGTCGTCAGTGAAGGTCACCTACTCGGATCCTCAGTGAAAACCCGAAGATGCGATGCACCTGCTGCTTATTATATATCCGTGCTGCGAGGCAGAGCAGCTGATCCAATTATCGAATACCGATGTACATTGGCTCGTTTTAGTTACACGGAAAGTAGACTGGCCCCTCTAGTGAGATTCCCATTCGTCGGTCAGGTAACAAGGGTTACATACGTAGAGACGTTATTACTCAAAGATTATTACTACTGTTAAGGGCTGTCAGTTGATTAAAACAATCATCAGTCATGTTTTCAGCATTAACATGTACTATTTTGAATTTTGAATCTGTTGAAATGTTACATATTTTCCTTTCCAAATGTGTATCCACATCAGGTGATTCTTTGCCTCCACATGTGCATTGAAATTGTGTAATGCACACATAGCAAGTTGATTTCCGGTTTTGGGTGAACGCTTGTTATGTTTGCTGCTGCGGTCAGTTGGTTTGGAAGGAACTTTTATGGTGGTTGAAGCGACCTCACTTGAACTCTGCCGAGCATTTTTCATTTTTCATGTGCCATCATGGGCTGATTGAATCGGCAGACCTGAAAACGCTGATTTACGATGTACTGATGGGATATATTAATCTTTTCGACACTTTAAATCAACTGAACGAATTGCTTTGCAAAATTATTCACAAGTGCTCGAAACGCCACACGCTGGTTACTCCTGCTGGTCAGAACAGTGTAGATGCAGCGAGAACTCAGCCCAAACATGCATAAAAATGTCTCAGTTTACGACTGTAACCTATGTTCCCTGAGAACAGGGAACCAGACACTGTGTCGATGATGCTTTGGGGAACGCCTCCATGTGAACAGTGTCTGAAACACTTATCTAATCACAGCAATCATATTGACCGGTGACAGCCTATGACGTCACTACTAGTGCAACCCAGAAGTAGGGCTGCACGATGTATCGTTTTAGCATCGACATCGCGATGTGCGCATCCACGATAGTCGCATCGCAGGATGTGCGATGTAAGTAGCCTTAGGGATCGTAGTTAATCCGTGATTCATGATCAGAACGGGCCAGCAGCTCCCCGGCACGTAACGCTTGCGATTCCAGTATTAATTGCAAAGTTTAACCATCATATAGTGAAAGTTTATCATTTGCATGTGTTTTTAAGTCCTGTCAGTTTAAACATCAACTGTAGAAGACTGGAACTCGCGCATTCTTTTCTGTAAGTTGGGCAGACACAAAGATCAGTGGTCTTTCTCTTATTTCTGAGCTTGAACGAACACGAGAATTAAAAATAAAGTCAGAATGCCCTTCCTGCATAAAACATTTTTTGGTGGCCGCCAAAGCGTATTTTTGTGTGATAGATGACTGACTGCTGCGCTTGTAAAACTGAGAGAACGAGCAGAGAGAGAGAAAGCCCCGGTCGCGCGCACGCACTCTCACCGTTTTCAAACTGTCTTGCTCTTTCTCCCTCCCTCGCGCATAGTAATGAATTGAGTTGACTGAATATCTTTGAGAATACACAACGATAAAAGGTCGGAAGTCTCACGTGAAGCATTCGGATATATTTTTTTCCCGAACTACCGCTGGTTGTAAATTGTGCTAAAAAATCTTCTCTGAAAAGCGTTCCACACATTAGGATAAACCACACTTTCAATAAACAAAACAAAAAGAAATCTATCCAGTGATGAAATGTTTTCTGTGTTGAGACAAATCTTGTGCGATGTCAACTGCCGGGATAATCACACAACGTGTGCCGTGGTCCGTTAATGACACCTCAAATTCGCGAACTAATTGACTCCTTTGAACCGATTCACTTTAATGAATGGTTAAAACAACTGATCTGTCCAACACTGAACTCACGAGACATAACAAATCCGTAACACTTTACAATTTGGTTCCATTTATTAAACTCTAGTTAACTACATTAGTTAACTATACTAGTTTATGCAGATTTACTCCATTACAAAATCACCCCAGTCATTCAGATGATTCATTCTTTCCAAAGAGAGCTATTCAAGTCATCTGTTGAAATTATTTTCATATCGCGAAATATATCACAGAAAAATAAAGTATCGCAATGTAATTTTTTCCCAATATCGTGCAGCCCTACCCAGAAGTATATAGGGGCGCCTATAGAGAACATGTCATCCACTTATCGTTTGAAGGGACTGTTCAACAGGCATACTGAGGCATGGCAAAAGACGCAGTGTCTCATTTCCAGTTCTCAGGGAACATAGGTTACAGTCGTAACCTGAGACGTTCCCTTTCGAAAGGTAACTCGCACTGCATTGATGATACTTTGGGGTACGATATACCTACACCACCATGCTGAGGGGAGTGCATGCCAATTATGGCTGTGAAAAAAACGTCAGAAATGCCAAACACTCCCCCTTCTGGTCACATACAGGCTGTCAGTGACAGTATTCCTTACAGCCACTGCCCAAACTGTGAGCCTCAAAAGACGCCTACCAAGGCCGCTCAAAGGCTTGAAACCAACAACTTCTGTGAAAGGGGTTCCTTTAAGGGAATATGGCCAGGGGGTCCAAAAGGAGTCCCGTCCAGTCACTTTCTGATGTGGACATAAAGTCAACCCCCATGCCACCAGGGAGGCTCACCTGGTTTAATTTACTGACCTAGTCTTTCCAACAAACTGTCTGTTTCCTAAACAGAGTTTCTAACATTATTTGCCTCACTTGTGGAGGCATCCGATAGGGAGGACTGCAGAAAGCGGCAGTAATCGCTCACAGACCAGATCATAGACACGGGCATCCTGGAGAGTAGGACTCAGCATAGTGCTTTCTAAATCTTAGAAACAGAGGGAGTAACTCTACTCAATCTTGCATCTACACAGTGCTTCAAAGCTCTGTGGGGGCTGGGCACTCTAAAAGGGATCCTGATAAGGGGAGCGCCTCCAGCTCTAGGGCTGACCTAACAGGGAGTTAAGTATTCATACAGAGCGATCCTCAGATAGACTCTGGAACACTATGCTCAACCTGATAAGTATTGACCAGGTTCTGGGCTAGAATCAGGGAGGCTCCATGGGGGCATGCAACGTGATGCTAAATGCCTTTGCAATGCTAAGCATCCAACTTGTTGGGGAGCCGCCTTCAAGGAGTCCTGTTAAGTCAATTAAAAAAAAAGATTGTTTCAAAGCAGTTTTACAGAGATAACAGGAAAATAATGCAACAAAGTTTGTTTCCGGAAGAAAATGGCATCACAGTCCAGCTGAAGTAAGTACATTTTTGTTGTAAAAAAGTTATTAATTTAGTTAATTTATATATAGTCACTCTGGAGAAAACCGTGATATCCTCGTCCAGCTCAGTGCAGTTCTCATATAATGGTGCCAATGCAGGCAGATCAATATTATTGTTGAAAATTAAATTAAATGTTACATTTAATGTCCCCAGTGGCAAGGAACCAAAACTCCATCAGGTGGCAGAATGGAGAAAAATCCTTTGGAGAAACCAGGCTCAGGCAGGGGGCCAGTTCTCCTCTGGCCAGGTGTATTTATGTAGATGTAGACCATTTACTAGTTCACCCAAAAATGAAAATTAATGATGTAATCACCCTCAAGCAATCCTAGGAGTATATGAAATTCTTCTTTCAGATGAATACAATCAGAGTTATATTGAAAAATGTCCTGGCTCTTACTGTCACAGATCAGCCTTGTCACCTCCTTTGAACTACATCTCCCATCACCCTCCACTGTGCCACTTGCACATCATTCACTATCACTCACACCTGTCACACTTCACACCATCATCCCCCTCATCACTACCAAAATAACTGCAGACACCACACCCCAGCTCATGGTCTGATCTCATTAATACGAATTGGATTGATCTCCCTGTCTCCAATGTCTTCCATTTCTCTGTGTCTCCCTCAAGATCATCCTTTGGACTCTCACTTACCTGCTCACTTCATCACTGCCCCATTTGCTGTCAATAAACCTCCCTATTAACCCTACATCTTCCTCTCCAGTGTCTGCTTCAGTAACAGAAGATCGGACCAATTCAGACTGACAGCAAGAGGGCCCTTTTCCTTACCCCAATTGCCCCAGCCGATCTACTTCTTGCCATCACACAAGACCACCGCCCGATCGAAAAGTATGCCGAAGAGTTCCTCGACCTTGCCCATCTGGTGCCCTGGAACGAGGGGACTCTCGTTCCAGGGGAGGGGAAGTCCATCAAAGTGCATCAATCCATGATAAAAGTGCTCCACATGTTTCTGGGGGGTTAATAAATGCCTTGTCAAGTGAAGCGATGCGTTCGTGTAAGAAAAATATCAATGTTTAAAACTTTAGCGACTAAAATAACTAGCTTCCGGCAGATGGCTGTACGCATCAATTTACAGTGGAAGACTAATAATTGACCTTGACGCACAACGTAATGATGAACGTGGAAGAGCAGAGGATAGAGCAAAACAAAACACTAATCACGAATTAGAAGTCTAAAATGACAATTTTTAAAGAAAGATGTCGAAGGAACTTGAATTTGTTGCCCAGCCCTGTTTATTTGAACCGCAAAAGGCATCAAAGCTTGCGCTCCTCCTACAGCCTACGTCATACATCGTCGAGTGTTACTCTTTTGGCGTAAGTCGACTTGCGTAGGTAAGTTTTAAATATGGATATTTTTCTCACACAAACGCATCATTTCACTTGACAAGGCATTTATTAACCCCCCAGAGTCATGTGGAGCACTTTTATCATGGATGGATGCACTTTGATGGACTTCAAAATATATACGTACAGCCATTCACTGCCATTATAAAGCTTGATGGGCTAATTTTAATTTTTGGGTGAACTATCCCTTTAATGCAAGCTAATAATATTTACAGCGTTAACTGCAAGCTGATTGGTTCATGTTGCATCTGCAGTCAATGAGCTTGCTGCTCAACATTTAAATGGCATTCACTATAACAGTTTGCAGCTTGCTTTTTAGAGTTCTTATCAGCCTTTAATTTCTTAACTAGCAAACGTGCAAATTTTAAAACCAAGTATGAGTAAAGAATGTATTCTCGTCCCAGTTTGAGGCGTAAATGTTCATAAGAATTACAGGAGTATCCCTCTCCCCATCACAATGATATAACATCCCATGGGATCTGAGTCTATTTTAGATATTACAAATGGTATATTCTTACGTATTATGGTTCCTGCCCCCCTCGTCTTGGATTTAAGACTAGAATGAAATGTTTGCCTGGAGATTGTATCTGGAGATTGGTCTCCTGTAATGAAGTAATCTCGTCCGACCATGTTGATAATCCTTCCTCCACATCACTGATAGCGGCCTTCATGTTATCCATTTCAGAACGGATCGCTGATAGCGGCCTTCATGTTATCCATTTCAGAACGGATCGCCACCGTGTTGTTTGCAATTTCCGATTTGACTCGTTGTTAAGAAAGCTAAAGTCTTCAGAAGGGCATTTTTAAGTTCCGCCCAGATAACGACTGAGATATCCTCTCTCAGAGAGGCTAGAATATCTGCTTTCAAATTCAGATTTCCAAATTTCTTTTTGCCGATTCTATCTGCGAAATGGGAGGCATGTCGCCAGAAGCGGTAGGGGCTTGTCTTAGGCCTAGTGTTTGCACGGCCGCTGTATTTACACTGAACAAAATTATAAACGCAACAATTTTGTTTTTGCCCCCATTTTTCATGAAATAAACTCAAAGATCTAAGACTTTTTCTATGCACACAAAAGGACTATTTCGCTCAAATATTGTTCACAATATTTCTGTGTTAATTCTTGTGTTAGGCTGGCCACAATAAAAGGCCACTCTAAAATGTGCAGTTTGAGTTAGATCCATTTTGTGAAACTTTTAGTGTCAATTTCTTGGATAATAGCTTCTTAGAGTATAGCTTCTCAGAGTGTAGCTATCTTATTTTCAAAGCTTATTAGAACAACGAATGCAAATTCTAAAACAGACTACCATTTTTATTTCCTCCTAACCTTTTGGAAAGGAGATCCTGGAAAACTGTTACGGTAATTAAAATGAAACTGCTCAAAATCTAGAATCAGGGTGGCCACTACAACAAGATTAACCAACTCACACGGCTATATAATATAATTAACGTGGCATGCAAATGAGCAATAGAAAACTGATCACACAAATCAACATTTCATTTTTTTTGTATGCTCCTGGCAAAATGCCAATATCATCCATACCTGAATGTATAAACTGTGACTTGACGTAATGCAGACATACCTGCTGTAACTGGTCTGATTTGTTCTTCAACTGGTGTTCTTCACGCTGTTCAGGGAGTAAGTGGGGAAACAAACGAAGTACAGTACAGTACTATCAAGTAGATAATCCTCTTCCTTAGTGTATCTGCTTGAGAGGTTTGGAGGATGGCAGTCTTCATGTTAGCTATAGTTGTAGAGTCTTTCTTGTCCAGTGTCATGCTCTGTTCGATCATGAATTTCAAGGGCACTATGAGTGACAGGGTGGTTCTCCTTTCATCAGAAAGGACAGTGGTGTTTTTTTTAGCGGTTTAAGGTGTTTACTATTTCTTCGGCATCACTGGTGTCGGCGCTCTCCAGAGTATCGAGTTGACGGGCATTGCGCACCTCTGTGCTCAAGAGGGCTGTCGTTAAAGGCGCTTGTTGTTCGAAATAGCTTTCCAGCATTTCCATTGAGCTGTTCCATTGTGTAACAAAATCCATGATAAGCTTATGCAATGATATCAAGCATCTTTTGCTTTGCAGCAAGCACAGTTGTTGCTGTTGCACTATGATGAAAGAAAGCCATGACTTTCCTCACGCGACCAAGAAAGCGACTAATGCGGGGAACATGCAATCCTGCTTTCGGAAGCAAGATAAAATGTGTTTGAAAAACACTTAATATGAGGTGACAACCCGGCTTTTCTCACTGCCACCTACATGTTGCATGCGTTGTCTGTAACGACAGCAATGCTATGAGCAGATCTTTCAAGCCTATGCCCGCTTTTAAAACTTTGGATTATGTTTGTACTGGTTTGTGAAAAAGCGAAATCCAACATTGTCAACAACAGAGAACGGTCTCTTGTCTTTTGCGATTACAAACTCAAGATACACCTGGTTATTTCTTGAGCTTTTGCACTTGACTTAGACCACATTGAAGCAAAACTACATTGTATAGATGTTTGGCCTTCTTTCACTCTCTCTTTCGCACCCAGTTGCAGGAGTTTGTCGTTGTGGTGCCGTTTTAAATGATACATCATATTTGTAGTGTTTGGAGTTGTGTATAACAGTGTTTGTTTACAGTATTTAGACACAGTTCGTGTACAGTCTGTTTGTTTTTTACCGTCCTCCTGTCGAGTGACTGGAAAAACAAAATGCTGCCAGACGTCGGACTTATAAGTGCACGGGGCGTCCTCTATTTCTATTTTAGTTGAACTAATTTTGCCCTGCTACTGCTCAGTTCAAGTGATTTCTGTGATTGCGAAGGCAGCGAATGCACGTGTGACGGACAAAACAAAACGGAGGCAAGCTCGACCCTCCCTCCTCCTCATCCCGTCCCCTTCCCTTCCGTTGCACGCGCACTAACCCCCCAACCCCCACCCCCAAATTATTGTTGTCGGATATTGGCTGGAACATTGTTTGTTATGATTCGTGGTCTAGGTTGGACCAGTTTGTTTTTGTTGCCGTTTGTGGAGCCTGGGCTGTCTACAAAGACCGCGTTTTTTACAGTGTGTTCAGGGGATAGTGAGGAGATGTTTGCTGTATGTGACAAAAAATGTTTCGGCCTAAAAAACGTGTGACATCGCTTAGAGCAGCTTTAAATGACATAGGTAAATTGCAATCGAGGATTTTTTGTAAATCGAGCACAATTTAATCAAGGAATCATGATAGCCCTATCTTTTAATGAATCTCACTTTAGTTCTACTTTCTGAGCAGGAGACAGAACAACATAATGCAAGCACTGTAAAAGGTTTTACCACAAACTCAACTCCGTCATACTGATATTGTGAGACAGCTTTTAACCACGAGAAATATAGTCTCATTTTTAATATTGCAAGATATCATCACACCCCTTTGGGGCAAGAGAGCAGTTTCTGAATTTTTCCTCTCCTGAAAAATGATGTCCAACAGTATACTGATGCCTCATTATATTTCTGATACTTGTGCTACTTTCAAAAACAGGACTAATGGATTTGGATCGTTCGCACTGATCTCTACTGTAGACAGCCTTAAATTGTTCCAGAATGACAAGACAACAGTTTCCCCCATGTAGACACAGTGTAAGAGTGCAAACAAAGAAAAAAAAACTATACAATCCCCGTATTTGTTGTTGTTGTTGCTTTGTCACTTGAAATAAATCTGCTTTTTGAAAGAAAGAAAGAAAGAAAGAAAGAAGGAATTCCCAACCCTACTGCAGAGTTACTATGATCTAATTTAACAGAGAATGATGGAGGCAACCAAATGATTAAAATGTATGGTACATTTCCAATCTTGCACAAATTACAAATCTTATATATTTCGTTCCTACCTCTGTTCAGCTTGAATCTCCTTGGTCATAGAGAGAGTCTGGATCAGAGGGTACACACAAGAAAATGTAATATTCATCCATCTCTTTCTTGTAATAACAGCCGTCGGCAAGTTAGAATGAATGGAGTTTTGGTAGATGAAGTGAGTGCCATTGCGCTGTGAGGACATTAACAAATATCAATCTCAAGACAGTTCATCAATCGTCTAATCGTCACAGATATGTATAGATGAAAAAACATCATCAATAGTAGCACTGGTGAGAAACGGATAATCAACCAAGAATTACCGATAGAGTGGTACCACAGATGTGGTCTTTATTGTCAAAATGAAACAGAACCCTGCCATCTTTAACAGTCCCTGTGCAGTTGGGATCATTTAGGTGCAGGATCTCAGGAGTAAAATCAGATTCAAAGAGTTGGCAGCGGGAAAGAGACATGGTGCCAGTGCTGCTGGCACAGAACTCTATGGCATCTGAACAGAAAGAGAATTCAGTGAATTATCTCTTGTATTAGCCCGTATTGCCATTTGTGTTGATCCAATTTATTTGCAGCGCAGTACATCTGCTACAGCAAACTTACCAAATGTTTCAGGATTAGGTCTTTGTCCTTCCAAACAACCACAGCCATAGCCATCTCTAAAACGGCAAACCTCATCTTCAGTGCAGTTTAAGGTATCACAAACTAAATGAAAAGAGATGAAAAATCAGAATATCAAAGTAGTTAAGGTAAAACAAGACAGAAAAATGCATGGATCAACTCCCTCTCCTATCCCTTCCTCCATAAAAATGTTAATGTGTGTGCTTATTGTAACCCTAGCTTTTATTATAAATGACTATACACAGGATACCTTTCACAATATTCCATTTTGGTTTCAGTTGGCTTATATTGCACCATAGCATTTTAAAAATACATTTAGTACACATTAATAAAAAAAATATTTTGACTACTGAAAAAAAAGCAGATCTACAACTGCAAACAAAATCTAACTATCTTTGAAACAATCATCATTTTACAATGAAAAAACCTGATCAAACTGTTGTCAAATGCACAGATTTAATAATGTAGCATTACCTTGTGACCTGTTGTCTCTAAACCAGAATGCATGTATACCAAATACAAGTATTTCACTCCACAAATGGATAACATGCACTATATGGTCAAAAGTATTGGGACCTCTGACCATTAGGAAAACATATACCAGTGTTTCTCAACCCTGCTCCTGGTGGACCCCAACACTGCACATTGTTTGTGTCTTTTCTGTTTGACACACCCATTTCATATTCTGGAGGTTCTTCTAATGAGCTGATGGGTTGAATCAAGTGTGTTGGTAACACTTTATAATAAGTATACAGTAATAACAATATAAAGTACTAACAAATAATTAACAAGCAATTAGTTTATAGTTTAATCATAGTTTATATGCTGTAATCTATACATTGTTAATATATTAATAGGCTTTATTACATGTCTTGGTTGAATTCTAATGTAGAATGCGGTGTGCTATTTCTTGATAATACATCACTGCTAAGTATAACAGACCGTTGCCATGAAAAACAGAGTGTTGCCATGGACACAGTTCTGTTCACTCTGGAGCAATACAATCGTTTTTAAATCAATAAACTCCTTTTTAAATCAATATTTTGTGTCAAATTATTGATTTATTTGGTACGTAGCCTTGCTCTACATTATCCCTTACATATATAATTAGCATATTCTTGTGAGAAGAGAATCTCAGGAGTAAAACACGGGCAAAAGATAAACAAAAACAAGTGATAAAAGTATTGCTGTCTTTGACATTAATGCGATTTTCTTTTTATTCAAAATGTTACATTTTTACGAAACTTACTTTGATAAAAAAAATGCAAGAAGCTAGAATAGGCATTCTGAATAAATTAATAAGAGTGGAAAAGATTCTCTCCCTTCTACCATGCGCGCTCTGTTCTCTATATTGCCTCCTCCTAGTCGTAAGTATTGCGGTCATGTCATGCGCAAAAAGGGTTAAGACATGGGCATTTTAAATACTTGTCACATACATTTTGTGTTGAAAAGGGAAACTCCTATAAATGCAAAAACAGGACCAAAGCACGCAGATCACCAGCAAAAAATTCTCAAGATTGCTGCTCGACACAAGAAAAAATAGAAATCCGGGAAAAAAAGTTGCACAACAAAGGCTCCAAAAATGCAAAAAAAAAAAAAAAAAAACACGAACCGGGAACACTTTAATTTAACACTATAACCCATAAATCCTGATATACTTTGTACATCATAAGAAGGATGGCGTCTACGCTAATATTAGTCTCTCTGTTTATCCTGAGGTTTACCGCAAACCGCCGGATCCAGGCCATATCCAGATCTGAGGAAGGACCATCGCATGGACACGACAACAACGCATCCCTGAAGTGCCAGCCTCATCAACACTGTGAAGGTCTCATGGACACCTCAACAAACTCATCTCCATACCATTCCATTTTTTTCTCCGTTCCGTCACCTAATGGAGTTTTGGTTCCTTGCCACTGTGGCCTTTTTCGCCTTTCTTTGCCTTTGTCGCCATTGACCTTTGACAGCTGACAAGCTGAGGCATTTAAGTGGCACTGAAATTAGGTACCGAAATCTACCGGTTACTTGGGTACCGGTTCAAAATTGGTACCGGGTTTCGGTACCCAACCCTATACACAGTGGGTAATATTTTGAGCACTCAGGCTCTTGGTCGAAACGTTACCTATTGTGTGAGTCTATTATTATTATTATTTTCATTTTTGGAGCCTTGGTGTGGTGACATTTTTTAAAACTCCTATAAATGCACATGTAATTTAGGTAGCCGCAAAAATAATTGTCCACACGTTTAAATCATTATTTTTTCACTTCATGTCTTTAGTAAATCCTGACAGTAGTTTTTTAAAGGGTTAGTTCACCCAAATATGACAATTCTGTCAGTATTTACTCTCCCTCATGATGGTCCAACCCCGTAAGCCTTTCATTCATCTTTGGAACACAAATTAATATATTTTTTTATGAAATCTGAGAGCTGGCTCACTCCTTCATAGGCTGCTATTCATTTTCTTCCGTGTGGGCCTCTGATGTGAGTTCAAGAGAGTGCAACAATGAATGCGTGAGAACTGTGAAGATGACGCAAATGGGTCTCGATGTAGTGTTTTAAATGGTTCTAAAGTGTGTTTTTCCTGGATGTCAGAATTGTGGGAAACCAACGAGAAAATATAAAAGTGCCTTACTAATGCCGCAAAATGAATGGCTTTCCTTTCACACTTTCCAATCAAATGAGCGTGAGCATCATCTTTTCAGTTCTCGCGCATGAGTCGTGGCGCTCTTGTGAACTCACATCAGAGGCCCACACGGGATAAAATAAATAGTTGAATAAAGTTGTTATTTTAGTTTTTTTGGAGCACAAAAAGTATTCTAGTCTCTTGATAAACTTAAGGTTGAGCCACTGTAGTCACTAGGACTATTTTAACAATGTCTTTACTAACTTTTCTGGGCCGGCAGATGCAATTACCTAGCAGCCTATGAAGGAGTGAGCCAGCTCTCAGATTTCATAAAAAATATCTTAATTTGTGTTCCGAAGATGAACGAAAGTCTTACGGGGTTGGAACAACATGAGGGTGAGTAATTACTTACAGAATTTTCATTTTTGGATGAACTATCCCTTTAATGCCAAAGACAATGCAGACACAGGGAGAACCAGAAAACTCTACATAGTTTGCTCAGTCAGGACTTGAACCGGGGACTGTCTTGATGTGAGACAACAGTGCTACCCACTGAGCCACTGTGCTGCTCTACAAATAAAATGTGGTAAATGTGGATCTATCATCGTTTCAACTTGTTGTTTTTAACTTTACTCACTGGTATGCTAAGACAGTCCTGGTGCTCATCAAAATATGCTCTTTTATTTCTGTTTTGAAGGCCTCAGGTCTCAAATATTACCTCAGATTGTGACCCACTTTCTCTATCTCACTTCTTTAGCCAGTAAAAAACGAATTAATTTCAATTTGTTCTCAATCAGAATCATTTAAGACACACTAGTACTTGTACAAGTATCAACATAACAAGAAAAATGAAAACAAAAGTACTGTTAAATAAAAATGGTTGAAAAGAAAATACATTACCATTGTAAACCTGAAAAACCCAGCGACCATTAACATTGACATTGCTGTTGGATGACAACTCAGAGGACGTCAGTAAGGAAGTGTATGAATGCGCAAAGTCAACTGTGCCATAACGAGCCTGCATAAAAAGATATGTAAATTGACAGTTTGTATACTGATTCTCTTTTAAATTGCAACAACAGTTTGAGACTTACTAGCCATTGTTGTCTTGTTTCTGCAATGTTGCCATAGTTGAAGAGGATGAAGGACTGGTCAACATTGGAGAGCAAAACCAATTGAAAAGTAACTACCTTCAAAACACAGGTGAACAGCATTCAAAATCTTTCAAAGTAAAATACACAGTACTGGATAATCTATATTGATAGAGTACTGTCTAGGGGTGGGGGATATACCTCACGTGACGTTGCTGTGTGCACATCACAAAAGCTTAACGTTTGCATGCGTTTTTTAAGCATTGTGGTTTAAAAACAAGTGATTTTAAACCATTGAGGCGCAATAGGCAGCAAAACAGAATTCGTTTTGCTATTTGTGAACAGTCTGAGAGACTGTTTCTGAGCGCTGTCTAAGAGACACGCTCACGTGAAGCCTGCTGCTCAGCAAGTGTGTGTGTACTGAACAGGGTTGTATTGGCACTTTATTTGCCTTGAACGATTAAATACACACACTTGTATGTGTCAAAATGCCTGTCTTTGCAAGTATCCTAGTAAATAAAGTAATTTATGCCTTAAGTGAACATAGAAAATTAAGAAAGTAAAGACAACAGTGTATTGGATCCGGGCAGCTCTTTAAGTGAGAACAGCCTATTATCTTTATAGCTGTCTTTCATTAATATTATTCAAACAACAAGAGAGAAAATCACTTACTGCTCTGGACTAAATCACAAATTATTTAAGTTTTTCAGGTAGGTCTATTTTTTTATTTTGCTATTGCTTGTAATTAGTTTTTTTATTTTTATTTTATCGCTGACTATTTAAATGTTATCAGTGAGCTTGAGTTTTGCTTTGTTTTGTTTGTTAGGCTAGTATTCGTTTTTTGTGATATTGACCTTGGTGACAAGAATTATGAAATGTCTTTGGAATCAAAAATGTTGCTATTATAAAATATAAGATTGTAATATAAGATTTTGGTCATATTGCCCACCCCTAGTACTGACAAATTAGGTCTTACCCCTTCACCAGAGGAGTAGGGCACCCTGTCCCAGGTAGCCACAAAGGCTGATTTAGTATTAAAAGGAATGGGAAGGTTAGGGAAATATTGGTTAACAGCTGCAGTGACTTGTGCCAGTACAGCGCTGCTTGTGTCCTCTCTATAGGAGATAGTTCCTCCACGTCTATTGTCAAGGTGAGTCCAAAGAGGAGCAATGAAGTCTCTTCCAGAATTAAGAAGTGGGATGTTGTCGGACAGTTGCTCAGTAAATGTTAGAAGGCCATTGTTGTTCACCTAAATTTAAGACAAAAATATTTTTGTGTTGTAAGGGGAATATATGATGACATAATTAAGAGGTAGAATGAGCTACATTTTCTACTAGTTAACTCTATGAATCAAAAGACTTCTTGATTTGACAATAACAAAACTTGTACATTAAGATATCAAAGTATGAATAAAGTGAAGCAAGTACTTTAATTCATTCAAATACACTTATTCATTTAGATGCAAGTACATTAAAAAAATATGTAAAGCAACAAATAAAATTGCTTACAAAGGTCTGATTGTGTGTGCGTCCAAAATATTTGAAAGGCTGCTGCAACTTAAAGGCTTCAGAACTTCCATTTTCCAGTCGGGGGGTTACTATTTCTCCATTCCCAAATGGCAGGAAATTAGATGGCACTAGGAAAAATGTAAGTGAGAAGGAATTCTTTAGTTCTTCAATGAAACATAAGCTCACAGCCATACTGCACTGGTTAAAAGTTATAAAAGGGAATTCATTAAGAATGAATTGTGATGGTTTGTAATGTTGTTTATTTTTATGTGTCCCATATGATTTTAGAACCCGATTCAAAGCATGAATGATGTAAATACGGTCATTGAGCTAGGCTATTATGGCCACAAAACTACTGCCCACAGAATTTGCCCAGGGCACTTCCCCAGATCGAAGGGTGTTTCTGAGTGCAAGGTTGTAGAGAGTACAGCAGACTACTATAATCTGGCAGATTTTATGGGATTGTATAGTACGACTCCCCCACTGCAATCCAGCATCTAAGTTGGCTTTTTAAAAGGCTGAAAGTGCACTCATCTACATGGTGCAACGGAAAGCTGAACTGTAAATAAATTTCAGGTTTTGAGTTCAAACAAAGCATGCTACAGTTGCACAAAAGTTTAGTGAATTCAACCTTGAGTATCTTGTTGTTAGCAATAATATAACTCGTCAGCTTACAGTTTGGTGAACCATCAACACGGAAAGACCAGCAAGCAGTCACATTGATATTACTGCTTGACGAGAGTTCTGGGACACTGGATACTGGAATTGTGAAAGAACTGATAGAGTCCACAGTGTAATAGCCAGCCTGTAGGAGTAAACAACATGTTTTATGTTCTCATTCTATAAAAAAGGCAGAAAAGAGAGAAATAACCCCTTTTCTGCATTCACAAGCAATTCCTTTTGAATTGTATATCTGTATTTGTTTTTCTCATTTATACAGTTCACAAGAAGCAGTAGGCTAAATTCACTTACCTGCCAAGGTAGTCCTGTGTCTGCAACATCTCCATAATAAATCAGGATGAAAGAGCGATGAACATTGTAGGCTAAAACCACTTGGAAAGAGGCCACCTTCAAAAAACCAAAAGACAGTATTCAAAAATCTTCCACACAAACCAGACGGACCATTCATGGATAATCAAAGATTACTGTAGGTCTTACCCCTCCACCATTAGAGTATGGCACACTGTCCCACGTAGCGACAAAAGCTGAAGTAGCAGCAAAAGGTATGTTAGGGAAGTATCGCTGAACAGCTGCAGTGACTTGTGTCAGTGCAGCACTGCTTGTATCCTGTCTATAGGAGATAGTTCCTCCACGTCTATTGTCAAGGCGAGTCCAAAGAGGAGCAATGATGTCTCTTCCAGAATCCAGAGAAGGGTTGTAGGCAGACAGCGGCTCGGTAAATGTCAGATGGCCATTGTTGTTCACCTACATTTTTGCCCCATATTTTTCAAAAGGAATTTGAAGAGAAGTTTGAAGTAATTAGGGGTATATAAATAACTTGTAACTTCATGTTTGTTTGGGGGTGGGATGTGATGCTTACAAAGATCTGATTGTATGTGCGTCCAAAGTATTTAAAAGGTTGCTGCAAGAAAATGACATCAGAGCTTCCATCATCGGCAGTGGGGTTCACTTTTTCTCCAACCCCAAAAGGAAGGAAATTAGTTGGAACTAAGGAAAGGATAGGTGAGAAGAATTTATTTAACTCTGCTGAAGAAAAACAAGCCGGTAAATGGTACAGGTTAAGCTTGAGCTTCTGGTTGCATTTGCTTACAGTTTGGTGAGCCGTCAACATGGAAAGACATACGACCAGTCACATTGATATTACTGCTGGATGAGAGTTCTGAGGCACTGGTTACTGGAATTGTGAAAGAATTGACAGAGTCTGCCGTGTTGTAACCAGCCTGTAGAAGTACAGTAAATTCATAGTGTTCATGCCTTCAATCTGTTACAGGTATAACTGTATTTTGTAAAAAATGTAAGGAAATTAAGTGAGTCAAGGGCAATTCCTTGTCATTTCTATCATTTGCTAAAACAACAAGGACGTGTCTCCACTCACCAGCCAAATTTGTTCGGTTTCTGCAATGTCTCCATAGTTGACCAGGATAAAAGTGCGACGGACATTGGAGACTAAAACCATCTGGAAAGTAACCACCTTCAAAATACCAACAAATGTCATTAAAAACCTTCACACTTCACAGGATAACACTAAGGCCCTGTCCACACGGAGACACGTTTAGCTGTATATGTACAAATTTTGTATCGTATTGGCGTTTCGCCCAGACAGATCCGGTGTTTTGGGACACTGAAACCGCTATTATTTGAAACCGGGTCCCAGAGTGGATAGATCTGAAACCGACACCCTTGCGTTTTCTTGTGTACGGCCAATCCGTGCATTTTGTAAAACGATGATGTCATCACACCACGTGTCAGCATAAGTCACAAACCGCTACGTCAAACGTAACTGCAACAACAATGGCGGACTATATGCTTGGGATCGTGCTGCAGAAGCTACTGAGCCTATTAGCTTTACTAAAGCAAAACCTTCTGCTCCTATGCTATTACGGTGAGCAGTCTTCAACTTCACCTTGCTGTTGTGTTGGGTTCGTATAGATTGTGCAATGTTATGCGCATGCTCCAAATCTTCTTCTCCTTTGTTTAGTGTACCTCTGTGGCAGAATTACAGCGCCATATACTGGTCTGGCATGTATACCACATAGTTTTCAGTCGGTTTCATTTGTTTGGTGTACACGCATATAATTCTTAAGATGACGCCGTGTTTCCGGAAAAAAATTTAGAACTAGGAAAAAAAAAGATCGGACATGGAAAGCTCTGGCTTCGTGTGGATGTGGCCAAAGTTTTCTTTAAACAACGATTAGATCTTACCCCTCCACCAGTAGAGTATGGCACATTGTCCCAGGTAGCAACAAAAGCTGATGAAGCACTAAACGTTATGTTAGGGAAGTATTGCTTAACAGCTGCAGTGACTTGTGCCAGTACAGCGCTGCTTGTGTCCTCTCTATAGGAGATAGTTCCTCCACGTCTATTGTCAAGGTGAGTCCAAAGAGGAGCAATGAAGTCTCTTCCACAATTCAGAAGTGGGATGTTGTCGGACAGTTGCTCAGCAAATGTTAGAAGGCCATTGTTGTTCACCTACAATTTAGCACAAAATATGTTTCTGTGTTGTAAGAGGAAATATACTGACAAAATTATGAAGTAGAATTTGCCTCAATTTCTACTAGCTGATTCAACCAATTAAAAGTCCTCTGAATTTCACAATTACAAAAACCTGAACATTGAGATTTCAAAGTCTGAACAAAGTAAAGCAAGTAGTTACACCCATTTAAAGAGACTTGTGATTTTAGATGTAAGTAGATGAAACATGTCTCTAAATATGCAAAATAACACATGAAGAATGCTTACAAAGGTCTGATTGTGTGTGCGTCCAAAATATTTCAAAGGCTGCTGTAATATAATGGCTTCGGAGCTTCCATTATCCAATCGGGGGGTTACTATTTCTCCATTCCCAAATGGCAGGAAATCAGATGGCACTAGGAAAAATGTTAAGTGAGAAGGAATCCTTTAGTTCTTCCAAGAAACATATGCTCACAGAAAAACTAAACTGGTTAAAAGTTTTAAAGGGGAATTCACTAAGAATGAATAGTGCTGGTTTACACTGTTGTTTATTTTTGTGGGTCCCATATGGTTTTAGCACCCGATTTACAACATGAATGATAGAAATACGGTCATGGAGCTGGGGTATTATGGCCACAAAACTACTGCCCACAGAATTTGCCCAGGGCACTTCCCAAGGTTACAGGCCGTTTCTAAATAAAAGGTTGTAGAGAGTACAGCAGACTACAATAATCTGGCAGATTTTACAAGGATTCTATAGTACGACTCCCCCACTGCGATCCAGCACCTGAATTGGCTTTTTAAAAGGCTGAGAGTGCACTCAACCACACGGTACCAGGTAAAGCTCATTTATAAATAAGTTTCAAGTCTTGAGCTCAAACACGGCATGCTACAGTGGCACAAAATTTTAGTGAATTCACCCCTCAATACCTTGTCGTAACCAATGATACAACTCGTCAGCTTACAGTTTGGTGAACCATCAACATGGAAAGACCAGCAAGCAGTCACATTGATATTACTGCTTGACGAGAGTTCTGGGACACTGGATGCTGGAATTGTGAAAGAACTGATAGAGTCCACAGTGTAATAGCCAGCCTGTAGGAGTAAACACATTTTTTTAAGTTCTCATTCTGTTAAAAAAGAGAGAAATAAGCTTTTTTCCCTTTCTTTTTTATGAACAATCCATTTTGAATTGTATATCTGCATTTGGTTTTTTGTCATTTGTACAGTGCACAAAAAACAGTAGGCTAAATTCACTTACCTGCCAAGGTAGTCCTGTTTCTGCAATATCTCCATAATAGATCAGGATGAAAGAGCGATGAACATTGTAGGCTAAAACCACTTGGAAAGAGGCCACCTTCAAAACACCCACAGACAGGATTCAAAATCTTCCAAACAAACCAGACGGACCATTCATTGATAATCAAAGATTACTGTAGGTCTTACCCCTCCACCGTTAGAGTATGGCACACTGTCCCACGTAGCGACAAAAGCTGAAGTAGCAGCAAAAGGTATGTTAGGGAAGTATCGCTGAACAGCTGCAGTGACTTGTGTCAGTACAGCACTGCTTGTATCCTGTCTATAGGAGATAGTTCCTCCACGTCTATTGTCAAGGCGAGTCCAAAGAGGAGCAATGATGTCTCTTCCAGAATCCAGAGAAGGGATGTAGGCAGACAGCGGCTCGGTAAATGTCAGATGGCCATTGTTGTTCACCTGAATTTTGAGGCCCACATTTTTTAAAAGGATTTGAAAGAGAAGTTTGAAGAAATTAGGGGTATATAAACAACTTGTAACTTCATGTTTGTGTGGGGGTGGAATGTGACGCTTACAAAGATCTGATTGTATGTGCGTCCAAAGTATTTGAAAGGCTTCTGCAAGAAAATTACATCAGAGCTTCCATCATCGGCAGTGGGGATCACTGTTTCTCCAACCCCAGAAGGAAGAAAACTTGTTGGCACTAAGGAAAGAATAGGTGAAAAGAAATTATTTAGCTCTGCTAAAGAGAAAAACAAGCCAATAAAATGTACAGGTTAAGCCTGAGCTTCTGCTTGCATTGGCTTACAGTTCGGTGAGCCGTCAACATGGAAAGACCTGCGACCAGTCACATTGATATTACTGCTGGATGAGAGTTCTGAGGCACTGGTTACTGGAATTGTGAAAGAATTGACAGAGTCTGCCGTGTTGTAACCAGCCTGTAGAAGTACAGTAAATGTATAGTGTTCAGGCCCTCAATCTGTTACAGATATAACTATATTTTGCAAGACCGTAAGGAATGAATTCCTTGGCGAGGGCAATTCCCTGTGATTTCTATCATTTGATAAAACAACAAGGACCTGTCTCCACTCACCAGCCAAATTTGTTCGGTTTCTGCAATGTCTCCATAGTTGACCAGGATAAAAGTGCGATGAACACTGGAGACTAAAACCATCTGGAAAGTAACCACCTTCAAAATACCAACAAATGTCATTAAAAACTTTCACTCTCCATAGGACAACACTAAGTTTTCTTTCAACAGCGATTAGATCTTACCCCTCCACCAGTAGAGTATGGCACATTGTCCCAGGTAGCAACAAAAGCTGATGAAGCACTAAACGTTATGTTAGGGAAGTATTGCTTAACAGCTGCAGTGACTTGTGCCAGTATAGCGCTGCTTGTGTCCTCTCTATAGGAGATAGTTCCTCCACGTCTATTGTCAAGGTGAGTCCAAAGAGGAGCAATGAAGTCTCTTCCACAATTCAGAAGTGGGATGTTGTCGGACAGTTGCTCAGCAAATGTTAGAAGGCCATTGTTGTTCACCTACAATTTAGCACAAAATATGTTTGTGTGTTGTAAGAGGAAATATACTGACAGAATTAAGAAGTAGAATTTGCCACAATTTCTACTAGTTGATTCAACCAATCAAAAGTCCTCTGAATTTCACAATTAACAAAACCTGTACATTGAGATTTCAAAGTCGTAACAAAGTAAAGCAAGAAGTTACACTCATTTAAAGAGACTTGTGATTTTAGATGCAAGGAGATGAAACATGTCTCTAAATATGGAAAATAACAACTAAAGAATGCTTACAAAGATCTGATTGTGTGTGCGTCCAAAATATTTCAAAGGCTGCTGTAATATAATGGCTTCGGAGCTTCCGTTATCCAATCGGGGGGTTACTATTTCTCCATTCCCAAATGGCCGGAAATTAGATGGCACTAGGAAAAATGTTAAGTGAGAAGGAATCCTTTAGTTCTTCAAAGAAACATATGCTCACACAAAAACTGCACTGGTTAAAAGTTTTAAAGGGGAATTCACCAAGAATGAATAGTGCTGGTTTACACTGTTGTTTATTTTTGTGTGTCCCATATGATTTTAGCACCCGATGCACAACAAGAATGATAGAAATACGGTCATGGAGCTGGGGTATTATGGCCACAAAACTACTGCCCACAGAATTTGCCCAGGGCACTTCCCAAGGTCGCAGGCTGCTTCTAAATGCAAGGTTGTAGAGAGTACAGCAGACTACTATAATCTGGCAGATGTTACAAGGATTCTATAGTACGACTCCCCCACTGCGATCCAGCTCATGAATTGGCTTTTTAAAAGGCTGAGAGTGCACTCAATTACACAGTGCCAGGTAAAGCTCAATTGTAAATAAGTTTCAGGTCTTGAGCTCAAACACGGCATGCTACAGTGGCACAAAAGTTTAGTGAATTCACCCCTCAATACCATGTCATAACCAAAGATACAACTCGTCAGCTTACAGTTTGGTGAACCATCAACACGGAAAGACCAGCAAGCAGTCACATTGATATTACTGCTTGACGAGAGTTCTGGGACACTGGATGCTGGAATTGTGAAAGAACTGATAGAGTCCACAGTGTAATAGCCAGCCTGTAGGAGTAAACACATTTTTCTAAATTCTCATTCTGTTAAAAAAGAGAGAGAAATAAGCATTTTTCCCTTTCTTTTTTATGAACAATTCATTTTGAATTGTATATCTGCATTTGGTTTTTCGTCATTTGTACAGTGCACAAAAAGCAGTAGGCTAAATTCACTTACCTGCCAAGGTAGTCCTGTTTCTGCAACATCTCCATAATAGATCAGGATGAAAGAGCGATGAACATTGTAGGCTAAAACCACTTGGAAAGAGGCCACCTTCAAAACATCAACAGACAGGATTCAAAATCTTCCATACAAACCAGACGGACCATTCATTGATAATCAAAGATTACTGTAGGTCTTACCCCTCCACCATTAGAGTATGGCACACTGTCCCACGTAGCGACAAAAGCTGAAGTAGCAGCAAAAGGTATGTTAGGGAAGTATCGCTGAACAGCTGCAGTGACTTGTGTCAGTGCAGCACTGCTTGTATCCTGTCTATAGGAGATAGTTCCTCCACGTCTATTGTCAAGGCGAGTCCAAAGAGGAGCAATGATGTCTCTTCCGGAATCCAGAGAAGGGTTGTAGGCAGACAGTGGCTCGGTAAATGTCAGATGGCCATTGTTGTTCACCTAAATTTGAGGCCCACATTTTTCAAAAGGATTTTGAAGAGAAGTTTGAAGAAATTAGGGGTATATAAACAACTTGTAACTTCATGTTTGTGTGGGGATGGAATGTAACACTTACAAAGATCTGATTGTACGTGCGTCCAAAGTATTTGAAAGGCTTCAGCAAGAAAATGACATCAGAGCTTCCATCATCGGCAGTGGGGATCACTGTTTCTCCAACCCCAGAAGGAAGAAAACTAGTTGGCACTAAGGAAAGAATAGGTGAGAAGAAATTATTTAGCTCTGCTAAAGAGAAAAACGAGCCCATAAAAGGTACAGTTTAAGCCTGAGCTTCTGGTTGCATTGGCTTACAGTTCGGTGAGCCGTCAACATGGAAAGACCTGCGACCAGTCACATTGATATTACTGCTGGATGAGAGTTCTGAGGCACTGGTTACTGGAATTGTGAAAGAATTGACAGAGTCTGCCGTGTTGTAACCAGCCTGTAGAAGTACAGTAAATTCATAGTGTTCAGGCCCTCAATCTGTTACAGATATAACTGTATTTTGCAAGAACGTAAGGAATGAATTCCTTGGCGAGGGTAATTCCTTGTCATTTCTATCATTTGCTAAAACAACAAGGACCTGTCTCCACTCACCAGCCAAATTTGTTCGGTTTCTGCAATGTCTCCATAGTTGACCAGGATAAAAGTGCGATGAACACTGGAGACTAAAACCATCTGGAAAGTAACCACCTTCAAAATACCAACAAATGTCATTAAAAACCTTCACTCTCTACAGGACAACACTAAGTTTTCTTTAAACAACGATTAGATCTTACCCCTCCACCAGTAGAGTATGGCACATTGTCCCAGGTAGCAACAAAAGCTGATGAAGCACTAAACGTTATGTTAGGGAAGTATTGCTTAACAGCTGCAGTGACTTGTGTCAGTACAGCGCTGCTTGTGTCCTCTCTATAGGAGATAGTTCCTCCACGTCTATTGTCAAGGTGAGTCCAAAGAGGAGCAATGAAGTCTCTTCCACAATTCAGAAGTGGGATGTTGTCGGACAGTTGCTCAGTAAATGTTAGAAGGCCATTGTTGTTCACCTACAATTTAGCACAAAATATGTTTGTGTGTTGTAAGAGGAAATATACTGACAGAATTATGAAGTAGAATTTTCCACAATTTCAACTAGTTGATTCAACCAATCAAAAGTCCTCTGAATTTCACAATTACAAAAACCTGTACATTGAGATTTCAAAGTCTGAACAAAGTAAATCAAGTAGTTACACCCATTTAAAGAGACTTGTGATTTTAGATGTAAGTAGATGAAACATGTCTCTAAATATGCAAAATAACAACTAAAGAATGCTTACAAAGGTCTGATTGTGTGTGCGTCCAAAATATTTCAAAGGCTGCTGTAATATAATGGCTTCAGAGCTTCCGTTATCCAATCGGGGGGTTACTATTTCTCCATTCCCAAATGGCAGAAAATTAGATGGCACTAGGAAAAATGTTAAGTGAGAAGGAATCATTTAGTTCTTCCAAGAAACATATGCTCACACAAAAACTGTACTGGTTAAAAGTTTTAAAGGGGAATTCACTAAGAATGAATAGTGCTGGTTTACACTGTTGTTTATTTTTGTGGGTCCCATATGGTTTTAGCACCCGATTTACAACATGAATGATAGAAATACGTTCATGGAGCTGGGGTATTATGGCCACAAAACTACTGCCCACAGAATTTGCCCAGGGCACTTCCCAAGGTTACAGGCCATTTCTAAATAAAAGGTTGTAGAGAGTACAGCAGACTACTATAATCTGTCAGATTTTACTAGGATTCTATAGTACTACGCCACCACTGCGATCCAGCAACTGAATTGGCTTTTTAAAAGGCTGAGAGTGCACTCAAAAACACGGTGCCAGGTAAAGCTCAATTGTAAATAAGTTTCAGGTCTTGAGCTCAAACACGGCATGCAACAGTGGCACAAAATTTTAGTGAATTCACCCCTCAATACCTTGTCGTAACCAATGATACATCTCGTCAGCTTACAGTTTGGTGAACGATCAACATGGAAAGACCAGCAAGCAGTCACATTGATATTACTGCTTGACGAAAGGTCTGGGACACTGGATGCTGGAATTGTGAAAGAACTGATAGAGTCCACAGTGTAATAGCCAGCCTGTAGGAGTAAACACATTTTTTAAAGTTCTCATTCTGTTAAAAAAAAGAGAGACATAAGCTTTTTTCCCTTTCTTTTTTATGAACAATTCATTTTGAATTGTATATCTGCATTTGTTTTTTTATTGTCATTTTTACAGTGCACAAAAAGCAATAGGCTAAATTCACTTACCTGCCAAGGTAGTCCTGTTTCTGCAACATCTCCATAATAGATCAGGATGAAAGAGCGATGAACATTGTAGGCTAAAACCACTTGGAAAGAGGCCACCTTCAAAACACCAACAGACAGGATTCAAAATCTTCCATACAAACCAGACGGACCATTCATTGATAATCAAAGATTACTGTAGGTCTTACCCCTCCACCGTTAGAGTATGGCACACTGTCCCACGTAGCGACAAAAGCTGAAGTAGCAGCAAAAGGTATGTTAGGGAAGTATCGCTGAACAGCTGCAGTGACTTGTGTCAGTGCAGCACTGCTTGTATCCTGTCTATAGGAGATAGTTCCTCCACGTCTATTGTCAAGGCGAGTCCAAAGAGGAGCAATGATGTCCCTTCCGGAATCCAGAGAAGGGTTGTAGGCAGACAGCGGCTCGGTAAATGTCAGATGGCCATTGTTGTTCACCTAAATTTGAGGCCCACATTTTTCAAAAGGATTTTGAAGAGAAGTTTGAAGAAATTAGGAGTATATAAACAACTTGTAACTTCATGTTTGTGTGGGGGTGGAATGTGACGCTTACAAAGATCTGATTGTATGTGCGTCCAAAGTATTTGAAAGGCTTCAGCAAGAAAATGACATCAGAGCTTCCATCATCGGCAGTGGGGATCACTGTTTCTCCAACCCCAGAAGGAAGAAAACTAGTTGGCACTAAGGAAAGAATAGGTGAGGAGAAATTATTTAGCTCTGCTAAAGAGAAAAATGAGCCCCTAAAAGGTACAGGTTAAGCCTGAGCTTCTGGTTGCATTGGCTTACAGTTCGGTGAGCCGTCAACATGGAAAGACCTGCGACCAGTCACATTGATATTACTGCTGGATGAGAGTTCTGAGGCACTGGTTACTGGAATTGTGAAAGAATTGACAGAGTCTGCCGTGTTGTAACCAGCCTGTAGAAGTACAGTAAATTTATAGTGTTCAGGCCATCAATCTGTTACAGATATAACTGTATTTTGCAAGAACGTAAGGAGTGAATTCCTTGGCGAGGGCAATTCCTTGTCATTTCTATCATTTGCTAAGACAACAAGGACCTGTCTCCACTCACCAGCCAAATTTGTTCAGTTTCTGCAATGTCTCCATAGTTGACCAGGATAAAAGTGCGATGAACACTGGAGACTAAAACCATCTGGAAAGTAACCACCTTCAAAATACCAACAAATGTCATTAAAAACCTTCACTCTCCACAGGACAACACTAACTTTTCTTTCAACAACGATTAGATCTTACCCCTCCACCAGTAGAGTATGGCACATTGTCCCAGGTAGCAACAAAAGCTGATGAAGCACTAAACGTTATGTTAGGGAAGTATTGCTTAACAGCTGCAGTGACTTGTGTCAGTACAGCGCTGCTTGTGTCCTCTCTATAGGAGATAGTTCCTCCACGTCTATTGTCAAGGTGAGTCCAAAGAGGAGCAATGAAGTCTCTTCCACAATTCAGAAGTGGGATGTTGTCGGACAGTTGCTCAGCAAATGTTAGAAGGCCATTGTTGTTCACCTACAATTTAGCACAAAATATGTTTGTGTGTTGTAAGAGGAAATATACTGACAGAATTAAGAAGTAGAATTTGCCATAATTTCTACTAGTTGATTCAACTAATCAAAAGTCCTCTGAATTTCACAATTACAAAAACCTGTACATTGAGATTTCAAAGTCTGAACAAAGTAATGCAAGTAGTTACACTCATTTAAAGAGACTTGTGATTTTAGATGCAAGGAGATGAAACATGTCTCTAAATATGCAAAATAACAACTAAAGAATGCTTACAAAGGTCTGATTGTGTGTGCGTCCAAAATATTTCAAAGGCTGCTGTAATATAATGGCTTCGGAGCTTCCGTTATCCAATCGGGGGGTTACTATTTCTCCATTCCCAAATGGCAGGAAATTAGATGGCACTAGGAAAAATGTTAAGTGAGAAGGAATCCTTTAGTTCTTCCAAGAAACATATGCTCACACAAAAACTGCACTGGTTAAAAGTTTTAAAGGGGAATTCACTAAGAATGAATAGTGCTGGTTTACACTGTTGTTTATTTTTGTGTGTCCCATATGGTTTTAGCACCCGATTCACAACAAGAATGATAGAAATACGGTCATGGAGCTGGGGTATTATGGCCAAAAAACTACTGCCCACATAATTTGCCCAGGGCACTTCCCAAGGTCGCAGTCCGTTTCTAAATGCATGGTTGTAGAGAGTACAGCAGACTACTATAATCTGGCAGATTTTACAAGGATTCTATAGTACGACTCCACCACTGCAATCCAGCACCTGAATTGGCTTTTTAAAAGGCTGAGAGTGCACTCAACTACACGGTGCCAGGTAAAGCTCATTTGTAAATAAGTTCCCTTTCAAGGGAACTTCGAGCTGCGTCAAACGCTGCGGGAACGCCCCTGCGTTGTGCGTCATGAAGCACGTATGGAATCAGCCCAATGGAGAGATGAAACGTCATAGGCGGGTGACGTCATCGACCAGGAAACTATAAAGCACCCCAAAAACACAAGCGCATTAGCTTCTGTGCTTTCAGTCGCGCTACATGTGAATCTGTCCCTGTGTGATATTGTCTGTCTTACATACCCTGCACCACACAAACAATTTATCCCTATATATATATATATTGAGAGATTATGGCGGACGAACAGCAGTTTAGAAAGTGTGTTCCTCCCTGCTCGCGTTATTTAACGAGCGGGGATACACATGATCTTTGTGTTGTTTGTTTGGGAGTTCAGCATGCCCAGTTTGCTCTCGAGGGAGCAGACTGTGAGCATTGCGAGCGTTTGCCGTTAAGGACGCTCCGCTCCCGCCGGTCGCTCTTTGAGGAGAGCGGTTCGGTGCGCGCTCCCCGCGGTTCGGGTCCCGCTTCTGCCGAGGCAGAGCGGCGGCGCTTATCGTGGGGATCGCAGATGGATCTCACAGCGGGGTTTGAGACGGGCTCTGCCTTATCTCTCCCTTCACCTGTGAGATCCAGTGCCTCAGTCCCGGGTTCGGAAGCACGCGCTGCGGTTTCTTCCGCTCGGGCTGAGGCACCAATGCTATCCAGTTCTGAGGAACTTGATGTTGTTAGTGTTGAGGGAGATGTGGAGGATTCGCCACCCCACACTCCTGAGAGTGATGAGCTTATGGAGGTGTTAACAAGAGCTGTTGAAAAACTTAATATTGAATGGCCAGTGACTAGACAGGAGTCTGTTTCTAAATCAAAGTTGGATGAGAGATTTTTGCCGTCACGTGTGCAGCCTCCACGCCGGTGCCTGCCGTTTTTCCATGATCTCCACACCGAGGTGTCGAAATCATGGAGAAAACCGGTGTCATATAGAGTGTTTAGTCCCCAGACTTCAACATACGCTAATATTATGGGAGCCAAGGCTCATGGTTATGGTGCGTTGCCTCGTGTGGAAGAGACGCTTGCGAGCCATCTCTCCCCCGAAGCAGCATCATCTTTTAAGGCACCGGCATTACCCACCAAGCCTTTAAGAAACACTTCGGCTTTGGTGGGTAAAGCATATTCGGCAGCAGGTCAGGCTGCGTCATGTCTGCATACTATGTCAATCTTGCAGGCATACCAGGCTGATCTGCTAAGGGACATGAGTGAGAGTGAGGAGGTCAGTACTGACGTAGTTCGCGAACTGCGTCAGGCTGCTGATTTATCCCTGCGTGCCACCAGAGAATCGGCCAAATTAATGGGTCGTTCTATGGCAGCTCTGGTGGCCGCAGAAAGACATTTGTGGTTAAATCAGACTAATATTAAAGAGAGAGAAAAAGCTTTTCTTTTAGATGCTCCTCTTTCTCCCATGGGGTTGTTTGGTGATGCTGTGAATTCAGTTATCGATAAATTCCAAGAAGAAAAGAAACAAACTGCAGCTTTTAAAAAGTTTCTTCCCCTTAAAGTTCATGTCCCTGGGGCTGCTGGGCGGGAGCAGCCCCGGCCGTCTTCGAGCTCATCACATAGAGCGCAGCAGAGGCAGAGTGTCGCGTCTCGTGCTCCCCCTGCTGGACAGTGGGCTCAGCCGCGACACTCTCAGCCGAAGCCTTCTCCCAGTAGAACTGATCTGAGGACAGTTATATTGGCTAAGAAGGCTTCGGCTAAGAAGAAGTCCTGACGCCAAGCCGTTCAGGATGCTGAGGGTGGTCCCCACCGAGGCGGAAAGGTGTTCACCTCTTTTTACGGTGCCCATTCCTCCTCGGTGCCCTCAGGGGCTCGTTCTGCCAACCCCGCCTTTATGCCGGGGCACAGACGATCCCAGCGAGCGCTTTCCCGAGGGACGCTCGCTCCCTCTGAGGAGGGTCTCAGAGCGGTCAGACCAGTTGTTCCCTGCCGGTGCGCCGTTACAGGGCGCTGCGTCTGCTGCTCAAGTTACACCAGAGGCCAGTCTCGAGAGGCTGGTACCCTTAGTAGAATTTCTGGCAGAGTGGAAAAGCCTTCCAAAAATATCTCATTGGGTCCTGCAGACAGTAGAAAAGGGTTATGCTATCCAGTTCAGGTGTCGTCCACCAAAATTCAGAGGGGTTCTGCACACAGTGGTGGGCCCCGAGCAGGCTCTGGTATTGGAACAAGAGGTGAAAACGCTCCTTCAAAAAGAGGCTATAGAACGGGTTCCTCCTCCCAGTTTGGAGTCAGGTTATTACAGCCGATATTTCATCGTTCCAAAGAAGGATGGGGGGTTGCGTCCAATTTTAGACCTGCGCATATTGAATCGCTCGGTAGGGAAGCTAAAATTCAAGATGCTCACTATCAAGCAGATCGTGTCTCAAATCAGGTCCGAGGACTGGTTTGTCACGATAGATCTGAAGGACGCATACTTCCATGTGTCCATCCTTCCACAACACAGGAAGTTCCTGAGGTTCGCCTTCGGGGGCGAGGCGTACCAGTACAGGGTTCTTCCGTTTGGCCTAGCTTTATCTCCCCGCACTTTCACGAAATGCATGGATGCAGCACTAGTGCCTCTGAGGCTTCAGGGCATTCGTATTCTCAATTACATCGACGATTGGTTGATTTTAGCTCAGACCGAGCAGATGGCGGTTCGGCATCGAGATGTCGTCCTCGCTCATATCAGAAAGTTGGGGTTGAGGCTGAACGCAAAGAAAAGTGTATTATCTCCTTCCCAGAAGACCACTTTTCTGGGTGTCGTTTGGGATTCGGTATCGATGCGGGCGCGACTCTCTCCGACCCGCATCGCTTCGATTCTCTCAGCTGTGAAACAAGTGAAGCTAGGCCAGCTACTCACTGTCAAGCAGTTTCAGAGACTGTTGGGTCTGATGGCAGCAGCGTCCAACGTTATACCTTGCGGCCTGTTGTACATGAGACCGCTACAGTGGTGGCTCAGGACCAAGGGATTCTCCCCGAGGGGAAATCCGCTCCGCACGTTCAAAGTCACGCGGCGCTGCCTTCGTGCTCTGGTCATGTGGAGAGAAACTTGGTTCCTATCCAAAGGTCCTGTGCTGGGGGCTCTTTGTCGTCGCATAACGCTAACGACGGATGCTTCCCTCACAGGGTGGGGGGCGGTCATGAGTGGTCGCCCAGCCCAAGGTCTGTGGCAGGATCATCATCTTTCGTGGCACATAAATTGTCTAGAGATGTTGGCTGTGTTTCAGGCTCTGAAACACTTCCTAACAGACCTGAGAGGCCATCATGTGTTAGTTCAATCAGACAACACGTCGGTGGTCTCTTATATAAATCATCAGGGGGGCCTGCGGTCTCGCCGGCTTTACAAGTTGGCCCGTCAGATCCTCCTGTGGTCCCAAGGGAAGCTACTATCTCTGAGAGCAATGTATCTCCCTGGGTATTTGAATGTGGTAGCAGACTCCCTGTCGAGGCAGGGGCCGAGGCCAGGGGAATGGAGACTCCACCCCGAGGTGGTGGAGCTCCTTTGGTTGAGTTTCGGTCGCGCCGAGGTGGACCTATTCGCTTCCAAGGAGACCACTCATTGTCATCGGTGGTTCTCCATCACTCTTCCAGCCCCCCTGGGGTTGGATGCTATGGTGCAGCCGTGGCCGAGGTCACGTCTGTACGCCTTTCCCCCGATTGCTCTGTTACCAGGAGTTCTGGAGAGGGTCCGCCGGGACGGGGTCAGTCTACTACTAGTAGCCCCGTTCTGGCCGGCCCGAGTATGGTTTGCGGACCTGATTTCTCTCCTGGACGGTTCTCCTTTGGAGCTCCCGGTCAGGAGGGATCTACTCTCCCAGGCGGGGGGCACGATACTTCACCCCCGCCCAGAATTGTGGAAACTGTGGGCTTGGCCTCTGAGGGGGCCCAGCTCATAGACTCCGGTCTCTCAACCGAGGTTGTTGAGACCATTCTTAACTCCAGAGCTCCATCCACGAGGAAGCTTTATGCCTTGAAGTGGAAACTTTTCACTTCTTGGTGTGGAGAACACCTGCAGGACCCAGTTAACTGCCCAGTGGGTGCAGTGCTGGAATTCCTGCAGGAGCGCTTCTCCACAGGGTTATCCCCCTCCACACTAAAGGTGTATGTGGCGGCACTAGCTGCTTACCACGTCCCTTTCAGTGGAGTTTCTCTTGGGAGACACCCGCTTATAACTCGTTTCCTCCGTGGCACTTTGAGGCTGAGGCCAGCAGTTCGTACGAGGGTGCCGACTTGGGATCTGGCCATTGTATTAGAAGGTCTTTCCCTAGCTCCTTTTGAACCTATCGAAGAAGTTCCCGAGAAGTTTCTCACTTTTAAGACTATCTTTTTGCTTGCTATCTCTTCACTAAAAAGAATCGGAGATTTGCAGGCTCTGTCGGTTTCACCCTCGTGCCTGGAATTTGCACCTGGCATGGTTAAAGCTTTTCTGCATCCTAGACCAGGTTACGTTCCTAAGGTTCCTACTAATATTGTTAGACCTACGGTTCTGCAGGCTTTCTGTCCTCCTCCATTTATGTCATCGGACCAGGAGAAACTTAATTCACTCTGCCCTGTTAGGGCATTAGACGCTTATGTCCACAGAGCTGCCCTGTGGAGGAAATCAGAACAACTTTTTGTATGTTTCGGGCCACCCAGGAAAGGGTGTCCGGCGTCTAAACAGAGAATGAGCAAGTGGGTGGTTGAGGCTATCTCACTTGCTTATGAGTCGGCTGGCCAGCCTTCACCTTTGGTTGTCCGAGCTCACTCTACCAGGAGTATGGCTGCTTCTAAAGCTCTTTTGTCGGGGGTTTCCCTGAGTGATGTTTGTGATGCGGCTGGATGGTCTTCACCGCATACTTTTATTAAGTTCTATGACCTAGACTTAAGCTCTACCCCTGGGGCACAGGTGCTCTCGTCCTCTGTGCGCTAGTCTCACATGACGGTCATTTGGTCCTATGGCGACGTGGGTATTCGCGTTCCCGCAGCGTTTGACGCAGCTCGAAGTTCCCTTGAAAGGGAACGTCTCGGTTACGTATGTAACCCTAGTTCCCTGATAGGGAACGAGACGCTGCGTCGCTCCGCCATACTCCCGGCACTCCCGTTAGCGCTTCCTTCAAGCCTATCAGAAGCTAATGCGCTTGTGTTTTTGGGGTGCTTTATAGTTTCCTGGTCGATGACGTCACCCGCCTATGACGTTTCATCTCTCCATTGGGCTGATTCCATACGTGCTTCATGACGCACAACGCAGGGGCGTTCCCGCAGCGTTTGACGCAGCGTCTCGTTCCCTATCAGGGAACTAGGGTTACATACGTAACCGAGACGTTTCAGGTCTTGAGCTCAAACACAGCATGTTACAGTGGCACAAAAGTTTAGTGAATTCACCCCTCAATACCCTGTCGTAACCAATAATACAACTCGTCAGCTTACAGTTTGGTGAACCATCAACACGGAAAGACCAGCAAGCAGTCACATTGATATTACTGCTTGACGAGAGTTCTGGGACACTGGATGCTGGAATTGTGAAAGAACTGAAAGAGTCCACAGTGTAATAGCCAGCCTGTAGGAGTAAACACATTTTCTAAGTTCTCATTCTGTTAAAAAAGAGAGAAATAAGCTTGTCTTCCTTTCTTTTTTATGAACAATTCAATTTGAATTGTATATCTGCATTTGTTTTGTTTGTTTTTGTCATTTGTACAGTGCACAAAAAGCAGTAGGCTAAATTCACTTACCTGCCAAGGTAGTCTTGTTTCTGCAACATCTCCATAATAAATCAGGATGAAAGAGCGATGAACATTGTAGGCTAAAACCACTTGGAAAGAGGCCACCTTCAAAACACCAACAGACAGGATTCAAAATTTTCAAAATGAACCAGACTATGGAACTAAAATAATGCCAAATGTTTTTGAAACAAAAAGACGGTTGAATTGTATTACTTGAAAAAAATATGTATTGCATTAACCCTGCTTTTGTATTTTTAGGGCTTGCATTTTTATGGGCTGAAATTTAGCATGGTTGAATATTTAAGCTGTGAATATTTAAATTCAAAACATTTCAAATACATTTTAATTAGTAAAATTTCAATAATTCACCTTTCATATTTCACTTCCCAAAATATTCTAATTGATTAAAAATACAACCTATAATATTCAACAGGCTGTTTTCGGTCCATTTTATTTCGCTTTGCAAATTCACTTCCACAAATTCAAGAGTTCAAATTTGACAGTAAATTCAACGTTGACGTCCAGGAACTACAGGAAACACAGTAGATTACCGAGCATAATCTTCATCTGCTGTTAGTCTACCTCACCAGCAGTGGGTGCAAGCGCGTGTTGTTGACGAAGCCCGAGCAACAGTTAGAGCAAGCCATTCATTCATAAAAACTAATTTACAACAATTGAGCATGCATTACGTTTTTTTGTGATAAGTATCTGGGTCAGTATATATGCGGAAAAGATGATAAAGGCACAAAAGCTGTTTTTATGTTTCATTCATTAACTTATTAACCATAAACGGGATTATAATCTGTTTTCCTCAATACCTCATCATACTCAAGGATTCCCCTTCCATCAGGACAAAATGCGTAACGTAGCTTAATGGACTAATACAGTGATATAAAAGACCAAACTCGCACCTTATTGGGGAAGCATGCCTACATACATGTTAATATTCCTACATAGATGATTAATCTGGGAAGGGCCATAACACTTTCATATTGTTGTCCTATATTGTTAGTTTAACTGTAACTTAAGTCGCTTTGGATAAAAGCGTCTGCCAAATAATTAAATGTAAAATTGGCTTGACATTCTCACATTTAGGGTCCGTCTCTAAAGTAACATTGGTAGTCCTATAGGCCTAAACGTTTCTAACTTCAATAGCAAACTTCAATTTATTTGAATAAATTGCGCATTATGCCTGACACCTACATGAACACTTTACAGTTGGTTTTATGACTGCAAGTCGTTCTCTTCAAATGCTATTGAAGTTAGAAACGTGTATACCAATGTCGTATGTAACTTTAGATACGGTCCATAAATGTGCGAATGTCCAATGTCAAGCCAACTTATGCCAGTATCACTGAGAAACGCTCAGCTTTAAACTTTGCGCGTTAAGTTCATATTCTGAGTCCTTCTGCTTGCCTGCGAGTTTGGTCTTTTATATCACTGTATTAGTCCATTAAGCCATGTTAAGCGTTTTATATGTCCAGCAGGGGAATCCTGACATATTGAGGGAAACCCTAGTAGCCTACTGCATGCAGCACAATCACCGCAATATAAGGTTGAGGCAACTAAACAACCAATAGATATGTCAAACTCAAATGTAACATTGGATCTGTATACATCAGCATCGGGGGAATAACATTATAATCTCGTTCACGGTAGAGATGCATGTAGGCTACACAGGAAAAGTAATCGTGAAGACACTGAATTTCCCATAAAACATAATAATCACAGATACACTTACATTCTTGTAAATTAGTTCCCTTTAGAGGGAACACTGCGTCGAGAATTGACACTTTGGGGACGCTCCCTTAGCGTGCGCCTCTGAAGTAAGAATGAAACTAATCTAATCCTGATTGGTGTTGCGTCGTGACGTAACATGTGACTGCATATCCGGATACATAAAAGTGACCCTGACACACACACACATAGACATAATAAATACATAGATGCCCTATTGGCCGCTTTGGAACGTTGCTGCGATACGTCAACGCGTCCTCCATTTTGCTGAGGGCAAGTGTGCTGTAAACAAATGCAAGTAAACGGGTAAGCTGCGGTTTTCCTGGATAAAAACAATGATAACGTTAACATTTATCAACCGATTGCAGTGGTTTGTACGTGGTGTACGCTGCTATTACTAATTATATAAAGATCAAATACTAACAGAAAAAAAGTTTCAGTCTTGTTTGTGAAAGGTAATTCCCCGAGACCTGTTTTCAATTGTGTGGCGATTTGTACAGCCCCAAGCAGCTCACGAAACAGGCATTTTTCTCAGTTCCCGTAATGAGAGGTATGGGAAAGTTGCCCTCTGCAATATGGCAGCGACGTTGACGTACGCTCCAGGGGCCATTAGGGTGTCTATGTATTTATTATGTCTATGCACACACACATCAGCTTTCGCTCTTCAGCAAGCGCTCTCTGTGAAACTGTCTTTCTTATTTGGTGTTGTTTGTCTGTGCAAAGCTCTATAATATGGTGAGTGAACAATACACTAAGTGTGTGCACCCCTGCCCAAGATTATATGCCACGTGTGGGGACACGCATGTGTGTGTATTGTTTAGGGGCGCAGCACGCACTGTCAGCTCTCGAGAGGGCTGCCTGTGCACACTGTGAAGCACTTCCTATTAGAGTGCTGCGCTCCCGCTTGGCTATATTATTTCCTGATTATGGCCAGGCTCGCGATCCCCGCGATTCGTCAAAATGAACTAGACGAAAGATTCCTGCAGCACCGTTCACAACCTCAGAGTCGGGGCTTACTGTTTTTCCCAGATCTTTATAAAATACACATATATATATGTAGATCCTGGGTAAAAACCCACTCTTTACGTATCTCACCACACTCGCAGGTTTATGTTTCTGCTTATGTAGAGCTTGTGGAGGTTGTGATGCGTTCTGTGGCCAGACTAAATATATATATATATATATATATATATATATATATATAAAATATATCAGCTGGCCACAAAATAAGCAGGATGGTCCCCGTCAAAATGAACTAGACGAGAGATTCCTGCAGCACCGTTCACAACCTCAGAGCCGGGCTTACTGTTTTTCCCAGATCTTTATAAATAATATATACATAGATCCTGGGAAAAAACCCACTCTTTACATATCTCACCACATTATTTATATGTTTATTCGAATGTGGTGGGTGCGAGAGAGGCGGGTTATGGCAAGATGCCGCAGATTGTGGAAGCTTTAGCAAGCTATCGTTCTCCTGATGCGGCATCTTCGCTTTAAGCCCCGGTGCTGCCCAACAAACCAGGCAGGGACACATCTGCACTGGTTGGCCGGGCTTATATGGTGGCTGGTCAGGCTGGTGCGTGCCTGCACTCTATGACGATTTTGCAGGCGTACCAGGCCGATCTTCTTAAAGATCTAAATGAGGCAAATATTCCTGTTGGCCGCTCTGCTATCTCCTTCTGGCCTGTTTTCCAACGCTGTCACTACAGTCGTTGACAGATTTCAGGAAGCAAAAAAAAAAAAAAGCAGTCGGCGGCATTCCAACGGTATTTCCCTCGCCACTCTAAATCAAAGCTCCTCCCATCGGCAAGAGCAAAAAAAGAGCGTTGCCTCTAGAGCCCCTCCTGCGGGAGCTTGGCAACAGAAGAAGCACTCTCAACCGAAGTCCTCCAGCCAGAAGGGTGACCTGAGGGCCGTTCATCAGGTGAAGAAGGCTTCGGGAAAGAGGTCCTTAAGGTCCCTCCGCTTCAGGAAGTCGAGAATAGTGCTCGAAAAACACCCAAGGCCAGTCTCGAGGGGCTGGTTCCCTTACTAGATTTTGTAGAAGAATGGCAACGCCTTCCGAATATATCTATATGGGTCCTGTATATTATAAAATATTATAAAATATGGGTACAGATTGCAGTTCGGTCACCGACCTCCCTAGTTTGCTGGGGTGGTACCGACTGCAGTGGTTCCAGAACAGGCTCGGGTTATGGCACAAGAGGTACAGACTATACTGGAATTAAGGGGCAATAGAATGTGTTCCCCTACCAGACAGGGAGTCCTGGTTTTACAGCCGGTACTTTATAGTTCCAAAGAAGGATGGCGGACTGAGGCCAATTTTAGATCTAGGGCTTTTGAATCGTTCTTTGAGGAGATTCAGGTTCAAAATGTTTACTATTCCCATTATCGTGAACCAAATCAGATCCGAGGACTGGTTTGTCACGATGGATCTAAAAGACACTTATTTTCATGTCTCCATCCTTCCATGTCACAGGAGGTTCCTGAGGTCGCTTTCGGGGGTGAAGCATACCAATATTGGGTTCTTCCGTTCGGCCTAGCACTATCTCCCCGCACGTTCACAAATTGTATGGATGCGGCTCTGGCTCCACTGAGGCTTCAGGGCATCCGTATACTGAATTACATCGACGACTGGCTCATATTGGCCCAGTCTCGAGAAATGGCAGTTCGGCATCGAGATGTCGTCCTTGGCCACATTCAGAACCGGAGGTTGAGGCTCAACACTAAGAAAAATGTGTTGGACCCAGCTCAGAAGACTACTCTTCTGGGCGTGGTATAGAATTCGGTTACGATTCGGGCACGTATGTCTCCCGCTCGTATCGAATCCATCCTGGCCATGGTGTCCGGGATAAAGCTAGGCCAGGCCATCACTGTAAAGCAATTTCAATGACTGCTGGGCCACATAACAGCGGCATCCAACATAATTCCTTTGGGCCTGTTTCACATGAGGCCCCTTCAGTGGTGGCTCAAAGCCAAGGGTTTTTTCCCCAAGGGGAATCCGTTCCGTATAATAAAGGTTATGCGCAGATGGCTTCGTTCCCTATAAGTATGGAAGAAACCTTGGTTCTTGTCCCAAGGGCCAGTGTTAGGGGCGTCATGTCGCCGGAAAACTGTTTCGACAGACGCTTCCCTCGCTGACTGGGGCGCGGTCTCGGACGGCCGCTTTGCCAGGGGTCTGTGGCAGGACCATCATCATTCTTGGCATATAAATTGCCTAGAGATGTTGGCTGTGTTCAGGGCTCTGAGGAGCTTCCTCACAGACATCACAGGTTACCACGTCTCAGTGGTAGCTTATCTAAACCTACAAAGGACACTCAGATCGCGCCCTCTATCCAGATTGGCGCATCAGATCATTTTATGGTCCCAAGGGAAAATATTATCTATAAGAGCAATATATGTCCCGGGGGCTCTGAATCAGGGAGCAGACATCCTGTCGAGGCAGGGGCTGAGGCCCGGGGAATCCCTCAGGAGGGCATCAGTCTTCTTCTGATAGCCCTGTTTTGGCAAGCCCGAGTATGGTTTTCAGACTTAATTTCACTCCTGATAGCTCCGCCATGGCAGATTCCTCTGAGGAGGGGAATATATTCCATCCTCATCCAGAGCTGTGGAAATTGTGGGTCTGGCCTCTGAGGGGGCTCAGGAACAAGGGTTATAGTCATAACCCGAGACGTTTTTATGAATGAATGGCTTGCTCTAACTGTTGCTCTGGTCTTCGTCAACAACACGCGCTTGCACCCCCTGCTGGTGAGGTCTACTAACAGCAGATGGAGATTATGCTCAGTAATCTAATGTTTTTCCTGCAGTTCCTGGATGTCAACGTTGGATTTACTGTCGAATTTGAACCACTGAATTTGTGGAGGCGAATTTGCAAAGCTAAATAAAATGGACCGAAAACCACCTGTTCAATATTATAGGTTGTATTTTTAATCAGTTTGAATATTTTGGAAGTGAAATATGAAAGGTGAATATGGATTATTGAAATTTTAGTAATGAAAATGTGTTTAAAATGTTTTGAATTTAAATATTCACAGCTTAAATATTCAACCATGCTAAATTTCAGCCCATAAAAATGCAAGCCCTAAAAATACAATGCATTAAAATACAAGCAGGCTTAATGCAATGCATATTTTTTTCAAGTAGTACAATTCAACAGGCTTTTTGTTTCAAACACATTTGGCATTATTTTACTTCCATACCAGACGGACCATTCATTGATAATCAAAGATTACTGTAGGTCTTACCCCTCCACCGTTAGAGTATGGTACACTGTCCCACGTAGCGACAAAAGCTGAAGTAGCCGCAAAAGGTGTGTTAGGGAAGTATCGCTGAACAGCTGCAGTGACTTGTGTCAGTGCAGCACTGCTTGTATCCTGTCTATAGGAGATAGTTCCTCCACGTCTATTGTCAAGGCGAGTCCAAAGAGGAGCAATGATGTCTCTTCCGGAAGCCAGAGAAGGGTTGTAGGCAGACAGCGGCTCGGTAAATGTCAGATGGCCATTGTTGTTCACCTAAATTTGAGGCCCACGTTTTTCAAAAGGATTTTGAAGAGAAGTTTGAAGAAATTAGGGGTATATAAACAACTTGTAACTTCATGTTTGTGTAGGGGTGGAATGTGACGCTTACAAAGATCTGATTGTACGTGCGGTCAAAGTATTTGAAAGGCTTCTGCAAGAAAATGACATCAGAGCTTCCATCATCGGCAGTGGGGATCACTGTTTCTCCAACCCCAGAAGGAAGAAAACTAGTTGGCACTAAGGAAAGAATAGGTGAGGAGAAATTATTTAGCTCTGCTAAAGAGAAAAACAAGCCAATAAAATGTACAGGTTAAGCCTGAGCTTCTGCTTGCATTGGCTTACAGTTCGGTGAGCCGTCAACATGGAAAGACCTGCGACCAGTCACATTGATATTACTGCTGGATGAGAGTTCTGAGGCACTGGTTACTGGAATTGTGAAAGAATTGACAGAGTCTGCCGTGTTGTAACCAGCCTGTAGAAGTACAGTAAATTTATTGAGTTCAGGCCCTCAATCTGTTACAGTTATAACTGTATTTTGCAAGAACGTAAGGAATGAATTCCTTGACGAGGGCAATTCCTTGTCATTTCTATCATTTGCTAAAACAACAAGGACCTGTCTCCACTCACCAGCCAAATTTGTTCTGTTTCTGGAATGTCTCCATAGTTGACCAGGATAAAAGTGCGATGAACATTGGAGACTAAAACCATCTGGAAAGTAACCACCTTCATAATAACAACAAATTTCATTAAAAACCTTCACTCTCCACAGGACAACACTAAGTTTTCTTTAAACAATGATTAGATCTTACCCCTCCACCAGTAGAGTATGGCACATTGTCCCAGGTAGCAACAAAAGCTGATGAAGCACTAAAAGTTATGTTAGGGAAGTATTGCTTAACAGCTGCAGTGACTTGTGCCAGTACAGCGCTGCTTGTGTCCTCTCTATAGGAGATAGTTCCTCCACGTCTATTGTCCAGGTGAGTCCAAAGTGGAGCAATGAAGTCTCTTCCACAATTCAGAAATGGGATGTTGTCGGACAGTTGCTCAGCAAATGTTAGAAGGCCATTGTTGTTCACCTACAATTTAGCACAAAATATGTTTGTGTGTTGTAAGAGGAAATATACTGACAAATTTAAGAAGTAGAATTTGCCACAATTTCTACTAGTTGATTCAACCAATCAAAAGTCCTCTGAATTACACAATTACCAAAACCTGTACATTGAGATTTCAAAGTCTGAACAAAGTAAAGCAAGTAGTTACAGTCATTTAAAGAGACTTGTGATTTTAGATGCACGGAGCTGAAACATGTCTCTAAATATGCAAAATAACAACTAAAGAATGCTTACAAAGGTCTGATTGTGTGTGCGTCCAAAATATTTCAAAGGCTGCTGTAATATAATGGCTTCAGAGCTTCCGTTATCCAATCGGGGGGTTACTATTTCTCCATTCCCAAAAGGCAGGAAATTAGATGGCACTAGGAAGAATGTTAAGTGAGAAGGAATCATTAGTTCTTCCAAGAAACATATGCTCACACAAAAACTGCACTGGTTAAAAGTTTTAAAGGGGAATTCACTAAGAATGAATAGTACTGGTTTACACTGTTGTTTATTTTTGTGGGTCCCATATGGTTTTAGCACCCGATTCACAACATGAATGATAGAAATATGGTCATGGAGCTAGGGTATTATGGCCACAAAACTACTGCCCACAGAATTTACCCAGAGCACTTCCCAACGTCGCAGGCTGTTTCTAAATGCAAGGTTGTAGACAGTACAGCAGACTACTATAATCTGGCAGATTTTACTAGGGTTCTATAGTACGACTCCCCCACTGCGATCCAGCATCTTAATCGGCTATAAAAAAGGCTGATAGTGCACTCAACAACACGTTGCCAGGTAAAGCTCAATTGTAAATAAGTTTCATGTCTTGAGCTCAAACACGGCATGCTACAGTGGCACAAAAGTTTAGTGAATTCACCCCTCAATACCATGTCGTAACCAAAGATACAACTCGTCAGCTTACAGTTTGGTGAACCATCAACACGGAAAGACCAGCAAGCAGTCACATTGATATTACTGCTTGATGAGAGTTCTGGGACACTGGATGCTGGAATTGTGAAAGAACTGATAGAGTCCACAGTGTAATAGCCAGCCTGTAGGAGTAAACACATTTTTTTTAAGTTCTCATTCTGTTAAAAAAGAGAGAAATACGCTTTTTTCCCTTTCTTTTTTATGAACAATCCATTTTGAATTGTATATCTGCATTTGGTTTTTGTCATTTGTACAGTGCACAAAAAAAAGGTAGGCTAAATTCACTTACCTGCCAAGGTAGTCCTGTTTCTGCAACATCTCCATAATAGATCAGGATGAAAGAGCGATGAACATTGTAGGCTAAAACCACTTGGAAAGAGGCCACCTTCAAAACACCAACAGACAGGATACAAAATCTTCCAAACAAACCAGACGGACCATTCATTGATAATCAAAGATTACTGTAGGTCTTACCCCTCCACCATTAGAGTATGGCACACTGTCCCACGTAGCGACAAAAGCTGAAGTAGCAGCAAAAGGTATGTTAGGGAAGTATCGCTGAACAGCTGCAGTGACTTGTGTCAGTGCAGCACTGCTTGTATCCTGTCTATAGGAGATAGTTCCTCCACGTCTATTGTCAAGGCGAGTCCAAAGAGGAGCAATGATGTCCCTTCCGGAAGCCAGAGAAGGGTTGTAGGCAGACAGCGGCTCGGTAAATGTCAGAAGGCCATTGTTGTTCACCTAAATTTGAGGCCCACATTTTTCAAAAGGATTTTGTAGAGAAGTTTGAAGAAATTAGGGGTATATAAACAACTTGTAACTTCATGTTTGTGTGGAGGTGGAGTGTGACGCTTACAAAGATCTGATTGTATGTGCGTCCGAAGTATTTGAAAGGCTTCTGCAAGAAAATGACATCAGAGCTTCCATCATCGGCAGTGGGGATCACTGTTTCTCTAACCCCAGAAGGAAGAAAACTAGTTGGCACTAAGGAAAGAATAGGTGAGAAGAAATTATTTAGCTCTGCTAAAGAGAAAAAACAAGCCCATAAAAGGTACAGGTTAAGCCTGAGCTTCTGGTTGCATTGGCTTACAGTTCGGTGAGCCGTCAACATGGAAAGACCTGCGACCAGTCACATTGATATTACTGCTGGATGAGAGTTCTGAGGCACTGGTAACTGGAATTGTGAAAGAATTGACAGAGTCTGCCGTGTTGTAACCAGCCTGTAGAAGTACAGTAAGTTTATAGTGTTCAGGCCCTCAATCTGTTACAGATATAACTGTATTTTGCAAGAACGTAAGAAATTAATTCCTTGGCAAGGGCAATTCCTTGTCATTTCTATCATTTGCTAAAACAACAAGGACCTGTCTCCACTCACCAGCCAAATTTGTTCAGTTTCTGCAATGTCTCCATAGTTGACCAGGATAAAAGTGCGATGAACACTGGAGACTAAAACCATCTGGAAAGTAACCACCTTCAAAATACCAACAAATGTCATTAAAAACCTTCACTCTCCATAGGACAACACTAAGTTTTCTTTCAACAACGATTAGATCTTACCCCTCCACCAGTAGAGTATGGCACATTGTCCCAGGTAGCAACAAAAGCTGATGAAGCACTAAACGTTATGTTAGGGAAGTATTGCTTAACAGCTGCAGTGACGTGTGCCAGTACAGCGCTGCTTGTGTCCTCTCTATAGGAGATAGTTCCTCCACGTCTATTGTCAAGGTGAGTCCAAAGAGGAGCAATGAAGTCTCTTCCACAATTCAGAAGTGGGATTTTGTCGGACAGTTGCTCAGTAAATGTTAGAAGGCCATTGTTGTTCACCTGCAATTTAGCACAAAATATGTTTGTGTGTTGTAAGAGGAAATATACTGACAGAATTAAGAAGTAGAATTTGCCACAATTTCTACTAGTTGATTCAACCAAGCAAAAGTCCTCTGAATTTCACAATTAACAAAACCTGTACATTGAGATTTCAAAGTCTGAACAAAGTAAAGCAAGAAGTTACACTTATTTGAAGAGACTTGTGATTTTAGATGCACGTAGAGGAAACATGTCTCTAAATATGCAAAATAACAACTAAAGAATGCTTACAAAGGTCTGATTGTGTGTGCGTCCAAAATATTTCAAAGGCTGCTGTAATATAATGGCTTCGGAGCTTCCGTTATCCAATCGGGGGGTTACTATTTCTCCATTCCCAAATGGCAGGAAATTAGATGGCACTAGGAAAAATGTTAAGTGAGAAGGAATCCTTTAGTTCTTCAAAGAAACATATGCTCACACAAAAACTGCAGTGGTTAAAAGTTTTAAAGGGGAATTTACTAAGAATGAATAGTGGTGGTTTACACTGTTGTTTATTTTTGTGTGTCTCATATGGTTTTAGCACCTGATTCACAACATGAATGATAGAAATACGGTCATGGAGCTGGGGTATTATGGCCACAAAACGTCTCGGGTTATGACTATAACCCTTGTTCCCTGAGAAGGGAACGAGACAGTGCGTCGAGAATCGACACTTTGGGGACGCTCCCTTAGCGTGCGCCTCTGAAGTAAGAATGAAACTAATCCAATCCTGATTGGTGTTGCGTCGTGACGAACATGTGACGGCATAACCGGATGCATAAAAGTGACGCTGACACACACACACATCAGCTCTGCGATGAAGCAAGACACTCTAAGGCCTCGAGGGGTGTGGCAGGACGACGCAGTGCCTCGTTCCCTCTTATAGTCATAACCCGAGACGTTCCCTTTTGAGGGAACTCAACACTGCGTCGAGAATCGACACTTTGGGGAACGAATGCCCACTAGGCCACGCACCGAAAACAGGCCTGCCCCGGAGTGAAACTGATTCAGGCACTCAGCTAGGACGAGAGCACGTGTGCGCCAAGCGTACTAGGGAGGTGCAGACTATAGAACCTAACAAAAGTGTGTGGGGTAGCCCAACCGGCTGCCTCACAGATCTCCTTGATGGGAACTCCCGAAAGGAGGGCCCTAGAGGACGCCATGCCTCTAGTAGAATGAGCCCTAACGGCCAAAGGTGAAGGGAAATTCCGCACCTTGTAGGCCTACTTATGGTTTGTATAGCCGGGAGCCCCTAATAGGTGATCCAAAACACACTACAGTAGGTCCGACCTCCTCCAAGAAGAGGACCTCTCAAGGTAATACTCGGAACTCTGACTGGCAGAGCAAGGAACCTCTCCTATTCTATCGACACATAAGGTGGAGGATGAAATACTTGCAGGACCATGGACCTAGCCATGATAAATTGCACTTAAGGCACATAGCTGGGTCTCAGATGCAGGATGGCCTTAACCCCGCCGGGGGCACACCCCAAGCAAGCTGGCGGTAATGCCAGGGCTTGGAGATCTCCCAGTCTCTTTAAAGAAATAGCTAAGAGAATGGCTATCTTGAACGTGAGGTCCTAGCCGAAGCCGACTGAAGGTATTCGAAGGGAGCCAGGGATAGCCCTTCGAGAACCACCGCCAGGTCCCAGGAAGGAACCCTGGACCTGACTGTCGGTCTCATCCTCCAATACCATGGAGAAATAGTATGACCAGTTGGTGCCTCCCTAAAGGCCCAACATTTAGTGGTGCATGGAACGCCGAAATGGCAGCCACGTACACCCTACGTGTGGAAGGGGAGATTCGCAGAGAAACAATCTTGAAGAAACTCCAGAACTGAAGCCATTGGGCAGTTAACTGGGTCTAACTCAAGTTCTCTACACCAAGTAGAAAAATATTCCACTTGAGGCCATATACTCTCCTAGTAGACGGAGCCCCAGAGAAAAGTATGGTTTCGACCACCCCAGATGATAGACCAGCATCTAGGTACTGAGCCCCCTCAGAGGCCAGACCCACAATTTCCACAGCTCTGGATGAGGATGGAACATAGTGCCCTCCTCCTGAGACAACAGACCCCTCCTCAGAGGAATCTGCCATGGCGGAGCTATCAGGAGTGAAATTAAGTCTGAAAACCATACTCGGGCTGGCCAAAACAGGGCTATCAGAAGAAGACTGATGCCCTCCTGATGGACCCTCTCCAGGACCCCCGGGAGCAGAGCGATCGGGGGGAAAAGCGTACAGGCAAAGCCTCGGCCAGGTCTGTGCCATGGCATCCAACCCCAGCGGGGCTGGATGAGTGAGGGAGAACCAAAGTGGACAGTGGGATGGACGTCCCTCGAGACGCAAACAGATCCACTTCCACTGGTCCAAACCTCTGCCATATGAACTCCTCCACATCTGGATGTAGTCTCCATTCCCCGGGCCTCAGCCCCTGCCTCGACAGGATGTCCGCTCCCTGATTCAGAACCCCCGGGACATATATTGCTCTTATAGATAATATTTTCCCTTGGGGCCATAAAATGATCTGATGCGCCATTCTGGATAGAGGGCGCGATCTGAGTGTCCTTTGTCGGTTTAGATAAGCTACCACTGAGACGTGGTCACCTTTGATGTCTGTGAGGAAGCTCCTCAGAGCCCTGAACACAGCCAACATCTCTAGGCAATTTATATGCCAGAATGATGATGGTCCTGCCACAGACCCCTGGCAAAGCGGCCAGTTTCCGAAACAGTTTCCCGGCGACATGACGCCCCTACCACTAGCCCTTGGGACAAGAACCAAGGTTTCTTCCATATTAATAGGGAACGAAGGCATCTGCGTGTAACCATTATTATACGGAACGGATTCCCCTTGGGGAAAAAACCCTTGGCTTTGAGCCACCACTGAAGGGGCCTCATGTGAAACAGGCCCAAAGGAATTATGTTGGATGCCGATGTTATGAGGCCCAGCAGTCTTTGAAATTGCTTTACAGTGATGGCCTGGCCTAGCTTTATCCCGGACACCATGGCCAGGATGGATTCGATACGAGCGGGAGACATACGTGCCCGCATCGTAACCGAATTCTATACCACGCCCAGAAGAGTAGTCTTCTGAGCTGGGTCTAACACATTTTTCTTAGTGTTGAGCCTCAACCCCCGGTTCTGAATGTGGCCAAGGACGACATCTCGATGCGAACTGCCATTTCTCGAGACTGGGCCAATATGAGCCAGTCGTCGATGTAATTCAGTATACGGATGCCCTGAAGCCTCAGTGGAGCCAGAGCCGCATCCATACACTTTGTGGACGTGCGGGGAGAGAGTGCTAGGCCGAACGGAAGAACCCGATATTGGTATGCTTCGCCCCCGAAAGCAACCTCAGGAACCTCCTGTGACATGGAAGGATGGAGACATGAAATAAGCGTCTTTTAGATCCATCATGACAAACCAGTCCTCGGATCTGATATGGCTCACGATAATGGGAATAGTAAGCATTTTGAACCTGAATCTCCTCAAAGAACGATTCAAAAGCCCTAGATCTAAAATTGGCCTCAGTCCGCCATCCTTCTTTGCAACTATAAAGTACCGGCTGTAAAACCCGGACTCCCTATCTGGTAGGGGAACACATTCTATGGCCCCTTAATTCCAGTAGAGTCTGTACCTCTTGTTCCATAACCTGAGTCTGTTCTGGAATCACTGCAGTCGGTACCACCCCAGCAAACTAGGGAGGTCGGTGACCGAACTGCAATCTGTACCCATATTTTATAATATTTTATAATATACAGGACCCATATAGATATATTCGGAAGGCGTTGCCATTCTTCTACAAAATCTACTAAGGGAACCAGCCCCTCGAGACTGGCCTCGGGTGTTTTCCGAGCACTATTCTCGACTTCCTGAAGCGGAGGACCGGCAGGATAAAAGTCGATACAGATTTTGTGACCATAGTCGGTGCCTTGTTGCAAGCTTTTGGGGCGAACGCCACGGAGTGCGTTCGCTGGAAATTGATGTGGCCCGAGGCGTCAAAGACGGCGTGACAACACCTTCTACCCTTAGGTCACCCTTCTGGCTGGAGGACTTCGGTTGAGAGTGCTTCCTCTGTTTGCCAAACTCCCGCAGGAGGGGCTCTAGAGGCAACGCTCTCTTTTTCTTTTTTTTTTTTCTCGCTTCCTGAAACCTGTCAACGACTGTAGTGACAGCGTTGGAAAACAGGCCAGAAGGAGATAGCGGAGCGGCCAACAGGAAATATTTGCCTCAGTTAGATCTTTAAGAAGATCGGCCTGGTACGCCTGCAAAATCGTCCTAGAGTGCAGGCACGTACCAGCCTGACCTTTTCTTTCCTAAATATTTTACCAAAGGAACCAGGCTCTCGAGCCTGGCTTCGGGTATTAATCGGGATTCGTTCTCGACCCCCTGAAGCGGGTTTCCGGCAGGGCTGGACCGAAAAAGATTCTCGATTGGCGAACGCGAATGCTGCCTGGCCGCAAAAATGTGGGGCGGACAGTGCAGCCAGCGTTCACTGGAAACCGATGTGTCCCGAAACGTTTTTAACGGCGGAAGAGCAACATCGATTTCCTGCACCATATAAGCCCAGCCAACCAGTGCAGAGGTGTCCCTGCACGGTTTCGTGGGCAGCGCCGGGGCTTAAAGTGAAGATGCCGGATCAGGAGAAAGATAGCACGCTAAAGCTTCCTCCATCTGCGGCATCTTGCCATAACCCGACTCTCTCGCACCCACCACATTCGAATAAACATATAATGAATGTGGTGAGATACGTAAAGAATGGGTTTTTTCCCAGGATCTACACATATATATTTATATTTTTATAAAGATCTGGGAAAAACAGTAAGCCCCGGCTCTGAGGTTGTGAACGGTGCTGCAGGAATCTCTCGTCTAGTTCATTTTGACGGGGATCATCCTGCTTATTTTGTGGCCAGCTCATATATTTTATATATATATATATATATATATATATATATATATATATATATATTTATTTATTTATATATTTATTTAGTCTGGCCACCGCACGCATCACAACCTCCACAAGCTCTACATAAGCAGAAACATAAGCCGGCGAGTGTGACTCATGTTGCTCGTTCCCGATGCTGAGCACATCTACTTCCTTATAAACAGATAGCTCGAGCACTGGGCACTCGTCACGGGCAGAAGAAGCCGCATCTTCTGCGTCGTGAACGAGTGTCATAGAATCTGCGGATGATGAGAGAAAAGGTGCCTCAGCAGTCTCGGTCTCATCCGCGAGATCCTTCTGCGATCTCCACGATCTAAGCCGTCGCACCGCCTCAATGGACGCGGGACCCGAACCCCGGGGATCGCGAGCCTGGCCATCATCAGAAAATAATATACCCAAGCGGGAGCGCAGCACTCTAATAGGAAGTGCTTCACAGTGTGCACAGGCAGCCCTCTCGAGAGCTGACAGTGCGTGCTCCGCCCCTAAACAATACACACACACACAGCTGATGCGTGTCCCCACCCGTGGCATATATATTATCTTGGGCAGGGGTGCACACACTTAGTGTATTGTTCACTCGCCATAATACAGAGCTTTGCACAGACAAACAACACCAAATAAGACAGACAGTTTCACAGAGAGCGCTTGCTGAAGAGCTAAAGCTGATGTGTGTGTGTGTCAGCGTCACTTTTATGCATCCGGTTATGCCGTCACATGTTACGTCACGATGCAACACCAATCAGGATTGGATTAGTTTCATTCTTACTTCAGAGGCGCACACTAAGGGAGCGTCCCCAAAGTGTTGATTCTCGACGCAGTGTTGAGTTCCCTCGAAAGGGAACTACTGCCCACAGAATTTGCCCAGGGCACTTCCCAAGGTCACAGGCCGTTTCTAAATGCAAGGTTGTAGAGAGTACAGCAGACTACTATAATCTGGCAGATTTTACAAGGATTCTATAGTACGACTCCCCCACTGCGATCCAGCACCTGAATTGGCTTTTTAAAAGGCTGAAAGTGCACTCAACTACACGGTGCCAGGTAAAGCTCAATTGTAAATAAGTTTCAGGTCTTGAGCTCAAACACGGCATGCTAGATTGGCACAAAAGTTTAGTGAATTCACCCCTCAACACCATGTCGTAACCAAAGATAGAACTCGTCAGCTTACAGTTTGGTGAACCATCAACACGGAAAGACCACCAAGCAGTCACATTGATATTACTGCTTGACGAGAGTTCTGGGACACTGGATACTGGAATTGTGAAAGAACTGATAGAGTCCTCAGTGTAATAGCCAGCCTGTAGGAGTAAACACATTTTTAAAGTTCTCATTCTGTTAAAAAAAGAGAGAGAAATAAGCTTTTTTTTCCTATCTTTTTTATGAACAATTAATTTTGAATTGTATATCTGCATTTGTTTTTTTGTCATTTGTACAGTGCACAAAAAGCAATAGGCTAAATTCACTTACCTGCCAAGGTAGTCCTGTTTCTGCAACATCTCCATAATAGATCAGGATGAAAGAGCGATGAACATTGTAGGCTAAAACCACTTGGAAAGAGGCCACCTTCAAAACACCAACCGACAGGATTCAAAATTTTCTAAATAAACCAGACGGACCATTCATTGATAATCAAAGATTACTGTAGGTCTTACCCCTCCACCATTAGAGTATGGCACACTGTCCCACGTAGCGACAAAAGCTGAAGTAGCAGCAAAAGGTATGTTAGGGAAGTATCGCTGAACAGCTGTAGTGACTTTTGTCAGAGCAGCACTGCTTGTATCCTGTCTATAGGAGATAGTTCCTCCACGTCTATTGTCAAGGCGAGTCCAAAGAGGAGCAATGATGTCTCTTCCGGAATCCAGAGAAGGGTTGTAGGCAGACAGCGGCTCGGTAAATGTCAGATGGCCATTGCTGTTCACCTAAATTTGAGGCCCATATTTTTCAAAAGGATTTTGAAGAGAAGTTTGAAGAAATTAGGGGTATATAAACAAATTGTAACTTCATTTTTGTGTGGGGGTGGAATGTGACGCTTACAAAGATCTGATTGTATGTGCGTCCAAAGTATTTGAAAGGCTTCTGCAAGAAAATGACATCAGAGCTTCCATCATTGGCAGTGGGGATCACTGTATCTCCAACCCCAGAAGGAAGAAAACTAGTTGGCACTAAGGAGAGAATAGGTGAGAAGAAATTATTTAGCTCTGCTAAAGAGAAAAACAAGCCAATAAAATGTACAGGTTAAGCCTGAGCTTCTGCTTGCATTGGCTTACAGTTCGGTGAGCCGTCAACATGGAAAGACCTGCGACCAGTCACATTGATATTACTGCTGGATGAGAGTTCTGAGGCACTAGTTACTGGAATTGTGAAAGAATTGACAGAGTCTGCCGTGTTGTAACCAGCCTGTAGAAGTACATTAAATTCATAGTGTTCAGGCCCTCAATCTGTTACAGATATAACTGTATTTTGCAAGAACGTAATGAATGAATTCCTTGGCAAGGGCAATTCCTTGTCATTTCTATCATTTGCTAAAACAACAAGGACCTGTCTCCACTCACCAACCAAATTTGTTCAGTTTCTGCAATGTCTCCATAGTTGACCAGGATAAAAGTGCGATGAACACTGGAGACTAAAACCATCTGGAAAGTAACCACCTTCAAAATACCAACAAATGTCATTAAATACCTTCACTCTCCACAGGACAACACTAAGTTTTCTTTAAACAACGATTAGATCTTACCCCTCCACCAGTAGAGTATGGCACATTGTCCCAGGTAGCAACAAAAGCTGATGTAGCACTAAACGTTATGTTAGGGAAGTATTGCTTAACAGTTGCAGTGACTTGTGCCAGTACAGCGCTGCTTGTGTCCTCTCTATAGGAGATAGTTCCTCCACGTCTATTGTCAAGGTGAGTCCAAAGAGGAGCAATGAAGTCTCTTCCACAATTCAGAAGTGGGATGTTGTCGGACAGTTGCTCAGCAAATGTTATAAGGCCATTGTTGTTCACCTACAATTTAGCACAAAATATGTGTGTGTGTTGTAAGAGGAAATATACTGACAGAATTAAGAAGTAGAATTTGCCACAATTTCTACTAGTTGATTCAACCAATCAAAAGTCCTCTGAATTTCACAATTACCAAAACCTGTACATTGAGATTTCAAAGTCTGAACAAAGTGAAGCAAGTGGTTACACTCATTTAAAGAGACTTGTGATTTCAGATGCAAGTAGATGAAACATGTCTCTAAATATACAAAATAACAACTAAAGAATGCTTACAAAGGTCTGATTGTGTGATCGTCCAAAATATTTCAAAGGCTGCTGTAATATAATGGCTTCGGAGCTTCCGTTATCCAATCGGGGGGTTACTATTTCTCCATTCCCAAAAGGCAGGAAATTAGATGGCACTAGGAAAAATGTTAAGTGAGAAGGAATCATTTAGTTCTTCCAAGAAACATATGCTCACACAAAAACTGCACTGATTAACATTTTTAAAGGGGAATTCATTAAGAATGAATAGTGCTGGTTTACACTGTTGTGTATTTTTGTGGGTCCCATATGGTTTTAGCACCCGATTTACAACATGAATGATAGAAATACGGCCATGGAGCTGGGGTATTATGGCCACACAACTACTGCCCACAGAATTTGCCCAGAGCACTTCCCAAGGTCGCAGGCTGTTCCTAAATGCAAGGTTGTAGAGAGTACAGCAGACTACTATAATCTGGCAAATTTTACTAGGATTCTATAGTGCGACTCCCCCACTGCGATCCAGCTCCTTAGTTGGCTATATAAAAGGCTGAGAGTACACTCAACAACACGGTGCCAGGTAAAGCTCAATTGTAAATAAGTTTCAGGTCTTGAGCTCAAACACGGCATGCTACAGTGGCACAAAAGTTTAGTTAATTCACCCCTCAATACCATGTCGTAACCAAAGATACAACTCGTCCGCTTACAGTTTGGTGAACCATCAACACGGAAAGACCAGCAAGCAGTCACATTGATATTACTGCTTGACGAGAGTTCTGGGACACTGGATGCTGGAATTGTGAAAGAACTGATAGAGTCCACAGTGTAATAGCCAGCCTGTTGGAGTAAACACATTTTTCTAAGTTCTCATTCTGTTAAAAAAAAGAGAAATAAGCTTTTCTTCCTTTCTTTTTTATGAACAATTCATTTTGAATTGTATATCTGCATTTGTTTTGTTTTTTTGTCATTTGTGCAGTGCACAAAAAGCAGTAGGCTAAATTCACTTACCTGCCAAGGTAGTCCTGTTTCTGCAACATCTCCATAATAGATCAGGATGAAAGAGCGATGAACATTGTAGGCTAAAACCACTTGGAAAGAGGCCACCTTCAAAAGACCAACAGACAGGATTCAAAATCTTCCAAACAAACCAGATGGACCATTCATTGATAATCAAAGATTACTGTAGGTCTTACCCCTCCACCATTAGAGTATGGCACACTGTCCCACGTAGCGACAAAAGCTGAAGTAGCAGCAAAAGGTATGTTAGGGAAGTATCGCTGAACAGCTGTAGTGACTTGTGTCAGAGCAGCATTGCTTGTATCCTGTCTATAGGAGATAGTTCCTCCACGTCTATTGTCAAGGCGAGTCCAAAGAGGAGCAATGATGTCTCTTCCGGAATCCAGAGAAGGGTTGTAGGCAGACAGCGGCTTGGTAAATGTCAGATGGCCATTGTTGTTCACCTAAATTTGAGGCCCACATTTTTCAAAAGGATATTGATGAGAAGTTTGAAGAAATTAGGGGTATATAAACAAATTGTAACTTCATGTTTGTGTGGAGGTGGAATGTGACGCTTACAAAGATCTGATTGTATGTGCGTCCAAAGTATTTGAAAGGCTTCTGCAAGAAAATGACATCAGAGCTTCCATCATCGGCAGTGGGGATCACTGTTTCTCCAACCCCAGAAGGAAGAAAACTAGTTGGCACTAAGGAGAGAATAGGTGAGAAGAAATTATTTAGCTCTGGTAAAGAGAGAAACAAGCCAATAAAATGTACAGGTTAAGCCTGAGCTTCTGCTTGCATTGGCTTACAGTTCGGTGAGCCGTCAACATGGAAAGACCTGCGACCAGTCACATTGATATTACTGCTGGATGAGAGTTCTGAGGCACTGGTTACTGGAATTGTGAAAGAATTGACAGAGTCTGCCGTGTTGTAACCAGCCTGTAGAAGTACAGTAAATTCTTAGTGTTCAGGCCCTCAATCTGTTACAGATATAACTGTATTTTGCAAGAACGTAAGGAATGAATTCCTTGGCGAGGGCAATTCCTTGTCATTTCTATCATTTGCTAAAACAACAAGGACCTGTCTCCACTCACCAGCCAAATTTGTTCGGTTTCTGCAATGTCTCCATAGTTGACCAGGATAAAAGTGCGATGAACACTGGAGACTAAAACCATCTGGAAAGTAACCACCTTCAAAATACCAACAAATGTCATTAAAAACCTTCACTCTCCACAGGACAACACTAAGTTTTCTTTAAACAACGATTAGATCTTACCCCTCCACCAGTAGAGTATGGCACATTGTCCCAGGTAGCAACAAAAGCTGATGAAGCACTAAACGTTATGTTAGGGAAGTATTGCTTAACAGCTGCAGTGACTTGTGCCAGTACAGCGCTGCTTGTATCCTCTCTATAGGAGATAGTTCCTCCACGTCTATTGTCAAGGTGAGTCCAAAGAGGAGCAATGAAGTCTCTTCCACAATTCAGAAGTGGGATGTTGTCGGACAGTTGCTCAGCAAATGTTAGAAGGCCATTGTTGTTCACCTACAATTTAGCACAAAATATGTTTATGTGTTGTAAGAGGAAATATACTGACAGAATTAAGAAGAAGAATTTGCCAAAATTTCTACTGGTTGATTCAACCAATCAAAAGTCCTCTGAATTTCACAATTACAAAAACCTGTACATTGAGATTTCCAAGTCTGAACAAAGTAAAGCAAGTAGTTACAGTCATTTAAAGAGACTTGTGATTTTAGATGCAAGTAGATGAAACATGTCTCTAAATATGCAAAATAACAACTAAAGAATGCTTACAAAGGTCTGATTGTGTGTGCGTCCAAAATATTTCAAAGGCTGCTGTAATATAATGGCTTTGGAGCTTCCGTTATCCAATCGGGGGTTTACTATTTCTCCATTCCCAAATGGCAGGAAATTAGATGGCACTAGAAAAAATGTTAAGTGAGAAGGAATCATTTAGTTCTTCCAAGAAACATATGCTCACACAAAAACTGCACTGGTTAAAAGTTTTAAAGGGGAATTCACTAAGAATGAATAGTGCTGGTTTACACTGTTGTTTATTTTTGTTAATCCCATATGGTTTTAGCACCCGATTCACAACATGAATGATAGAAATACGGTCATGGAGCTGGGGTATTATGGCCACAAATCTACTACCCAAAGAATTTGCCCAGAACACTTCCCAAGGTCGCAGGCTGTTTCTAAATGCATGGTTGTAGAGAGTACAGCAGACTACTATAATCTGGCAAATTTTACTAGGATTCTATAGTACACCTTCCCCACTGCGATCCAGCTCCTTAATTGGCTATATAAAAGGCTTAGAGTGCAATCAACAACACGGTGCCAGGTAAAGCTCAATTGTAAATAAGTTTCAGGTCTTGAGCTCAAACACGGCATGCAACAGTGGCACAAAAGTTTAGTGAATTCACCCCTCAACACCATGTCGTAACCAAAGATACAACTCGTCAGCTTACAGTTTGGTGAACCATCAACACGGAAAGACCAGCAAGCAGTCACATTGATATTACTGCTTGACGAGAGTTCTGGGACACTGGATGCTGGAATAGTGAAATAACTGATAGAGTCCACAGTGTAATAGCCAGCCTGTAGGAGTAAACACATTTTTAAAGTTCTCATTCTGTTAAAAAAAGAGAGAGAAATAAGCTTTTTTTTTTCCTATCTTTTTTATGAACAATTCATTTTGAATTGTATATCTGCATTTGTTTTTTTGTCATTTGTACAGTGCACAAAAAGCAGTAGGCTAAATTCACTTACCTGCCAAGGTAGTCCTGTTTCTGCAACATCTCCATAATAGATCAGGATGAAAGAGCGATGAACATTGTAGGCTAAAACCACTTGGAAAGAGGCCACCTTCAAAACACCAACAGACAGGATTTAAAATCTTCCAAATAAACCAGACGGACCATTCATTGATAATCAAAGATTACTGTAGGTCTTACCCCTCCACCATTAGAGTATGGCACACTGTCCCACGTAGCGACAAAAGCTGAAGTAGCAGCAAAAGGTATGTTAGGGAAGTATCGCTGAACAGCTGTAGTGACTTTTGTCAGAGCAGCACTGCTTGTATCCTGTCTATAGGAGATAGTTCCTCCATGTCTATTGTCAAGGCGAGTCCAAAGAGGAGCAATGATGTCTCTTCCGGAATCCAGAGAAGGGTTGTAGGCAGACAGCGGCTCGGTAAATGTCAGATGGCCATTGTTGTTCACCTAAATTTGAGGCCCACATTTTTCAAAAGAATTTTGAAGAGAATTTTGAAGAAATTAGGGGTATATAAACAACTTGTTACTTTATGTTTCTGTGGGGGTGGAATGTGTCGCTTACAAAGATCTGATTGTATGTGCGTCCAAAGTATTTGAAAGGCTTCTGCAAGAAAATGACATCAGAGCTTCCATCATTTGCAGTGGGGATCACTGTTTCTCCAACCCCAGAAGGAAGAAAACTAGTTGGCACTAAGGAAAGAATATGTGAGAAGAAATTATTTAGCTCTGCTAAAGAGAAAAACAAGCCAATAAAATGTACAGGTTAAGCCTGAGCTTCTGCTTGCATTGGCTTACAGTTCGGTGAGCCGTCAACATGGAAAGACCTGCGACCAGTCACATTGATATTACTGCTGGATGAGAGTTCTGAGGCACTGGTTACTGGAATTGTGAAAGAATTGACAGAGTCTGCCGTGTTGTAACCAGCCTGTAGAAGTACAGTAAATTCATAGTGTTCAGGCCCTCAATCTGTTACAGATATAACTGTATTTTGCAAGAACGAAAGGAATGAATTCCTTGGCGAGGGCAATTCCTTGTCATTTCTATCATTTGCTAAAACAACAAGGACCTGTCTCCACTCACCAGCCAAATTTGTTCAGTTTCTGCAATGTCTCCATAGTTGACCAGGATAAAAGTGCGATGAACACTGGAGACTAAAACCATCTGGAAAGTAACCACCTTCAAAATACCAACAAATGTCATTAAATACCTTCACTCTCCACAGGACAACACTAAGTTTTCTTTAAACAACGATTAGATCTTACCCCTCCACCAGTAGAGTATGGCACATTGTCCCAGGTAGCAACAAAAGCTGATGTAGCACTAAACGTTATGTTAGGGAAGTATTGCTTAACAGTTTCAGTGACTTGTGCCAGTACAGCGCTGCTTGTGTCCTCTCTATAGGAGATAGTTCCTCCACGTCTATTGTCAAGGTGAGTCCAAAGAGGAGCAATGAAGTCTCTTCCACAATTCAGAAGTGGGATGTTGTCGGACAGTTGCTCAGCAAATGTTATAAGGCCATTGTTGTTCACCTACAATTTAGCACAAAATATGTTTGTGTGTTGTAAGAGGAAATATACTGACAGAATTAAGAAGTAGAATTTGCCACAATTTCTACTAGTTGATTCAACCAATCAAAAGTCCTCTGAATTTCACAATTACCAAAACCTGTACATTGAGATTTCAAAGTCTGAACAAAGTGAAGCAAGTGGTTACACTCATTTAAAGAGACTTGTGATTTCAGATGCAAGTAGATGAAACATGTCTCTAAATTTACAAAATAACAACTAAAGAATGCTTACAAAGGTCTGATTGTGTGATCGTCCAAAATATTTCAAAGGCTGCTGTAATATAATGGCTTCGGAGCTTCCGTTATCCAATCGGGGGGTTACTATTTCTCCATTCCCAAAAGGCAGGAAATTAGATGGCACTAGGAAAAATGTTAAGTGAGAAGGAATCATTTAGTTCTTCCAAGAAACATATGCTCACACAAAAACTGCACTGGTTAAAATTTTTAAAGGGGAATTAATTAAGAATGAATAGTGCTGGTTTACACTGTTGTGTATTTTTGTGGGTCCCATATGGTTTTAGCACCCGATTTACAACATGAATGATAGAAATACGGTCATGGAGCTGGGGTAATATGGCCACACAACTACTGCCCACAGAATTTGCCCAGAGCACTTCCCAAGGTCGCAGGCTGTTCCTAAATGCAAGGTTGTAGAGAGTACAGCAGACTACTATAATCTGGCAAATTTTACTAGGATTCTATAGTACGACTCCCCCACTGCGATCCAGCTCCTTAGTTGGCTATATAAAAGGCTGAGAGTACACTCAACAACACGGTGCCAGGTAAAGCTCAATTGTAAATAAGTTTCAGGTCTTGAGCTCAAACACGGCATGCTACAGTGGCACAAAAGTTTAGTTAATTCACCCCTCAATACCATGTCGTAACCAAAGATACAACTCGTCCGCTTACAGTTTGGTGAACCATCAACACGGAAAGACCAGCAAGCAGTCACATTGATATTACTGCTTGACGAGAGTTCTGGGACACTGGATGCTGGAATTGTGAAAGAACTGATAGAGTCCACAGTGTAATAGCCAGCCTGTTGGAGTAAACACATTTTTCTAAGTTCTCATTCTGTTAAAAAAAAGAGAAATAAGCTTTTCTTCCTTTCTTTTTTATGAACAATTCATTTTGAATTGTATATCTGCATTTGTTTTGTTTTTTTGTCATTTGTGCAGTGCACAAAAAGCAGTAGGCTAAATTCACTTACCTGCCAAGGTAGTCCTGTTTCTGCAACATCTCCATAATAGATCAGGATGAAAGAGCGATGAACATTGTAGGCTAAAACCACTTGGAAAGAGGCCACCTTCAAAAGACCAACAGACAGGATTCAAAATCTTCAAAACAAACCAGATGGACCATTCATTTATAATCAAAGATTACTGTAGGTCTTACCCCTCCACCATTAGAGTATGGCACGCTGTCCCACGTAGCGACAAAAGCTGAAGTAGCAGCAAAAGGTATGTTAGGGAAGTATCGCTGTACAGCTGTAGTGACTTGTGTCAGAGCAGCATTGCTTGTATCCTGTCTATAGGAGATAGTTCCTCCACGTCTATTGTCAAGGCGAGTCCAAAGAGGAGCAATGATGTCTCTTCCGGAATCCAGAGAAGGGTTGTAGGCAGACAGCGGCTTGGTAAATGTCAGATGGCCATTGTTGTTCACCTAAATTTGAGGCCCACATTTTTCAAAAGGATATTGATGAGAAGTTTGAAGAAATTAGGGGTATATAAACAAATTGTAACTTCATGTTTGTGTGGAGGTGGAATGTGACGCTTACAAAGATCTGATTGTATGTGCGTCCAAAGTATTTGAAAGGCTTCTCCAAGAAAATGACATCAGAGCTTCCATTATCGGCAGTGGGGATCACTGTTTCTCCAACCCCAGAAGGAAGAAAACTAGTTGGCACTAAGGAGAGAATAGGTGAGAAGAAATTATTTAGCTCTGCTAAAGAGAGAAACAAGCCAATAAAATGTACAGGTTAAGCCTGAGCTTCTGCTTGCATTGGCTTACAGTTCGGTGAGCTGTCAACATGGAAAGACCTGCGACCAGTCACATTGATATTACTGCTGGATGAGAGTTCTGAGGCACTGGTAACTGGAATTGTGAAAGAATTGACAGAGTCTGCCGTGTTGTAACCAGCCTGTAGAAGTACAGTAAATTCATAGTGTTCAGGCCCTCAATCTGTTACAGATATAACTGTATTTTGCAAGAACGTAAGGAATGAATTCCTTGGCGAGGGCAATTCCTTGTCATTTCTATCATTTGCTAAAACAACAAGGACCTGTCTCCACTCACCAGCCAAATTTGTTCGGTTTCTGCAATGTCTCCATAGTTGACCAGGATAAAAGTGCGATGAACACTGGAGACTAAAACCATCTGGAAAGTAACCACCTTCAAAATACCAACAAATGTCATTAAAAACCTTCACTCTCCACAGGACAACACTAAGTTTTCTTTAAACAACGATTAGATCTTACCCCTCCACCAGTAGAGTATGGCACATTGTCCCAGGTAGCAACAAAAGCTGATGAAGCACTAAACGTTATGTTAGGGAAGTATTGCTTAACAGCTGCAGTGACTTGTGCCAGTACAGCGCTGCTTGTGTCCTCTCTATAGGAGATAGTTCCTCCACGTCTATTGTCAAGGTGAGTCCAAAGAGGAGCAATGAAGTCTCTTCCACAATTCAGAAGTGGGATGTTGTCGGACAGTTGCTCAGCAAATGTTAGAAGGCCATTGTTGTTCACCTACAATTTAGCACAAAATATGTTTGTGTGTTGTAAGAGGAAATATACTGACAGAATTAAGAAGAAGAATTTGCCACAATTTCTACTGGTTGATTCAACCAATCAAAAGTCCTCTGAATTTCACAATTACAAAAACCTGTACATTGAGATTTCCAAGTCTGAACAAAGTAAAGCAAGTAGTTACAGTCATTTAAAGAGACTTGTGATTTTAGATGCAAGTAGATGAAACATGTCTCTAAATATGCAAAATAACAACTAAAGAATGCTTACAAAGGTCTGATTGTGTGTGCGTCCAAAATATTTCAAAGGCTGCTGTAATATAATGGCTTCGGAGCTTCCGTTATCCAATCGGGGGTTTACTATTTCTCCATTCCCAAATGGCAGGAAATTAGATGGCACTAGAAAAAATGTTAAGTGAGAAGGAATCATTTAGTTCTTCCAAGAAACATATGCTCACACAAAAACTGCACTGGTTAAAAGTTTTAAAGGGGAATTCACTAAGAATGAATAGTGCTGGTTTACACTGTTGTTTATTTTTGTTGGTCCCATATGGTTTTAGCACCTGATTCACAACATGAATGATAGAAATACGGTCATGGAGCTGGGGTATTATGGCCACAAAACTACTGCCCAAAGAATTTGCCCAGAGCACTTCCCAAGGTCGCAGGCTGTTTCTAAATGCATGGTTGTAGAGAGTACAGCAGACTACTATAATCTGGCAAATTTTACTAGGATTCTATAGTACGCCTTCCCCACTGCGATCCAGCACCTTAATTGGCTATATAAAAGGCTGAGAGTGCACTAAACAACACGGTGCCAGGTAAAGCTCAATTGTAAATAAGTTTCAGGTCTTGAGCTCAAACATGGCATGCTACAGTGGCAAAAAAGTTTAGTGAATTCACCCCTCAACACCATGTTGTAACCAAAGATACAACTCGTCAGCTTACAGTTTGGTGAACCATCAACACGGAAAGACCAGCAAGCAGTCACATTGATATTACTGCTTGACGAGAGTTCTGGGACACTGGATGCTGGAATAGTGAAATAACTGATAGAGTCCACAGTGTAATAGCCAGCCTGTAGGAGTAAACACATTTTTAAAGTTCTCATTCTGTTAAAAAAAGAGAGAGAAATAAACTTTTTTTCCTATCTTTTTTATGAACAATTCATTTTGAATTGTATATCTGCATTTGTTTTTTTGTCATTTGTACAGTGCACAAAAAGCAGTAGGCTAAATTCACTTACCTGCCAAGGTAGTCCTGTTTCTGCAACATCTCCATAATAGATCAGGATGAAAGAGCGATGAACATTGTAGGCTAAAACCACTTGGAAAGAGGCCACCTTCAAAAGACCAACAGACAGGATTCAAAATCTTCCAAATAATCCAGACGGACCATTCATTGATAATCAAAGATTACTGTAGGTCTTACCCCTCCACCATTAGAGTATGGCACACTGTCCCACGTAGCGACAAAAGCTGAAGTAGCAGCAAAAGGTATGTTAGGGAAGTATCGCTGAACAGCTGTAGTGACTTTTGTCAGAGCAGCACTGCTTGTATCCTGTCTATAGGAGATAGTTCCTCCACGTCTATTGTCAAGGCGAGTCCAAAGAGGAGCAATGATGTCTCTTCCGGAATCCAGAGAAGGGTTGTAGGCAGACAGCGGCTCGGTAAATGTCAGATGGCCATTGTTGTTCACCTAAATTTGAGGCCCACATTTTTCAAAAGAATTTTGAAGAGAATTTTGAAGAAATTAGGGGTATATAAACAACTTGTTACTTTATGTTTGTGTGGGGGTGGAATGTGACGCTTACAAAGATCTGATTGTATGTGCGTCCAAAGTATTTGAAAGGCTTCTGCAAGAAAATGACATCAGAGCTTCCATCATTTGCAGTGGGGATCACTGTTTCTCCAACCCCAGAAGGAAGAAAACTAGTTGGCACTAAGGAAAGAATATGTGAGAAGAAATTATTTAGCTCTGCTAAAGAGAAAAACAAGCCAATAAAATGTACAGGTTAAGCCTGAGCTTCTGCTTGCATTGGCTTACAGTTCGGTGAGCCGTCAACATGGAAAGACCTGCGACCAGTCACATTGATATTACTGCTGGATGAGAGTTCTGAGGCACTGGTTACCGGAATTGTGAAAGAATTGACAGAGTCTGCCGTGTTGTAACCAGCCTGTAGAAGTACAGTAAATTCATAGTGTTCAGGCCCTCAATCAGTTACAGATATAACTGTATTTTGCAAGAACGTAAGGAATGAATTCCTTGGCGAGGGCAATTCCTTGTCATTTCTATTATTTGCTAAAACAACAAGGACATGTCTCCACTCACCAGCCAAATTTGTTCAGTTTCTGCAATGTCTCCATAGTTGACCAGGATAAAAGTGCGATGAACACTGGAGACTAAAACCATCTGGAAAGTAACCACCTTTAAAATACCAACAAATGTCATTAAATATCTTCACTCTCCACAGGACAACACTAAGTTTTCTTTAAACAACGATTAGATCTTACCCCTCCACCAGTAGAGTATGGCACATTGTCCCAGGTAGCAACAAAAGCTGATGAAGCACTAAACGTTATGTTAGGGAAGTATTGCTTAACAGCTGCAGTGACGTGTGCCAGTACAGCGCTGCTTGTGTCCTCTCTATAGGAGATAGTTCCTCCACGTCTATTGTCAAGGTGAGTCCAAAGAGGAGCAATGAAGTCTCTTCCACAATTCAGAAGTGGGATGTTGTCGGACAGTTGCTCAGCAAATGTTATAAGGCCATTGTTGTTCACCTACAATTTAGCACAACATATGTTTGTGTTTTGTAAGAGGAAATATACTGACAGAATTAAGAAGTAGAATTTGCCACAATTTCTACTAGTTGATTCAACCAATAAAAAGTCCTCTGAATTTCACAATTACAAAAACCTGTACATTGAGATTTCAAAGTCTGAACAAAGTAAAGCAAGTAGTTACACTCATTTAAAGAGACTTGTGATTTTAGATGCAAGGAGATGAAACATGTCTCTAAATATGCAAAATAACAACTAAAGAATGCTTACAAAGGTCTGATTGTGTGTGCGTCCAAAATATTTCAGAGGCTGCTGTAATATAATGGCTTCGGAGCTTCCGTTATCCAATCGGGGGGTTACAATTTCTCCATTCCCAAAAGGCAGGAAATTAGATGGCACTAGGAAAAATGTTAAGTGAGAAGGAATCCTTTAGTTCTTCCAAGAAGCATATGCTCACACAAAAACTGCACTGGTTAAAAGTTTTAAAGGGGAATTCACTAATAATGAATAGTGCTGGTTTACACTGTTGTTTATTTTTGTGCGTCCCATATGGTTTTAGCACCCGATTCACAACATGAATGATAGAAATACGGTCATGAAGCAGGGTATTATGGCCACAAAACTACTGCCCACAAAATTTGGCTAGGGCACTTCCCAAGGTCACAGGCCGTTTCTAAATGCAAGGTTGTAGAAAGTACAGCAGACTACTATAATCTGGCAGATTTTACTAGGATTCTGTAGTTCTACGCCCCCACTGCGAGCCAGCACCTGAATTGGCTTTTTAAAAGGCTGAGGCCCCATCCACACTACTACGTTTTAGTTTAGAAACGCAGACCTTTTGCTACGTTTGAACCTCCCGTCCACACTAAAACGGCAAAAACGAAGACCTAAAACGGAGAAGTTTAGAAACGCTGCCGACCTTGTTTTGCGTTTTGAATCTCTGGAGGGCATTTTTGTGTAGACAGGTCAAAATGGAGGACTTTAGAAACGATGACGCAGAGGCTCACGCTCGGCTCTCTGATTGGATGTCATACAATGGAAGAAAACGCACAACAACAGCCTGGACTATCAGTTACGTTAGTGCAAGTAAATTCTGCATTTCACAATGCTATAACTGCATACATGCGCTGGAGGTAAGCTATTATTCCAGCGATCTGACAGTTCCCGTGTGCAGCGGCGGTATTGACCGTACATGGAGCGTCGGTTTTGAGTTAAGCCGGGAAGAACCAGCACATGGTGGGATAATTTTATTTAGTTCCTGAAGAATGGTGCGAAAACTCTTGAATGTCCAGATCAGCACTTATCAACCTCAGCGAAATCTGAGGAATAGTCAATCCGTTTCCTGTTTACACGGGCACGCGCATGCCCAGTGTAAGTGAATGGTGACATGATCCGCGTTTTCAGTCGTTTTAATGTGGACGGAGATCAGTTCTAATACGCAGCTAAAATGCTGGGTTGGACGGAGATCGTATTCGTTTTAATTCTCCGTTTCTAAACTAAAACACAGTAGTGTGGATGGGGCCTAAGAGTGCACTCAAAAACTCGGTGGCAGGTAAAGCTCAATTGTAAATAAGTTTCAGGTCTTGAGCTCAAACATGGCATGCTACAGTGGCACAAAAGTTTAGTGAATTCACCCCTCAATACCATGTCGTAACCAATAATACAATTCGTCAGCTTACAGTTTGGTGAACCATCAACACAGAAAGACCAGCAAGCAGTCACATTGATATTACTGCTTGACGAGAGTTCAGGGACACTGGATGCTGGAATTGTGAAAGAACTGATAGAGTCCACAGTGTAATAGCCAGCCTGTAGGAGTAAACACATTTTTTTAAGTTCTCATTCTGTTAAAAAAGAGAGATAAATAAGCTTTTCTCCTTTTTTTTATGAAAAATTCATTTTGAATTGTATATCTGCATTTGTTTTTTTGTCATTTGTACAGTGCACAAAAAGCAGTAGGCTAAATTCACTTACCTGCCAAGGTAGTCCTGTTTCTGCAACATCTCCATAATAGATTAGGATGAAAGAGCGATGAACATTGTAGGCTAAAACCACTTGGAAAGAGGCCACCTTCAAAACACCAACAGAAAGGATTCAAAATCTTCCAAACCAGATGGACCATTCATTGATAATCAAAGATTACTGTAGGTCTTACCCCTCCACCGTTAGAGTATGGCACACTGTCCCACGTAGCGACAAAAGCAGAAGTAGCAGCAAAAGGTATGTTAGGGAAGTATCCCTGAACAGCTGCAGTAACTTGTGTCAGTGCATCACTGCTTGTATCCAGTCTATAGGAGATAGTTCCTCCATGTCTATTGTCAAGGCGAGTCCAAAGAGGGGCAATGATGTCTCTTCTGGAATCCAGAGAAGGTTTGTAGGCAGACAGCGGCTCGGTAAATGTCAGATGGCCATTGTTGTTCACCTAAATTTGAGGCCCACATTTTTCGAAAGGATTTTAAAGAGAAGTTTGAAGAAGTTAGTAGTATATAAACAACTTGTAACTTCATGTTTGTGTGGGGGTGGAATGTGACGCTTACAAAGATCTGATTGTACGTGCGTCCAAAGTATTTGAAAGGCTTCTGCAAGAAAATGACATCAGAGCTTCCATCATTGGCAGTGGGGATCACTGTTTCTCCAACCCCAGTAGGAAGAAAACTAGTTGGCACTAAGGAAAGAATAGGTGAGAAGAAATTATTGAGTTTTCCCAAAGAGAAAAACAAGCCCATAAAAGGTACAGGTTAAGCCTGAGCTTCTGGTTGCATTGGCTTACAGTTCGGTGAGCCGTCAACATGGAAAGACCTGCGACCAGTCACATTGATATTACTGCTGGATGAGAGTTCTGAGGCACTGGTTACTGGAATTGTGAAAGAATTGACAGAGTCTGCCGTGTTGTAACCAGCCTGTAGAAGTACAGTAAATTCATTGAGTTCAGGCCCTCAATCTGTTACAGATATAACTGTATTTTGCAAGAACAATTCCTTGGTGAGGGCAATTCCTTGTCATTTCTATCATTTGCTAAAACAACAAGGACCCGTCTCCACTCACCAGCCAAATTTGTTCGGTTTCTGCAATGTCTCCATAGTTGACCAGGATAAAAGTGCGATGAATATTGGAGACTAAAACCATCTGGAAAGTAACCACCTTCAAAATAACAACAAATGTCATTAAAAACCTTCACTCTCCACAGGACAACACTAAGTTTTCTTTAAACAACGATTAGATCTTACCCCTCCACCAGTAGAGTATGGCACATTGTCCCAGGTAGCAACAAAAGCTGATGAAGCACTAAACGTTATGTTAGGGAAGTATTGCTTAACAGCTGCAGTGACTTGTGCCAGTACAGCGCTACTTGTGTCCTCTCTATAGGAGATAGTTCCTCCACGACTATTGTCAAGGTGAGTCCAAAGAGGAGCAATGAAGTCTCTTCCACAATTCAGAAGTGGGATGTTGTCGGACAGTTGCTCAGCAAATGTTATAAGGCCATTGTTGTTCACCTACAATTTAGCACAACATATGTTTGTGTTTTGTAAGAGGAAATATACTGACAGAATTAAGAAGTAGAATTTGCCACAATTTCTACTAGTTGATTCAACCAATAAAAAGTCCTCTGAATTTCACAATTACAAAAACCTGTACATTGAGATTTCAAAGTCTGAACAAAGTAAAGCAAGTAGTTACACTCATTTAAAGAGACTTGTGATTTTAGATGCAAGGAGATGAAACATGTCTCTAAATATGCAAAATAACAACTAAAGAATGCTTACAAAGGTCTGATTGTGTGTGCGTCCAAAATATTTCAGAGGCTGCTGTAATATAATGGCTTCGGAGCTTCCGTTATCCAATCGGGGGGTTACAATTTCTCCATTCCCAAAAGGCAGGAAATTAGATGGCACTAGGAAAAATGTTAAGTGAGAAGGAATCCTTTAGTTCTTCCAAGAAGCATATGCTCACACAAAAACTGCACTGGTTAAAAGTTTTAAAGGGGAATTCACTAATAATGAATAGTGCTGGTTTACACTGTTGTTTATTTTTGTGCGTCCCATATGGTTTTAGCACCCGATTCACAACATGAATGATAGAAATACGGTCATGAAGCAGGGTATTATGGCCACAAAACTACTGCCCACAAAATTTGGCTAGGGCACTTCCCAAGGTCACAGGCCGTTTCTAAATGCAAGGTTGTAGAAAGTACAGCAGACTACTATAATCTGGCAGATTTTACTAGGATTCTGTAGTTCTACGCCCCCACTGCGAGCCAGCACCTGAATTGGCTTTTTAAAAGGCTGAGGCCCCATCCACACTACTACGTTTTAGTTTAGAAACGCAGACCTTTTGCTACGTTTGAACCTCCCGTCCACACTAAAACGGCAAAAACGAAGACCTAAAACGGAGAAGTTTAGAAACGCTGCCGACCTTGTTTTGCGTTTTGAATCTCTGGAGGGCATTTTTGTGTAGACAGGTCAAAATGGAGGACTTTAGAAACGATGACGCAGAGGCTCACGCTCGGCTCTCTGATTGGATGTCATACAATGGAAGAAAACGCACAACAACAGCCTGGACTATCAGTTACGTTAGTGCAAGTAAATTCTGCATTTCACAATGCTATAACTGCATACATGCGCTGGAGGTAAGCTATTATTCCAGCGATCTGACAGTTCCCGTGTGCAGCGGCGGTATTGACCGTACATGGAGCGTCGGTTTTGAGTTAAGCCGGGAAGAACCAGCACATGGTGGGATAATTTTATTTAGTTCCTGAAGAATGGTGCGAAAACTCTTGAATGTCCAGATCAGCACTTATCAACCTCAGCGAAATCTGAGGAATAGTCAATCCGTTTCCTGTTTACACGGGCACGCGCATGCCCAGTGTAAGTGAATGGTGACATGATCCGCGTTTTCAGTCGTTTTAATGTGGACGGAGATCAGTTCTAATACGCAGCTAAAATGCTGGGTTGGACGGAGATCGTATTCGTTTTAATTCTCCGTTTCTAAACTAAAACACAGTAGTGTGGATGGGGCCTAAGAGTGCACTCAAAAACTCGGTGGCAGGTAAAGCTCAATTGTAAATAAGTTTCAGGTCTTGAGCTCAAACATGGCATGCTACAGTGGCACAAAAGTTTAGTGAATTCACCCCTCAATACCATGTCGTAACCAATAATACAATTCGTCAGCTTACAGTTTGGTGAACCATCAACACAGAAAGACCAGCAAGCAGTCACATTGATATTACTGCTTGACGAGAGTTCAGGGACACTGGATGCTGGAATTGTGAAAGAACTGATAGAGTCCACAGTGTAATAGCCAGCCTGTAGGAGTAAACACATTTTTTTAAGTTCTCATTCTGTTAAAAAAGAGAGATAAATAAGCTTTTCTCCTTTTTTTTATGAAAAATTCATTTTGAATTGTATATCTGCATTTGTTTTTTTGTCATTTGTACAGTGCACAAAAAGCAGTAGGCTAAATTCACTTACCTGCCAAGGTAGTCCTGTTTCTGCAACATCTCCATAATAGATTAGGATGAAAGAGCGATGAACATTGTAGGCTAAAACCACTTGGAAAGAGGCCACCTTCAAAACACCAACAGAAAGGATTCAAAATCTTCCAAACCAGATGGACCATTCATTGATAATCAAAGATTACTGTAGGTCTTACCCCTCCACCGTTAGAGTATGGCACACTGTCCCACGTAGCGACAAAAGCAGAAGTAGCAGCAAAAGGTATGTTAGGGAAGTATCCCTGAACAGCTGCAGTAACTTGTGTCAGTGCATCACTGCTTGTATCCAGTCTATAGGAGATAGTTCCTCCATGTCTATTGTCAAGGCGAGTCCAAAGAGGGGCAATGATGTCTCTTCTGGAATCCAGAGAAGGTTTGTAGGCAGACAGCGGCTCGGTAAATGTCAGATGGCCATTGTTGTTCACCTAAATTTGAGGCCCACATTTTTCGAAAGGATTTTAAAGAGAAGTTTGAAGAAGTTAGTAGTATATAAACAACTTGTAACTTCATGTTTGTGTGGGGGTGGAATGTGACGCTTACAAAGATCTGATTGTACGTGCGTCCAAAGTATTTGAAAGGCTTCTGCAAGAAAATGACATCAGAGCTTCCATCATTGGCAGTGGGGATCACTGTTTCTCCAACCCCAGTAGGAAGAAAACTAGTTGGCACTAAGGAAAGAATAGGTGAGAAGAAATTATTGAGTTTTCCCAAAGAGAAAAACAAGCCCATAAAAGGTACAGGTTAAGCCTGAGCTTCTGGTTGCATTGGCTTACAGTTCGGTGAGCCGTCAACATGGAAAGACCTGCGACCAGTCACATTGATATTACTGCTGGATGAGAGTTCTGAGGCACTGGTTACTGGAATTGTGAAAGAATTGACAGAGTCTGCCGTGTTGTAACCAGCCTGTAGAAGTACAGTAAATTCATTGAGTTCAGGCCCTCAATCTGTTACAGATATAACTGTATTTTGCAAGAACAATTCCTTGGTGAGGGCAATTCCTTGTCATTTCTATCATTTGCTAAAACAACAAGGACCCGTCTCCACTCACCAGCCAAATTTGTTCGGTTTCTGCAATGTCTCCATAGTTGACCAGGATAAAAGTGCGATGAATATTGGAGACTAAAACCATCTGGAAAGTAACCACCTTCAAAATAACAACAAATGTCATTAAAAACCTTCACTCTCCACAGGACAACACTAAGTTTTCTTTAAACAACGATTAGATCTTACCCCTCCACCAGTAGAGTATGGCACATTGTCCCAGGTAGCAACAAAAGCTGATGAAGCACTAAACGTTATGTTAGGGAAGTATTGCTTAACAGCTGCAGTGACTTGTGCCAGTACAGCGCTGCTTGTGTCCTCTCTATAGGAGATAGTTCCTCCACGTCTATTGTCAAGGTGAGTCCAAAGAGGAGCAATGAAGTCTCTTCCACAATTCAGAAGTGGGATGTTGTCGGACAGTTGCTCAGCAAATGTTAGAAGGCCATTGTTGTTCACCTACAATTTAGCACAAAATATGTTTGTGTGTTGTAAGAGGAAATATACTGACAGAATTAAGAAGTAGAATTTACCACAATTTCTACTAGTTGGTTCAACCAATCAAAAGTCATCTGAATTTCACAATTACAAAAACCTGTACATTGAGATTTCAAAGTCTGAACAAAGTAATGCAAGTAGTTACACTCATTTAAAGAGACTTGTGATTTTAGATGCAAGTAGATGAAAAATGTCTCTAAATATGCAAAATAACAACTAAAGAATGCTTACAAAGGTCTGATTGTGTGTGCGTCCAAAATATTTCAAAGGCTGCTGTAATATAATGGCTTCAGAGCTTCCGTTATCCAGTCTGGGGGTTACTATTTCTCCATTCCCAAATGGCAGAAAATTAGATGGCACTAGGAAAAATGTTAAGTGAGAAGGAATCATTTAGTTCTTCCAAGAAACATATGCTCACACAAAAACTGCACTGGTTAAAAGTTTTAAAGGGGAATTCACTAATAATGAATAGTGCTGCTTTACACTGTTGTTTATTTTTGTGGGTCCCATATGATTTTAGCACCCGATTCACAACATGAATGATAGAAATACGGTCATGGAGCTAGGGTATTATGGCCACAAAACTACTGCCCACAGAATTTACCCAGGGCACTTCCCAAGGTCGCAGGCCGTTTCTAAATGCAAGGCTGTAGAGAGAACAGCAGACTACTATAATCTGGCAGATTTTACTACGATTCTATAGAACGACACCCCCACTGCGATCCAGCACCTGAATTGGCTTTTTAAAAGGCTGAAAGTGCACTCAACTACACGGTGCCAGGTAAAGCTAATTTGTAAATACGTTTCAGGTCTTGAGTTCAAACACGGCATGCTACAGTGGCACAAAAGTTTAGTGAATTCACCCCTCAATACCTTGTCGTAACTAATGATACAACTCGTCAGCTTACAGTTTGGTGACCCATCAACACGGAAAGACCAGCAAGCAGTCACATTGATATTACTGCTTGATGAGAGTTCTGGGACACTGGATGCAGGAATTGTGAAAGAACTGATAGAGTCCACAGTGTAATAGCCAGCCTGTAGGAATAAACACATTTTTTAAGTTCTCAATCTGTTAAAAAAGAGAGAGACATAAGCTTTTTTCCTTTCTTTTTTATGAACACTTCATTTTGAATTGTATATCTGCATTTGTTTTTTTTGTGCTGTTTTTTTGTCATTTGTACAGTGCACAAAAAGCAGTAGGCTAAATTCACTTACCTGCCAAGGTAGTCCTGTTTCTGCAACATCTCCATAATAGATCAGGATGAAAGAGCGATGAACATTGTAGGCTAAAACCACTTGGAAAGAGGCCACCTTCAAAACACCAAAAGACAGGATTCAAAATCTTCCAAACAATCCAGATGGACCATTCATTGATAATCAAAGATTACTGTAGGTCTTACCCCTCCACCGTTAGAGTATGGCACACTGTCCCACGTAGCGACAAAAGCTGAAGTAGCAGCAAAAGGTATGTTAGGGAAGTATCGCTGAACAGCTGCAGTGACTTGTGTCAGTGCAGCACTGCTTGTATCCTGTCTATAGGAGATAGTTCCTCCACGTCTATTGTCAAGGCGAGTCCAAAGAGGAGCAATGATGTCTCTTCCGGAATCCAGAGAAGGGTTGTAGGCGGACAGGGGCTTGGTAAATGTCAGATGGCCATTGTTGTTCACCTAAATTTGAGGCGCACATTTTTCGAAAGGATTTTAAAAAGAAGTTTGAAGAAATTAGTAGTATATAAACAACTTGTAACTTCATGTTTGTGTGGGGGTGGAACGTGACGCTTACAAAGATCTGATTGTACGTGCGTCCAAAGTATTTGAAAGGCGTCTGCAAGAAAATGACATCAGAGCTTCCATCATCGGCAGAGGGGATCACTGTTTCTCCAACCCCAGAAGGAAGAAAACTAGTTGGCACTAAGGAAATAATAGGTGAGAAGAAATTATTTAGCTCTGCTAAAGAGAAAAAAAAAGCCCATAAAAGGTACAGGTTAAGCCTGAGCTTCTGGTTGCATTGGCTTACAGTTCGGTGAGCCGTCAACATGGAAAGACCTGCGACCAGTCACATTGATATTACTGCTGGATGAGAGTTCTGAGGCACTGGTTACTGGAATTGTGAAAGAGTTGACAGAGTCTGCCGTGTTGTAACCAGCCTGTAGAAGTAAAGTAAATTCATTGTGTTCAAGCCCTCAATCTGTTACAGATATAACTGTATTTTGCAAGAATGTAAGGAATGAATTCCTTGGCGAGGGCAATTCCTTGTCATTTCTATCATTTGCTAAAACAACAAGGACCTGTCTCAACTCACCAGCCAAATTTGTTCGGTTTCTGCAATGTCTCCATAGTTGACAAGGATAAAAGTTCGATGGACATTGGAGACTAAAACCATCTGGAAAGTAACCACCTTCAAAATACCAACAAATGTCATTAAAAACCATCCCTCTCCACAGGACAACACTAAGTTTTCTTTAAACAACGATTAGATCTTACCCCTCCACCAGTAGAGTATGGCACATTGTCCCAGGTAGCAACAAAAGCTGATGAAGCACTAAACGTTATGTTAGGGAAGTATTGCTTAACAGCTGCAGTGACTTGTGCCAGTACAGCGCTACTTGTGTCCTCTCTATAGGAGATAGTTCCTCCACGACTATTGTCAAGGTGAGTCCAAAGAGGAGCAATGAAGTCTCTTCCACAATTCAGAAGTGGGATGTTGTCGGACAGTTGCTCAGCAAATGTTAGAAGGCCATTGTTGTTCACCTACAATTTAGCAGAAAAAATTTGTTTGTGTGTTGTAAGAGGAAATATACTGACAGAATTAAGAAGTAGAATTTGCCACAATTTCTACTAGTTGATTCAACCAATCAAAAGTCCTCTGAATTTCACAATTACCAAAACCTGTACATTGAGATTTCAAAGTCTGAACAAAGTAAAGCAAGTAGTTACACTCATTTAAAGAGACTTGTGATTTTAGATGCAAGGAGATGAAACATGTCTCTAAATATGCAAAATAACAACTAAAGAATGCTTACAAATGTCTGATTGTGTGTGCGTCCAAAATATTTCAAAGGCTGCTGTAATATAATGGCTTCGGAGCTTCCGTTATCCAATCGGGGGGTTACTATTTCTCCATTCCCAAAAGGCAGGAAATTAGACGGCACTAGGAAAAATGTTAAGTGAGAAGGAATCATTTAGTTCTTCCAAGAAACATATGCTCACACAAAAACTGCACTGGTTAAAAGTTTTAAAGGTGAATTCACTAATAATGAATAGTGCTGCTTTACACTGTTGTTTATTTTTGTGGGTCCCATATGATTTTAGCACCCGATTCACAACAAGAATGATAGAAATACGGTCATGGAACTACGGTATTATGGCCACAAAACTACTGCCCACAGAATTTGCCCAGGGCACTTCCCAAGGTCGCAAGCCGTTTCTAAATGCAAGGCAGTAGAGAGTACAGCAGACTACTATAATCTGGCAGATTTTACTACGATTCTATAGTACGACTCCCCCACTGCGATCCAGCACCTGAATTGGCTTTTTTAAAGGCTGAGAGTGCACTCAACAACACGGTGCCAGGTAAAGCTCAATTGTAAATAAGTTTCAGGTCTTGAGCTCAAACACGGCATGCTACAGTGGCACAAAAGTTTAGTGAATTCACCCCTCAACACCATGTCGTAACCAAAGATACAACTCGTCAGCTTACAGTCTGGTGACCCATCAACACGGAAAGACCAGCAAGCAGTCACATTGATATTACTGCTTGACGAGAGTTCTGGGACACTGGATACTGGAATTGTGAAAGAACTGATAGAGTCCACAGTGTAATAGCCAGCCTGTAGGAGTAAACACATTTTTTAAAGTTCTCATTCTGTTAAAAAAAAGAGAGACATAAGCTTTTTTCCCTTTCTTTTTTATGAACAATTCATTTTGAATTGTATATCTGCATTTGTTTTTTTTGTTTTTTTGTCATTTGTACAGTGCACAAAAAGCAATAGGCTAAATCCACTTACCTGCCAAGGTAGTCCTGTTTCTGCAACATCTCCATAATAGATCAGGATGAAAGAGCGATGAACATTGTAGGCTAAAACCACTTGGAAAGAGGCCACCTTCAAAACACCAACAGACAGGATTCAAAATCTTCCAAACAAACCAGACGGACCATTCATTGATAATCAAAGATTACTGTAGGTCTTACCCCTCCACCATTAGAGTATGGCACACTGTCCCACGTAGCGACAAAAGCTGAAGTAGCAGCAAAAGGTATGTTAGGGAAGTATCGCTGAACAGCTGTAGTGACTTTTGTCAGTGCAGCACTGCTTGTATCCTGTCTATACGAGATAGTTCCTCCACGTCTATTGTCAAGGCGAGTCCAAAGAGGAGCAATGATGTCTCTTCCGGAATCCAGAGAAGGGTTGTAGGCAGACAGCGGCTCGGTAAATGTCAGATGGCCATTGTTGTTCACCTAAGTTTGAGGCCCACATTTTTTGAAAGGATTTTAAAGAGAAGTTTGAAGAAATTAGGAGTATATAAACAACTTGTAACTTCATGTTTGTGTGGGGGTGGAATGTGACGCTTACAAAGATCTGATTGTACGTGCGTCCAAAGTATTTGAAAGGCTTCTGCAAGAAAATGGCATCAGAGCTTCCATCATTGGCAGTGGGGATCACTGTTTCTCCAACCCCAGAAGGAAGAAAACTAGTTGGCACTAAGGAAATAATAGGTGAGAAGAAATTATTGAGCTCTGCTAAAGAAAAAAAAAGCCCATAAAAGGTACAGGTTAAGCCTGAGCTTCTGGATGCATTGGCTTACAGTTCGGTGAGCCGTCAACATGGAAAGACCTGCGACCAGTCACATTGATATTACTGCTGGATGAGAGTTCTGAGGCACTGGTTACTGGAATTGTGAAAGAATTGACAGAGTCTGCCGTGTTGTAACCAGCCTGTAGAAGTACAGTAAATTCATTGTGTTCAAGCCCTCAATCTGTTACAGATATAACTGTATTTTGCAAGAATGTAAGGAATGAATTCCTTGGCGAGGGCAATTCCTTGTCATTTCTATCATTTGCTAAAACAACAAGGACCTGTCTCAACTCACCAGCCAAATTTGTTCGGTTTTTGCAATGTCTCCATAGTTGACAAGGATAAAAGTGCGATGAACATTGGAGACTAAAACCATCTGGAAAGTAACCACCTTCAAAATAACAACAAATGTCATTAAAAACCTTCACTCTCCACAGGACAACACTAAGTTTTCTTTAAACAACGATTAGATCTTACCCCTCCACCAGTAGAGTATGGCACATTGTCCCAGGTAGCAACAAAAGCTGAGGAAGCACTAAACGTTATGTTAGGGAAGTATTGCTTAACAGCTGCAGTGACTTGTGCCAGTACAGCGCTGCTTGTGTCCTCTCTATAGGAGATTGTTCCTCCACGTCTATTGTCAAGGTGAGTCCAAAGAGGAGCAATGAAGTCTCTTCCACAATTCAGAAGTGGGATGTTGTCGGACAGTTGCTCAGCAAATGTTATAAGGCCATTGTTGTTCACCTACAATTTAGCACAACATATGTTTGTGTTTTGTAAGAGGAAATATACTGACAGAATTAAGAAGTAGAATTTGCCACAATTTCTACTAGTTGATTCAACCAATTAAAAGTCCTCTGAATTTCACAATTACAAAAACCTGTACATTGAGATTTCAAAGTCTGAACAAAGTAAAGCAAGTAGTTACACTCATTTAAAGAGACTTGTGATTTTAGATGCAAGGAGATGAAACATGTCTCTAAATATGCAAAATAACAACTATTGAATGCTTACAAAGGTCTGATTGTGTGTGCGTCCAAAATATTTCAAAGGCTGCTGTAATATAATGGCTTCAGAGCTTCCGTTATCCAATCGGGGGGTTACTATTTCTCCATTCCCAAAAGGCAGGAAATTAGATGGCACTAGGAAAAATGTTAAGTGAGAAGGAATCCTTTAGTTCTTCCAAGAAGCATATGCTCACACAAAAACTGCACTGGTTAAAAGTTTTAAAGGGGAATTCACTAATAATGAATAGTGCTGGTTTACACTGTTGTTTATTTTTGTGTGTCCCATATGGTTTTAGCACCCGATTCACAACATGAATGATAGAAATACGGTCATGAAGCAGGGTATTATGGCCACAAAACTACTGCCCACAGAATTTGGCTAGGGCACTTCCCAAGGTCACAGGCCGTTTCTAAATGCAAGGTTGTAGAAAGTACAGCAGACTACTATAATCGGCAGATTTTACTAGGATTCTGTAGTACTACGCCCCCACTGCGAGCCAGCACCTGAATTGGCTTTTTAAAAGGCTGAGGCCCCATCCACACTACTACGTTTTAGTTTAGAAACGCAGACCTTTTGCTACGTTTGCCCCTCCCTTCCACACTAAAACGGCAAAAACGAAGATCTAAAACGGAGAAGTTTAGAAACGCTGACGACCCCGTTTTGGATTTTGAATCTCCGGAAGGTGTTTTAGTGAACACAGGTCAAAACGGAGGCCTTTAGAAACGATGACGCAGAGGCTCACGCTCGGCTCTCTGATTGGATGTCATACAATGGAAGTAAACGCACAACAACAGCCTGGACTATCAGTTACGTTAGTGCAAGTGAATTCTGCATTTCACAATGCTATAACTGCCTACATGTGCTGGAAGTAAGCTATTATTCCAGCGATCTGACAGTTCCTGTGTGCAGCGGCGGTATAGACCGTACATGGAGCGTCGGTTTTAAGTTAAGCCGGGAAGTACCAGCGCATGGTGGGATAATTTTATCAATGAAGTTGTAGTTCCTGAAGAATAGTGCGAAATCTCTTGAATGTCCAGATCGGCACTTATCAACCTCAGAGAAATCTGAGGAACAGTCAATCCGTTTCCTGTTTCCATCGACACGTGCATGCCCAGTGTAAGTGAATGGTGACGTGATCCGCGTTTTCAGTCGTTTTAATGTGGACGGAGATCAGTTCTAATACGCAGCTAAAACGCTGGTGTGGACGGAGATCGTATTCGTTTTAATTCTCCGTTTCTAAACTAAAACACAGTAGTGTGGATTTGGGCCTAAGAGTGCAGTCAAAAACAAGGTGGCAGTTAAAGCTCAATTGTAAATAAGTTTCAGGTCTTGAGCTCAAACACGGCATGCTACAGTGGCACAAACGTTTAGTGAATTCACCCCTCAATACCATGTCGTAACCAATGATACAATTCGTCAGCTTACAGTTTGGTGAACCATCAACACGGAAAGACCAGCAAGCATTCACATTGATATTACTGCTTGACGAGAGTTCTGGGACACTGGATGCTGGAATTGTGAAAGAACTGATAGAGTCCACAGTGTAATAGCCAGCCTGTAGGAGTAAACACATTTTTTTGAGGTTTTATTCTGTTAAAAAAGAGAGAGAAATAAGCTTTTCTCCTTTTTTTTATGAACAATTCATTTTGAATTGTATATCTGCATTTGTTTTTTTGTCATTTGTACAGTGCACAAAAAGCAGTAGGCTAAATTCACTTACCTGCCAAGGTAGTCCTGTTTCTGCAACATCTCCATAATAGATCAGGATGAAAGAGCGATGAACATTGTAGGCTAAAACCACTTGGAAAGAGGCCACCTTCAAAACACCAACAGAAAGGATTCAAAATCTTCCAAACCAGATGGACCATTCATTGATAATCAAAGATTACTGTAGGTCTTACCCCTCCACCGTTAGAGTATGGCACACTGTCCCACGTAGCGACAAAAGCTGAAGTAGCAGCAAAAGGTATGTTAGGGAAGTATCGCTGAACAGCTGCAGTGACTTGTGTCAGTGCAGCACTGCTTGTATCCAGTCTATAGGAGATAGTTCCTCCACGTCTATTGTCAAGGCGAGTCCAAAGAGGGGCAATGATGTCTCTTCTGGAATCCAGAGAAGGGTTGTAGGCAGACAGCGGCTCGGTAAATGTCAGATGGCCATTGTTGTTCACCTAAATTTGAGGCCCACATTTTTCGAAAGGATTTTAAAGAGAAGTTTGAAAAAGTTAGTAGTATATAAACAACTTGTAACTTCATGTTTGTGTGGGGGTGGAATGTGACGCTTACAAAGATCTGATTGTACGTGCGTCCAAAGTATTTGAAAGGCTTCTGCAAGAAAATGACATCAGAGCTTCCATCATCGGCAGTGGGGATCACTGTTTCTCCAACCCCAGTAGGAAGAAAACTAGTTGGCACTAAGGAAAGAATAGGTGAGAAGTAATTATTGAGTTTTCCCAAAGAGAAAAAAAAAGCCCATAAAAGGTACAGGTTAAGCCTGAGCTTCTGGTTGCATTGGCTTACAGTTCGGTGAGCCGTCAACATGGAAAGACCTGCGACCAGTCACATTGATATTACTGCTGGATGAGAGTTCTGAGGCACTGGTTACTGGAATTGTGAAAGAATTGACAGAGTCTGCTGTGTTGTAACCAGCCTGTAGAAGTACAGTAAATTCATTGTGTTCAGGCCCTCAATCTGTTACAGATATAACTGTATTTTGCAAGAACATAAGGAATGAATTCCTTGGTGAGGGCAATTCCTTGTCATTTCTATCATTTGCTAAAACAACAAGGACCTGTCTCCACTCACCAGCCAAATTTGTTCGGTTTCTGCAATGTCTCCATAGTTGACCAGGATAAAAGTGCGATGAATATTGGAGACTAAAACCATCTGGAAAGTAACCACCTTCAAAATACCAACAAATGTCATTAAAAACCTTCACTCTCCACAGGACAACACTAAATTTTCTTTAAACAACGATTAGATCTTACCCCTCCACCAGTAGAGTATGGCACATTGTCCCAGGTAGCAACAAAAGCTGATGTAGCACTAAACGTTATGTTAGGGAAGTATTGCTTAACAGCTGCAGTGACTTGTGCCAGTACAGCGCTGCTTGTGTCCTCTCTATAGGAGATTGTTCCTCCACGTCTATTGTCAAGGTGAGTCCAAAGAGGAGCAATGAAGTCTCTTCCACAATTCAGAAGTGGGATGTTGTCGGACAGTTGCTCAGCAAATGTTATAAGGCCATTGTTGTTCACCTACAATTTAGCACAACATATGTTTGTGTGTTGTAAGAGGAAATATACTGACAGAATTAAGAAGTAGAATTTACCACAATTTCTTCTAGTTGGTTCAACTAATCAAAAGTCATCTGAATTTCACAATTACAAAAACCTGTACATTGAGATTTCAAAGTCTGAACAAAGTAAAGCAAGTAGTTAATCTCATTTTAAGAGACTTGTGATTTTAGATGCAAGTAGATGAAAAATGTCTCTAAATATGCAAAATAACAACTAAAGAATGCTTACAAAGGTCTGATTGTGTGTGCGTCCAAAATATTTCAAAGGCTGCTGTAATATAATGGCTTCAGAGCTTCCGTTATCCAATCGGGGGGTTACTATTTCTCCATTCCCAAATGGCAGGAAATTAGATGGCACTAGGAAAAATGTTAAGTGAGAAGGAATCATTTAGTTCTTCCAAGAAACATATGCTCACACAAAAACTGCACTGGTTAAAAGTTTTAAAGGTGAATTCACTAATAATGAATAGTGCTGGTTTACACTGTTGTGTATTTTTGTTGGTCCCATATGGTTTTAGCACCCGATTCACAACATGAATGATGGAAATACGGTCATGGAGCTAGGGTATTATGGCCACAAAACTACTGCCCACAGAACTTGCCCAGGGCACTTCCCAAGGCAGCAGGCCATTTCTAAATGCAAGGCTGTAGAGAGAACAGCAGACTACTCTAATCTGGCAGATTTTACTACGATTCTATAGAACGACACCCCCACTGCGATCCAGCACCTGAATTGGCTTTTTAAAAGGCTGAAAGTGCACTCAACTACACGGTGCCAGGTAAAGCTAATTTGTAAATAGGTTTCAGGTCTTGAGTTCAAACACGGCATGCTACAGTGGCACAAAAGTTTAGTGAATTCACCCCTCAATACCTTGTCGTAACCAATGATACAACTCATCAGCTTACAGTTTGGTGACCCATCAACACGGAAAGACCAGCAAGCAGTCACATTGATATTACTGCTTGACGAGAGTTCTGGGACACTGGATGCAGGAATTGTGAAAGAACTGATAGAGTCCACAGTGTAATAGCCAGCCTGTAGGAATAAACACATTTTTTAAGTTCTCAATCTGTTAAAAAAGAGAGAGACATAAGCTTTTTTCCTTTCTTTTTTATGAACACTTCATTTTGAATTGTATATCTGCATTTGTTTTTTTTGTTTTTTTGTCATTTGTACAGTGCACAAAAAGCAGTAGGCTAAATTCACTTACCTGCCAAGGTAGTCCTGTTTCTGCAACATCTCCATAATAGATCAGGATGAAAGAGCGATGGACGTTGTAGGCTAAAACCACTTGGAAAGAGGCCACCTTCAAAACACCAACAGACAGGATTCAAAATCTTCCAAACAATCCAGATGGACCATTCATTGATAATCAAAGATTACTGTAGGTCTTACCCCTCCACCGTTAGAGTATGGCACACTGTCCCACGTAGCGACAAAAGCTGAAGTAGCAGCAAAAGGTATGTTAGGGAAGTATCGCTGAACAGCTGCAGTGACTTGTGTCAGTGCAGCACTGCTTGTATCCTGTCTATAGGAGATAGTTCCTCCACGTCTATTGTCAAGGCGAGTCCAAAGAGGGGCAATGATGTCCCTTCCGGAATCCAGAGAAGGGTTGTAGGCGGACAGCGGCTTGGTAAATGTCAGATGGCCATTGTTGTTCACCTAAATTTGAGGTGCACATTTTTCGAAAGGATTTTAAAAAGAAGTTTGAATAAATTAGGAGTATATAAACAACTTGTAACTTCATGTTTGTGTGGGGGTGGAACGTGACGCTCACAAAGATCTGATTGTACGTGCGTCCAAAGTATTTGAAAGGCTTCTGTAAGAAAATGACATCAGAGCTTCCATCATCGGCAGAGGGGATCACTGTTTCTCCAACCCCAGAAGGAAGAAAACTAGTTGGCACTAAGGAAATAATAGGTGAGAAGAAATTATTTAGCTCTGCTAAAGAGAAAAAAAAAAGCCCATAAAAGGTACAGGTTAAGCCTGAGCTTCTGGTTGCATTGGCTTACAGTTCGGTGAGCCGTCAACATGGAAGGACCTGCGACCAGTCACATTGATATTACTGCTGGATGAGAGTTCTGAGGCACTGGTTACTGGAATTGTGAAAGAATTGACAGAGTCTGCCGTGTTGTAACCAGCCTGTAGAAGTAAAGTAAATTCATAGTGTTCAAGCCCTCAATCTGTTACAGATATAACTGTATTTTGCAAGAATGTAAGGAATGAATTCCTTGGCGAGGGTAATTCCTTGTCATTTCTATCATTTGCTAAAACAACAAGGACCTGTCTCCACTCACCAGCCAAATTTGTTCGGTTTCTGCAATGTCTCCATAGTTGACAAGGATAAAAGTGCGATGAACACTGGAGACTAAAACCATCTGGAAAGTAACCACCTTCAAAATACCAACAAATGTCATTAAAAACCTTCACTCTCCACAGGAAAACACTACGTTTTCTTTAAACAACGATTAGATCTTACCCCTCCACCAGTAGAGTATGGCACATTGTCCCAGGTAGCAACAAAAGCTGATGAAGCACTAAACGTTATGTTAGGGAAGTATTGCTTAACAGCTGCAGTGACTTGTGCCAGTACAGCGCTGCTTGTGTCCTCTCTATAGGAGATAGTTCCTCCACGACTATTGTCAAGGTGAGTCCAAAGAGGAGCAATGAAGTCTCTTCCACAATTCAGAAGTGGGATGTTGTCGGACAGTTGCTCAGCAAATGTTAGAAGGCCATTGTTGTTCACCTACAATTTAGCACAAAATATGTTTGTGTGTTGTAAGAGGAAATATACTGACAGAATTAAGAAGTAGAATTTGCCACAATTTCTACTAGTTGATTCAACCAATCAAAAGTCCTCTGAATTTCACAATTACCAAAACCTGTACATTGAGATTTCAAAGTCTGAACAAAGTAAAGCAAGTAGGTACACTCATTTAAAGAGACTTGTGATTTTAGATGCAAGGAGATGAAACATGTCTCTAAATATGCAAAATAACAACTAAAGAATGCTTACAAATGTCTGATTGTGTGTGCGTCCAAAATATTTCAAAGGCTGCTGTAATATAATGGCTTCGGAGCTTCCGTTATCCAATCGGGGGGTTACTATTTCTCCATTCCCAAAAGGCAGGAAATTAGACGGCACTAGGAAAAATGTTAAGTGAGAAGGAATCATTTAGTTCTTCCAAGGAACATATGCTCACAAAAAAAAACTGCACTGGTTAAAAGTTTTAAAGGTGAATTCACTAATAATGATTAGTGCTGCTTTACACTGTTGTTTATTTTTGTGGGTCCCATATGATTTTAGCACCCGATTCACAACATGAATGATGTAAATACGGTCATGGAGCTGGGGTATTATGGCCACAAAACTACTGCCCACAGAATTTGCCCAGGGCACTTCCCAAGGTCGCAAGCCGTTTCTAAATGCAAGGCAGTAGAGAGTACAGCAGACTACTAAAATCTTGCAGATTTTACTACGATTCTATAGTACGACTCCCCCACTGCGATCCAGCACCTGAATTGGCTTTTTAAAAGGCTGAGAGTGCATTCAACAACACGGTGCCAGGTAAAGCTCAATTGTAAATAAGTTTCAGGTCTTGAGCTCAAACACGGCATGCTACAGTGGCACAAAAGTTTAGTGAATTCACCCCTCAATACCATGTCGTAACCAAAGATACAACGCGTCAGCTTACAGTTTGGTGACCCATCAACACGGAAAGACCAGCAAGCAGTCACATTGATATTACTGCTTGACGAGAGTTCTGGGACACTGGATACTGGAATTGTGAAAGAACTGATAGAGTCCACAGTGTAATAGCCAGCCTGTAGGAGTAAACACATTTTTTAAAGTTCTCATTCTGTTAGAAAAGAGAGAGACATAATCTTTTTTCCCCCTTCTTTTTTATGAACAATTCATTTTGAATTGTATATCTGCATTTGTTTTTTTTGTGTCATTTGTACAGTGCACAAAAAGCAATAGGCTAAATTCACTTACCTGCCAAGGTAGTCCTGTTTCTGCAACATCTCCATAATAGATCAGGATGAAAGAGCGATGAACATTGTAGGCTAAAACCACTTGGAAAGAGGCCACCTTCAAAACACCAACAGACAGGATTCAAAATCTTCCAAACAAACCAGACGGACCATTCATTGATAATCAAAGATTACTGTAGGTCTTACCCCTCCACCATTAGAGTATGGCACACTGTCCCACGTAGCGACAAAAGCTGAAGTAGCAGCAAAAGGTATGTTAGGGAAGTATCGCTGAACAGCTGTAGTGACTTTGGTCAGAGCAGCACTGCTTGTATCCTGTCTATAGGAGATAGTTCCTCCACGTCTATTGTCAAGGCGAGTCCAAAGAGGAGCAATGATGTCTCTTCCGGAATCCAGAGAAGGGTTGTAGGCAGACAGCGGCTCGGTAAATGTCAGATGGCCATTGTTGTTCACCTAAATTTGAGGCCCACATTTTTCGAAAGGATTTTAAAGAGAAGTTTGAAGAAATTAGGAGTATATAAACAACTTGTAACTTCATGTTTGTGTGGGGGTGGAATGTGACGCTTACAAAGATCTGATTGTACGTGCGTCCAAAGTATTTGAAAGGCTTCTGCAAGAAAATGACATCAGAGCTTCCATCATTGGCAGGGGGTATCACTGTTTCTCCAACCCCAGAAGGGAGAAAACTAGTTGGCACTAAGGAAATAATAGGTGAGAAGAAATTATTGAGCTCTGCTAAAGAAAAAAAAGCCCATAAAAAGTACAGGTTAAGCCTGAGCTTCTGGTTGCATTGGCTTACAGTTTGGTGAGCCGTCAACATGGAACGACCTGCGACCAGTCACATTGATATTACTGCTGGATGAGAGTTCTGAGGCACTGGTTACTGGAATTGTGAAAGAATTGACAGAGTCTGCCGTGTTGTAACCAGCCTGTAGAAGTACAGTAAATTTATAGTGTTCAGGCCCTCAATCTGTTACAGATATAACTGTATTTTGCAAGAACGTAAGGAATGAATTCCTTGGCGAGGGCAATTCCTTGTCATTTCTATCATTTGCTAAAACAACAAGGACCTGTCTCCACTCACCAGCCAAATTTGTTCGGTTTCTGCAATGTCTCCATAGTTGACAAGGATAAAAGTGCGATGAACATTGGAGACTAAAACCATCTGGAAAGTAACCACCTTCAAAATACCAACAAATGTAATTAAAAACCTTCACTCTCCACAGGACAACACTAAGTTTTCTTTAAACAACGATTAGATCTTACCCCTCCACCAGTAGAGTATGGCACATTGTCCCAGGTAGCAACAAAAGCTGAGGAAGCACTAAACATTATGTTAGGGAAGTATTGCTTAACAGCTGCAGTGACTTGTGCGAGTACAGCGCTGCTTGTGTCCTCTCTATAGGAGATAGTTCCTCCACGTCTATTGTCAAGGTGAGTCCAAAGAGGAGCAATGAAGTCTCTTCCACAATTCAGAAGTGGGATGTTGTCGGACAGTTTCTCAGCAAATGTTAGAAGGCCATTGTTGTTCACCTACAATTTAGCACAAAAAATGTTTGTGTGTTGTAAGAGGAAATATACTGACAGAAATAAGAAGTAGAATTTGCCATAATTTCTACTAGTTGATACAACCAATCAAAAGATCTCTGATTTTCACAATTACAAAAACCTGTACATTGAGATTTCAAAGTCTGAACAAAGTAAAGCAAGTAGTTACACTCATTTAAAGAAACTTGTGATTTTAGATGCAAGTAGATGAAACATGTCTCTAAATATGCAAAATAACAACTAAAGAATGCTTACAAAGGTCTGATTGTGTGTGCGTCCAAAATATTTCAAAGGCTGCTGTAATATAATGGCTTCGGAGCTTCCGTTATCCGATCGCGGGGTTACTATTTCTCCATTCCCAAATGGCAGGAAATTAGATGGCACTAGGAAAAATGTTAAGTGAGAAGGAATCATTTAGTTCTTCCAAGAAACATATGCTCACACAAAAACTGCACTGGTTAAAAGTTTTAAAGGGGAATTCACTAATAATGAATAGTGCTGGTTTACACTGTTGTTTATTTGTTTGGGTCCCATATGATTTTAGCACCCGATTCACAACATGGATGATAGAAATACGTTCATGGAGCTAAGGTATTATGGCCACAAAACTACTGCCCACAGAATTTGCCCAGGGCACTTCCCAAGGTCACAGGCCGTTTCTAAATGCAAGGCTGTAGAGAGTACAGCAGACTACTATAATCTGGCAGATTTTACTACGATTCTATAGTACGACTCCCCCACTGCAATGAAGCACCTGAATTGGCTTTTTAAAAGGCTGAGAGTGCACTCAACAACACGGTGCCAGGTAAAGCTCAATTGTAAATAAGTTTCAGGTCTTGAGCTCAAACCACGGCACGCTACAGTGGCACAAAAGTTTAGTGAATTCACCCCTCAATACCATGTCGTAACCAAAGATACAACTCGTCAGCTTACAGTTTGGTGAACCATCAACACGGAAAGACCAGCAAGCAGTCACATTGATATTACTGCTTGACGAGAGTTCTGGGACACTGGATGCTGGAATTGTGAAAGAACTGATAGAGTCCACAGTGTAATAGCCAGCCTGTAGGAGTAAACACATTTTTTAAAGTTCTCATTCTGTTAAAAAAGAGAGAGAAATAAGCTTTTTTTCTTTCTTTTTATGAACAATTTATTTTGAATTGTATATCTGCATTTATTTTTTTGTCATTTGTAAAGTCCACAAAAAGCAGTAGGCTAAATTCACTTACCTGCCAAGGTAGTCCTGTTTCTGCAACATCTCCATAATAGATCAGGATGAAAGAGCGATGAACATTGTAGGCTAAAACCACTTGGAAAGAGGCCACCTTCAAAACACCAACAGACAGGATTCAAAATTATCCAAAAAAAAACTGACGGACCATTCATTGATAATCAAAGATTACTGTAGGTCTTACCCCTCCACCATTAGAGTATGGCACACTGTCCCACGTAGCGACAAAAGCTGAAGTAGCAGCAAAAGGTATGTTAGGGAAGTATCGCTGAACAGCTGCAGTGACTTGTGTCAGAGCAGCACTGCTTGTATCCTGTCTATAGGAGATAGTTCCTCCACGTCTATTGTCAAGGCGAGTCCAAAGAGGAGCAATGATGTCTCTTCCAGAATCCAGAGAAGGGTTGTAGGCAGACAGTGGCTTGGTAAATGTCAGATGGCCATTGTTGTTCACCTAAATTTGAGGCCCACATTTTTCAAAAGGATTTTGAAGAGAATTTTGAAGAAATTAGGGGTATATAAACAACTTGTAAATTCATGTTTGTGCTGGGGTGGAATGTGACGCTTACAAAGATCTGATTGTACGTGCGTCCAAAGTATTTGAAAGGCGTCTGCAAGAAAATGACATCAGAGCTTCCATCATCGGCAGTGGGGATCACTGTTTCTCCAACCCCAGAAGGAAGAAAACTAGTTGGCACTAAGGAAAGCACAGGTGAGAAGAAATTATTGAGCTCTGCTAAAGAGAAAAACAAGCCCATAAAAGGTACAGGTTAAGCCTGAGCTTCTGGTTGCATTGGCTTACAGTTCGGTGAGCCGTCAACATGGAAAGACCTGCGACCAGTCACATTGATATTACTGCTGGATGAGAGTTCTGAAGCACTGGCTACTGGAATTGTGAAAGAATTGACAGAGTCTGCCGTGTTGTAACCAGCCTGTAGAAGTACAATAAATTCATTGTGTTCAGGCCCCTTAATCTGTTACAGATATAACTGTATTTTGCAAGAACGCAAGGAATGAATTCCTTGGCGAGGGCAATTCCTTGTCATTTCTATCATTTGCTAAAACAACAAGGACCTGTCTCCACTCACCAGCCAAAATTGTTCGGTTTCTGCAATGTCTCCATAGTTTACCAGGATAAAAGTGCGATGAACATTGGAGACTAAAACCATCTGAAAAGTAACCACCTTCAAAATACCAACAAATGTCATTAAAAACCTTCATTCTCCACAGGACAACACTAAGTTTTCTTTAAACAACGATTAGATCTTACCCCTCCACCAGTAGAGTATGGCACATTGTCCCAGGTAGCAACAAAAGCTGATGTAGCACTAAACGTTATGTTAGGGAAATATTGCTTAACAGCTGCAGTGACTTGTGCCAGTACAGCGCTGCTTGTGTCCTCTCTATAGGAGATAGTTCCTCCACGTCTATTGTCAAGGTGAGTCCAAAGAGGAGCAATGAAGTCTCTTCCACAATTCAGAAGTGGGATGTTGTCGGACAGTTGCTCAGCAAATGTTAGAAGGCCATTGTTGTTCACCTACCATTTAGCACAAAATATGTTTGTGTTGTAAGAGGAAATATACTGACAGAATTAAGAAGTAGAATTTGCCACAATTTCTACTAGTTGATTCAACCAATCAAAAGTCCTCTAAATTTCACTATTACAAAAACCTGTACATTGAGATTTCAAAGTCTGAACAAAGTAAAGCAAGCAGTTACACTCATTTAAAGAGACTTGTGATTTTAGATGCAAGTAGATGAAACATGTCTCTAAATATGCAAAATAACAACTAAAGAATGCTTACAAAGGTCTGATTGTGTGTGCGTCCAAAATATTTCAAAGGCTGCTGTAATATAATGGCTTCAGAGCTTCCGTTATCCAGTCGGGGGGTTACTATTTCTCCATTCCCAAATGGCAGAAAATTAGATGGCACTAGGAAAAATGTTAAGTGAGAAGGAATCATTTAGTTCTTCCAAGAAACATATGCTCACACAAAAACTGCACTGGTTAAAAGTTCTAAAGGGGAATTCACTAATAATGAATAGTGCTGCTTTACACTGTTGTTAATTTTTGTGGGTCCCATATAATTTTAGCACCCGATTCACAACATGAATGATAGAAATACGGTCATGGAGCCAGGGTATTATGGCCACAAAACGTCCTCGGGTTACGACTGTAACGTCTCGGTTACATATGGTAACCCTCGTTCCCTGAGGGAGGGAACGGAGACGTAGGTCATGACTGACCAATAGGAATCTCGCTAGAGAGGCCAATCTACTTCGAGTGAAACTAAAACAAGCCAATACACATTGGCGTGCAATCATTTGCAAGAGCTGTGCAGCCTCGCAGCGCGGGTATTTAATAAGCAGCTGGTGCGATTGCACAGTTAGTTTTTTGCTGAGGAGCCAAGCCTGAGAAAGCTGACCGCCCCGGTGGGCGGCAGCAGATGTGGCGACGGGACCTACGTCTCCGTTTCCTCCCTCAGGGAACGAGGCTTACCATTTGTAACCGAGACGTTCGCTATCGGTCAGTCACTACAACGTATGTCATGACTGACCAATAGGAATCCCTACCAAAGCGCCACAGCTGCTGCACCCCATCCAGCGCCCCGTGCAAGCCTCTACACCTTCTTGCCTGGAAGGACGATAGGAGGAGGCTTACACAGAGTGAGTCTGACACTGTTGTTCCATGATAACCCATACAGTGAGATATTGGATAACACTGGGAAAGCGTGCCCTTTCTGTTTAGGAAGGAACGCTGCGGAAGCCACTTCTTCAAAGAGTTATGTGGAAATGCATATGGACTAGCCGAAGGCTGTACTGCATATGAAATAATGGGTGACTTAGCCCAAGGGAAAGTCATGGGCTTCCGATCGGAGCAGCCGTGGAAATATACACATATGGGATCCCCGTAGAGTCACACATATGGAACCCAGCTCGGATCCGGTTCTCAAGGATTCAGCAGATAAGGGCCTGGCTCCGGACGCTCCGTCAAGTCTGGGCCTAGGGGTTTGGAGGACTCGACAGGTTTTACTCTGGAGCAATAAGGGTGCACAGTAGGGTGCAGCAAGCCGACAGAGCCAGGCCTCTCAGTACTTCTACCCGTCTAGGGTGAGAAAACGGGAGGAGACCGGCTCTACACGTAGGCTATAGTATCTAGCGAACGTGTTAGGTGTCGCCCAGCCCGCAGCTCTACAGATATCTGTTAGCGAGGAGCCACGTGCCAGCGCCCAGGAGGATGCAACGCCTCTCGTGGAGTGTGCATGCAACCTGAGCGGGCAGGGCAAGCCTTGTGCTTGGTAAGCCAAGGCGATGGCATCCACTATCCAGTGGGCCATTCTCTGCTTGGAGACAGCCTTTCCCTTCTGCTGGCCTCCGTAACAGACAAAGAGCTGGTCTGAGGTCCTGACGCTTTGAGTTCTGTCCACGTACATACGCAGAGCGCAAACGGGACAGAGCAAAGCCAGGGCTGGGTCTGCCTCCTCCAAAGGCAGCGCTTGCAGCTTCACTACCTGGTCTTTGAAGGGAGTGGTAGGAACCTTGGGCACATAGCCAGGCCGGGGTCTTAGTACCACGTGTCTGTCACCCGGCCCGAACTCTAGGCACGATTCGTCGACCGAAAATGCGTGCAGGTCTCCTACCCTCTTGACAGAGGCCAATGCAACCAGCAGCAAAGTCTTCATGGAAAGAATCTTTAAGTCTACTGACTGCAGAGGCTCAAAGGGAAGATCCTGAAGTGCTCGAAGCACCAGGGAAAGATCCCAAGAGGGTATGGAGGGGGGTTGAGGAGGATTTAATCGTCTCGCCCCCCTAAGAAACCTGACGACCAGGTCGTGCTTTCCAACTGTTTTGCCATCTATGTGGTCGTGATAAGCTGAAATAGCGGCAGCATGTACTTTGAGGGTGGAGGGAGACAGTCTACGCTCCAACCCCTGCTGCAAGAAGGAAAGCACAGACCCTATCGAACATCTTCGGGGGTCTTCTCGGCGAGAAGAACACCAGTCGACGAACAGGTTCCACTTCAGGGCGTAAACACGTCTCGTGGACGGCGCCCGTGCTGAAGTGATGGTGTTAAGTACCCCAGGGGGTAAATCACCTAAAACCTCCGCGTCCCGTCTAGGGACCAGACATGGAGTTTCGAGAGGTCTGGACGCGGGTGCCATAGGTTGCCCTGTCTCTGAGTCAGAAGATCCTTCCTCAGAGGAATGGGCCAGGGAGGGACTGTCACGAGGAGTATGAGTTCTGGGAACCAAGTCCAGGTGGGCCAATAGGGAGCCACCAGAAGGACCTGCTCCTCGTCCTCCCTGACTTTGCACAGTGTCTGCGCAAGTAGGCTCACTGGGGGAAACGCATATTTGCGAAGGCCCCGGGGCCAGCTGTGAGCCAGTGCGTCCGTGCCGAGTGTTCCCTCGGTCAGGGAGTAAAACAGCTGTCAGTGGGAGGTCTCTGAGGAGGCAAACAGGTCTACCTGAGTCTCCCCGAACTCTCTCCAGATCAGCTGAACCGCCTGGGGTTGGAGTCGCCATTCTCCCGGAAGCACAGCTCGTGATAGCTCGTTGGCTACACGGTTGAGCAAGCCGGGGACATACATGGCTCGAAGCGACCTCAGATGCTTCTGACTCCAGATGAGGAGATGGCGGGCGAGTTGCGACATGCGACGGGAGCGAGGACCTCCTTGTCGGTTGATGTACGCAACGGTCGCAGTGTTGTCCGTACGGACCAGCATGTCCCTGCCCTGTAGCAGCCTTTTCAAGTGGCTCAGAGCGAGATATACTGCTAGCAACTCGAGGCAATTGATGTGCCAATGTAGCTGGGGGTCCGTCCACACCCCTGACACTGCATGCCCGTTGTACGTGGCACCCCAGCCGGTGGCAGAGGCATCTGTGAATACCACAGCATGCCTGGACACCTGTTCCAAGGGGACTCCTGCCCGCAGGAACAAGGGGTTTGGCCACGGGCTGAAGGTCTGGCGGCACGCCGGTGTGATAGCCACCCGGTGAGTGCCGTGATGCCACGCCCATATCGGGACTCGGCCGTGAAGCCATTGCTGAAGCGGTCTCATATGAAGCAGGCCGAGCGGGGTTACCGCTGCTGCTGCCATATGCCCCAGGAGTCTCTGAAAGAATTTCAGTGGGACCGCTGTCCTGCCTTTGAACGTGTTCAAGCAGTTCAGCACCGACTGAGCACGCTGCTCTGTGAGGCGCGCTGTCTGGGCGACCGAATCCAAATTCCGTACCGAGATAAGAGATCCTCTGCACAGGGGAGAGTTTGCTCTTTTCCCATTTGACCTGAAGACCCAACTGGCTGAGGTGCCTGAGCACTAGGTCCCTGTGTTCGCATAGCTGATCTCGAGAGTGTGCTAGTATGAGCCAGTCATCGAGATAGTTGAGGATGCGAACGCCCTGTTCTCTCATGGGAACAAGGGCCCCCTCCGTGACTTTCGTGAAGACACGGGGGGACAGGGACAGCCCGAAGGGTAGGACCTTGTACTGATATGCTCGACCCTCGAACGCAAAGCGCAGGAATGGTCTGTGTCGCGGAAGAATCGAGACATGAAAGTACGCGTCCTTCAGGTCGATCGCTTCAAACCAATCTTGGGGACTGATGCTTTCGAAAATGCGTCTCTGAACGGTCTCTGGAGCATTTTGAACGGTAGCTTGTGGAGGCTCCGATTCAAAACTCGCAGATCCAAGATCGGTCGTAACCCACCACCTTTCTTGGGTACAATGAAGTAGGGACTGTAGTGCCCTGACCTCATATCGGCTGGAGGGACCGGCTCTATCGCATCCTTCGCCAGTAGGACTGCGATCTCAGCACGCAAGACATGGGCATCGGCTGCTCTCACTGTAGTGGAGTGGATGGCCCGAAACTTGGGGGGGGGGCGCCGGGCGAACTGAATCACATAGATGAGCCTGATGGTTCGAATGAGCCAGCGAGACAGACTGGGGAGCGCTAACCAGGCTCGCAGAGACCGTACAAGCCGGACCAAAGGGACCATAGGCGTACCCGGAGTGGGGCAGCGAGGTGGAACACAGGGACGCGGCTCAGGGGGCTCTCTCTGGGAGGCGGCCCGTAGCGGGGTATGAGTGTGCTGTGCAGCACTTACCTGGTTCCACGGGGCAGGAGGTGCGGGAGGTGGCTCGGTGGCGTACACAGCTGCCGGCTGGCGAAAGAAGAGGCGGATTAGAGTGGTGAGGATTCCAACCCCCCACTGCTCTCCGGGTCTTCTTCGGACCCAGAGATGATAGAAACTGCTCTTTTATTGAAAATTTGGGTACCGCTGGTTTTAAGGCCAGCGGCGGAACGCAAACAAAATGAAACAAAGGATTTACCACCCGGCCCTCTTCCGGGGGAGGGAGCGATGCAGTCATCGTCTCCTGGAGAGCAGTCCCTTCCATCTCTGGGTCGCCCGTCCTAGGGCCGCTTACCCTTGGCTTTGCCGCCCCTCTTGGCGGGGGCCTGGACGGGGGGGCGCCCTGCCTGGGACTGGCTCCACGGCGCCGTTTAGATGGAGGCTGCTGCTGCGGCGCGGGAGAAGGGGCAGACCTAGGTGGACGCCCACGGCGACGAGCAGACCGAGGAGCCGCTGGCGGTGGGGTAGAGAGCTGACCGCCGTGGCAGGATGTGTCTGATGGTCGCACGAAGCGCGAGGTCAGTTGCGGCACGAAGTTCTTGGAGAACTTGTGGATCATGACCACCCTCGTGCAGGTCCTTCAGTGCCTCGGCCTGGTGAACTTGCAACAATGCCATAGCGTGCATGGCACAGGCAAATGAAACGACTGGTACACATCTCGAGGATGCTCCAGCACGCTCCGTTGGCAGCTCAACTAGTTGCGGAGCATAAAAGAGGAGGGTTCCTAGGGGGTTGGTTCCCCGAAGGAAGCGCGCTCACTGTAATCCTCAGGTCACCCGTGTCACTGCCCGAAGCAACCCGCGAAGGGGGGTTGGAATGAGGTGCAGGCACGGGGACTCCGCCCCTTTGCAGGAACGTGAGTCTCGACCTCAACTCCGAGATGGTCATCTTCCCACAATGGGTACATCCACGAGCGCTGCCTGTGCGTGTTCGAGGCGCAGACACACGAGGCAGCGATCGTGACCATCCCGCGACCCCAGGTTACGACCGCATCCAGAAACACAAAGATAGAACGTCATCTTGAAAAAGACGCGAACTATCTTTGTAAGCTCTTTTAGGGACTACTCTCACTGGTGCTGAAGCACGCAGGGGAACAGCCACAGCGATCACAGACGGAAATGTGCACCCGTCTGTGCGCTGGATCTCTCTCGCTGGAGGTCTTACCAGCTGTTACAACAGCTTTTGAGCGCTTGCCAGGTGCACCTTACCAGCTGTTAAAACAGCTCTTTTTTCTTTGCTCAGTTTTTAAAATAAAAAAGAAAAAGAAAGAGAGAGAAAGAGAAACTGCTTGCGCTGCCGTGCTGTCACGCCCGCACCGGGAAGGAGAGGTCCAGAAAGGCTCGTTGAGGTTGATTTCAACTGTACGCAGAGACATCGAAGTGTTTGGCTCCGAAGCAAAAAGCTAACTGTGCAATCGCACCAGCTGCTTGTTAAATACCCGCGCTGCGAGGCTGCACAGCTGTTGCAAATGATTGCACGCCAATGTGTATTGGCTTGTTTTAGTTTCACTCGAAGTAGATTGGCTTCTCTAGCGAGATTCCTATTGGTCAGTCATGACCTACGTTGTAGTGACTGACCGATAGGGAACCCTTGTTCCCTGAGAAAGGGAACGAGAACTGCGTTGAATGACACTTTGGGGGAACGCCCTAAGCGTAACGCATCTGAAGTATGAATGAAACTAATCCAATCCTGATTGGTGTTGCGTCATGACGTAACGTGAAGGCATACACGGAAGCTACAAAGGCACGCCGGCACACAACAGAGTTAGCTTCTGCGATGAAGCAAGTCGCTCCCAGGCAGGGGAAGGCGTGGTGAAGGGACGCAGTTCTCGTTCCCCTTCTCAGGGAACAAGGGTTACAGTCGTAACCCGAGGACGTTCCCTTTCGAGGGAACTCGAACTGCGTCGAATGACACTTTGGGGGAACGAGTACCCACTATGCCACAACGCGCCCTGCCTGTCCTAGTGTGAAGCTGCTCACAGGCAGACCTAGGATGATAGCACGAGGGTGCCAGGTGTTGACGGAATGTCCAGGCTATAGAACCTAATAAAGGTATGAGGGGTGGCCCATCCAGATGCATTGCAGACTTCCTGGATCAGGGCCCCCGCGAGAAGGGCTCTAGAGGACGCCATGCCTCTGGTCGAATGAGCCCTCACGGCAAAAGGTGAAGGCAAATTGCGGACCTGGTAAGCCGTGGATATCGCTTGGACAATCCAGTTGCTGATGGTCTGCTTGGAAGCGGGAAGCCCCTTCTTGGGTGACCCGAAACACACCAGCAACTGGTCCGACTTCCACCATGAAGAGGACTTCTGAATATATAATTTCAGCACTCTGACAGGGCAGAGCCGATGAAGTCTTTCCTCATCCACCGTCACGTGAGGTGGAGGATGAAAAGCCTGAAGAACCGTAGGCCGTGCCACATTAGATGGCACCTTAGGCAAATAGCCCGGCCTGGAATGTAAGATGGCTTTAATGTCGCCTGGAGCAAACTCCAGGCACCCGTGTAGAGAGCACCTGGAGATTTACTACCCTCCTCAGAGAAGTAAAGGACAACAGAAAAACCACCTTTAAGGATAGGTTCTTGGCCTCAGCCCAATCCAGTGGTTCGAAGGGGGCCCCGGCCAACCCTTCAAGAACCACCGCGAGGTCCCATGTGGGAACCCTGGCACGAGCAACAGGCCTCATCCTCCAAGCCCCACGGAGGAAAAGTACGACCAACTGCTGTCTCCCCAGAGGCCCATCACCCAGAGGAGCGTGGAAAGCCGTAATGGTAGCCACATACACCTTGAGTGTGGACGGGGTAAGACCAGCTGTAAAACTATATTAGAGGAACTCCAGAACTGAAGCCACTGGGCAGTTAACTGGATCCACCTCACGCTCTCTAAACCAATTGGTAAAGACATTCCACTTTAAGCAATAAAATGTCCTCGTGGAGGGAGCTCTAGAGCTGAGTATGGTCTCCACTACTCCAGCTGATAGGCCGGCCTCTAGGTACTGTGCCCCCTCAGGGGCCAGACCCACAGTTTCCATAACTCGGGCCGAGGGTGAAATATTGAGCCCTCTGCCTGTGTCAGCAGGTCCCTCCTGAGGGGAATCTCCCAGGGAGGGCCGTCTAGGAACGATATAATGTCTGAGAACCACACTCGGGCCGGCCACAACGGGGCTACCAGCAGTAGACTGATCCCGTCGCGACGAACCCTCTATAGAAATCCCGGGAGCTGAGCTATCGGGGGAAATGCATACAGAAGCAGCCTCGGCCACGTCTGCATCATGGCATCCAACCCCAGGCGGGCTGGATGAGAGAGGGAGAACCACAGGTCGTATCTCGAGACTCGAATAGGTCCACTTCCACTGGGCCGGACCTCTGAGATATTGACTCCACCACCTGGGGGTGGAGTCTCCATTCCCCGGGCCTCAGCCCCTGTCTCGACAGGATGTCGGCTCCCTGATTTTGACTCCCTGGGATGTATGTTCCTCTTAGAGATAACAGTTTCCTCTGGGACCACAGGAGGATCTGATGCGCCAGTCTGCATAGAGGGCGAGACCTCAGACTCCCCTGATGGTTTATATAGGCCACTACCGACATATTGTCTGACCTCACAAGGACATGATGACCCTTGAGGTCCGGCAGGAAGCTCCTCAGAGCTAAGAACACCACCAACATCTCCAGGCAGTTTATGTGCCATGAGGAATGATGGTCCTGCCATAGGCCTGTCATAAAGCGGCCGTCCATGACCGCGCCCCAGCCCGTGAGGGAGGTGTCTATCGAAACGGTTTTCCGGCGACATGGCGCTCCCAATACTGGACCTTGGGACAGAAACCAAGCTTTTTTCCACATAGATAGGGACCGAAGACATCTGCGCGTAACAGTGATCTTGCGGAACGGGTTCCCCCTCGGGGAGAACCCCTTGGTTTTTAACCACCACTGGAGGACCCTCATGTGCAGCAGGCTGAATGGAAAAATGTTGGACACTGCCGACATGAGCCCTAACACTCTCTAAAAATGTTTCACAGTGATGGCTTGGCCTAGCTTTACCCTGGACACTGTGGCCAGAATGGACTCGATTTGTGCAGGAGACAATCGTGCCCGCATCGTGACCGAGTCCCACACCACTCCCAGGAACGTGGTTCTCTGGGCTAGTGTCAACACGCTCTTTTTCGTGTTGAGTCTCAACCCCAGGCTTTGGATGTGGGTGAGGACGACATCTCGATGCCGAACCGCCAGCTCTTGTGACTGAGCCAGAATCAGCCAGTCGTCAATATAATTGAGCACCCTGATGCCCTGGGGCCTCAGCGGTGCTAGAGCTGCATCCATACATTTGGTAAATGTGCAAGGAGAGAGAGCTAGGCCGAACCGAAGAACCCGATATTGGTACGCTTCACCCCCGAAAGCGAACCTCAGGAACTTCCTGTGAGATGGAAGGATGGATATGTGGAAGTATGCGTCCTTTACATCTATCGTGGCAAACCAATCCTCGGATTGAATATGACTCACGATGTTGGGAATAGTGAACATCTTGAACCTGAATCTCCTCAGAGAACGATTCAAGTGCCTGAGAACTATTATTGGACGCAACCCCCATCCTTCTTGGGAACTATAAAGTAGCAGCTGTAAAACCTGGACTCCCTTTCTAGTGGAGGAATACGCTCTATAGCCTCCTTTACCAGCAGGAAGTTTACTTCTTGTTCCAATACCCGACCATGCACTGGGTCGAATCAGTGTTAATTTCGTTGACGAAAATAACGACGAAAATTATTCGTCAACGACATTTTTTCACAGACGAAAACGAGACGATAACTAAATAAAACCTAGTTTTGAATGACAAAGACTATGACGAAAATCTATTGACATTTTCGTCAACGAATAAAAACTAGACGAAAATGTTAGATAGTGACGATTTGGGAAGCGATCCGTCAGAACTGATGTCCTGCGTGTGTGGTAGATGCGCACATTTGTAGGCTACTGTAACGTGATCTACCCCGCGGTCATAAAACGTTAAAAAATGTGAACGTCTGGGAGAATGAGTAGAGCAGACATATAGATCTCTGAATAAGAGTGACGATGCAAAAAAGAGCTCTATTCGGTGCGGTTTTCTTTGCGCACACACCTAACCCGAAGCGTGAAGTCATGCACAATACACCTACAGCGCGCGAGTAGGCTACTGAATTGAGCTCTCTTTCGTGTCTGAATGGAGAAATACACAACAGTATGTCTAAATGTCCTTTTTGGAGAGTATTCATGTAAACTATGCTGGTTATGTCTTAAACTGTGAGTGTGTCGGATGTGCATCAGTGCAATTGTATCCGCATGTCATTGGACATGATCCAACGTCTTAAAGTGACAGTGGCAATAAACCTAATGCGGTCCGTGTCCTTAATTTTGATCAAGCAACAAAAGAAAAAGAGAAAAGCATTCACTGTTTGTTAATAGCTTTAATAAGGATTAATTATATTTAATTCATACAAATAAATATGTCTGCTTGAAAGAATAAAGAATGATGTGTAAGTAGTTATAAGGAATGAATATATCATTCATTGTAAAGAAGACTGTGTTGTACTTTAGGAAAAGCAGTTTTATTTCATTTTAAGATATTTTTTAAGTAACAGCAGTTAAATATGTATCTGTATTGCATGTTCAAACTTAAAAATCATTCATATTAATAGGTTAATAGATGTTTTCTCCGGGAGTATATGGGTTTGGAAATTTTAGAGAAATTCTAAATTAATGCATTACAATTGAACTAAACCCATTATATTTTAGTCGACTAAATCTACTGTAGATTTAGTCGACTAAAATGTTATTGTATTTCGTCGACTAAAACTAGACTAAAACTAAAACAATTCAGATGACTAAAATATGACTAAAACTAAATGGCATTTTAGTCAAAAGACTAAGACTAAAACTAAATCAAAATTTGCTGACAAAATTAACACTGGGTCGAATACAGTCCAGACCACCCCGTTGAACCTTGGTCGGCGGAAACCGAACTGCAGCCTGTATCCCTTTTGAATGGTGCGGGGAGAAATATTCGTGAGATTTTTCCATGCATCGAAATATTTTACCAAAGGAACCAGGCTCTCGAGCCTGGCTTCGGGTATCAATCGGGACTCGTTCTCGGGCCCCTGAAGCGGATCTCCGGCAGGGTTCGACCGAAAACGCTTCTCGATGGGCGGACGCGATTGCTGCCTGGCCGCAAGCCTGTGGGGCAGACAGAGCAGCGTGCGTTCACTGGAAACCGATGTGTCCCGAAGCGTACTTAACGGCGGGATACAAACATCGACTTCCCAAGGGCTCTTTCGGTTTCGTTCTCGACACCCTGAAGCGGAGGACCGGCAGGGAATAATCGAAAACCTTTTCCGATGGGCGAACACGAGCACTGCCTGGCCGCAAGCCCTTGGGGCGGACACTGCAGCGCATTCGCTGAAAACCGATGTGTCCCGAAGCGCACTTGACGGATACAAACATCGATTTCTGAGGGCTCCGCGGAGGAGCAATTCTCGCTCGTCACTTGACGGATACAAACATCGATTTCTGAGGGCTCCGCGGAGGAGCAATTCTCGCTCGTCCCTCCACGTGGGGATATCCCTGCTATTTTTGTCTCGTTTTCGATACCCTGAAGCGGAGGACTGGCAGGGAAAAATCAAAAACGATTTTTGATGTGCAGAAGGAACACTGCATGGCCGCAAGCCTGTGGGGCAGACAGAGCAGCATGCATTCGCTGCTCATCATTTTAATTCCTCAGAATTAAATACAGTCATAAACACTGCGTAAGTGAAACACAGTCTGAATGGTAGGCTGAATTAAAATATCTAACTTCCTTAAAGTCAGATAAAATTTCATCATTTTAATTTCTTAAAATTAAATGCAGCCATAATTACCAGACAATACTGTTTTGTGTTATACGGTCTCGTAATCTACACGCTGCCTCGGCAAACGCGAGATTCGAGTCATTACAATATATTTGGCTTTCATCCCTCAAGAAGAAAGTCAACAGGTGCGAGGCTGAAACATCCGACAGCGCACGGATATATGCGTCGAGATATTTCTCAATGAACAACTGACAGCACCCTCAGGAGCTGACTGTGAATGCCTCGCCCCCAAACAGTATTATTTCACAGATCGCGTGTGCCCCTTTCATTGAAGACCCGTACTGTATGTGCTGCCTCGGCAAACGCGAGATTCGAGTCGTTCACAATATATTTGGCTTTTATCTCTCGAGAAGAAAATCAATGGGCGCGAGGCTGAAACACCTTAAAACGCTCGGCTGTGCGCGTCGAGATATTTCTCAATGAACACAGCCAGCACCCTCAGGAGCCGACTGTTCATGCCTCGCACAGAAAACAGAATCTTTATTGCAAAGTAGACCCGTAATCTACGCACTGCCTTGGAAAACGTGAGATCCGAGCCACTAGATTCTGTATTGCAATGTATGACCTTAAATCTACGCGCTGCCTCGGCAAACGCGAGATCCGAGCCACTATAGATTCTGTATTGCAATGCAGACCTTTAATCTACACGTGCCTCGACAACGCAAGATCCCAGTCACAGAATCTTTATTGCAGAGTAGACCCGTAATCAACGCGCTGCCTCGGCAAACACGAGATCCGTGCCACTATAGATTCTATATTGCAATTAGTTTTTTCTTGAAGAACTTTATTTAGGACAATTCTTATGGGACAAAAAACACCAAATAGGATAGACAGTTTGACACAGAGCGCTTGCTGAAGAGCAAAAAGCTAACTCTGTTGTGTACCGGCGTGCCTTTGTAGCTTCCGTGTTTGCCGTCACATGTTACGTCATGACGCAGCACCAATCAGGATTGGATTAGTTTCATTCATACTTCAGATGCGTTACGCTAAGGGCGTTCCCCCAAAGTGTCATTCGATGCAGTTCGAGTTCCATCGAAAGGGAACTACTGCCCACAGAATTTGCCCTGGGCACTTCCCAAGGTCGCAGGCCGTTTCTAAATGCAAGGTTGTAGAGAGTACAGCAGACTACTATAATCTGGCAGATTTTACTACGATTCTATAGTATGACTCCCCCACTGCGATCCAGCAACTGAATTGGCTTTTTAAAAGGCTGAAAGTGCACTCAACTACACGGTGCCAGGTAAAGCTCATTTGTAAATAAGTTTCAGGTCTTGAGTTCAAACACGGCATGCTAGAGTGGCACAAAAGTTTAGTGAATTCACCCCTCAATACCTTGTCGTAACCAATGATACAACTCGTCAGCTTACAGTTTGGTGAACCATCAACACGGAAAGACCAGCAAGCAGTCACATTGATATTACTGCTTGACGAGAGTTCTGGGACACTGGATGCTGGAATTGTGAAAGAACTGATAGAGTCCACAGTGTAATAGCCAGCCTGTAGGAGTAAACACATTTTTTTAAGTTCTAATTCTATTAAAAAAGAGAGAGAAATAAGCTTTTTTTCCTTTCTTTTTTATGAACAATTCATTTTGAATTGTATATCTGCATTTGTTTTTTTTTTTTGTTTTTTTTTGTCATTTGTACAGTGCACAAAAAGATGTAGGCTAAATTATCTTACCTGCCAAGGTAGTCTTGTTTCTGCAACATCTCCATAATAGATCAGGATGAAAGAGCGATGAACATTGTAGGCTAAAACCACTTGGAAAGAGGCCACCTTCAAAACACCAACAGACAGGATTCAAAATCTTCCAAACAAACCAGATGGACCATTCATTGATAATCAAAGATTACTGTAGGTCTTACCCCTCCACCGTTAGAGTATGGCACACTGTCCCACGTAGCGACAAAAGCTGAAGTAGCAGCAAAAGGTATGTTAGGGAAGTATCGCTGAACAGCTGCAGTGACTTGTGTCAGTGCAGCACTGCTTGTATCCTGTCTATAGGAGATAGTTCCTCCACGTCTATTGTCAAGGCGTGTCCAAAGAGGGGCAATGATGTCTCTTCTGGAATCCAAAGAAGGGTTGTAGGCAGACAGCGGTTCGGTAAATGTCATATGGCCATTGTTGTTCACCTAAATTTGAGGCCCACATTTTTCAAAAGGATTTTGAAGAGAAGTTTGAAGAAATTAGGGGTATATAAACAACTTATAACTTCATGTTTGTGTGGGGGTGGAATGTGACGCTTACAAAGATCTGATTGTACGTGCGTCCAAAGTATTTGAAAGGCTTCTGCAAGAAAATGACATCAGAGCTTCCATCATCGGCAGTGGGGATAACTGTTTCACCAACTCCAGAAGGAAGAAAACTAGTTGGCACTAAGGAAAGAATAGGTGAGGAGAAATTATTGAGCTCCTCTAAAGAGAAAAACAAGGCCATAAAAGGTACAGGTTAAGCCTGAGGTTCTGGTTGCATTGGCTTACAGTTCGGTGAGCCGTCAACATGGAAAGACCTGCGACCAGTCACATTGATATTACTGCTGGATGAGAGTTCTGAGGCACTGGTTACTGGAATTGTGAAATAATTGACAGAGTCTGCCGTGTTGTAACCAGCCTGTAGAAGTACAGTAAATTCATAGTGTTCAGGCCCTCAATCTTTTACAGATATAACTGTATTTTGCAAGAACGCAAGGAATGAATTCCTTGGCGAGGGCAATTCCTTGTCATTTCTATCATTTGCTAAAACAACAAGGACCTGTCTCCACTCACCAGCCAAATTTGTTCGGTTTCTGCAATGTCTCCATAGTTGACCAGGATAAAAGTGCGATGAACATTGGAGACTAAAACCATCTGGAAAGTAACCACCTTCAAAATAACAAACAAATGTCATTAAAAACCTTCACTCTCCACAGGACAACACTAAGTTTTCTTTAAACAACGATTAGATCTTACCCCTCCACCAGTAGAGTATGGCACATTGTCCCAGGTTGCAACAAAAGCTGATGAAGCACTAAACGTTATGTTAGGGAAGTATTGCTTAACAGCTGCAGTGACTTGTGCCAGTACAGCGCTGCTTGTGTCCTCTCTATAGGAGATAGTTCCTCCACGTCTATTGTCAAGGTGAGTCCAAAGAGGAGCAATGAAGTCTCTTCCACAATTCAGAAGTGGGATGTTGTCGGACAGTTGCTCAGCAAATGTTATAAGGCCATTGTTGTTCACCTACAATTTAGCACAAAATATGTTTGTGTGTTGTAAAAGGATATATACTGACAGAATTAAGAAGTAGAATTTGCCACAATTTCTACTAGTTGATTAAACCAATCAAAAGTCCTCTGATTTTCACAATTAACAAAACCTCTACATTGACATATCAAAGTCTGAACAAAGGAAGCAAGTAGTTACACTTATTTAAAGAGACTTGTTATTTTAGATGTAAGTGGAAGAAACATGTCTCAAAATATGCAAAATAACAACTAAAGAATGCTTACAAAGGCCTGATTGTGTGTGCGTCCAAAATATTTCAAAGGCTGCTGTAATATAATGGCTTCTGAGCTTCCGTTACCCAATCGGGGTGTTACTATTTCTCCATTCCCAAAAGGCAGGAAATTAGATGGCACTAGGAAAAATGTTAAATGAGAAGGAATCCTTTAGTTCTTCCAAGAAACATATGCTCACACAAAAACTTCACTGGTTAAAAGTTTTAAAGGGGAATTCACTAAGAATGAATAGTGCTGGTTTACACTGTTGTTTATTTTTGTGGGTCCCATATGATTTTAGCACCCGATTCACAACAAGAATGATATAAATACGGTCATGAAGCTGGGTATTATGGCCACAAAACTACTGCCCACAGAATTTGCCCAGAGCACTTGCCAAGATCGCAGGCTGTTTCTAAATGCAAGGTTGTAGAGAGTACAGCAGACTACTATAATCTGGCAGATTTTACTAGGATTCTATAGTGCGACTCCCCCACTGCGATCCAGCACCTGAATTGGCTTTTTAAAAGGCTGAGAGTGCACTCAACTACACGGTGCCAGGAAAAGCTCAATTGTAAATAAGTTTCAGGTCTTGAGTTCAAACATGGCATGCTACAGTGGCACAAAAGTTTAGTGAATTCACCCCTCAATACCATGTCATAACCAATAATATAACTCATCAGCTTACAGTTTGGTGAACCATCAACACGGAAAGACCAGCAAGCAGTCACATTGATATTACTGCTTGACGAGAGTTCTGGGACACTGGATGCTGAAATTGTGAAAGAACTGATAGAGTCCACAGTGTAATAGCCAGCCTGTAGGAGTAAACACATTTTTTAAGTTCTCATTCTTTTAAAAAAGAGAGAGAAATAAGCTTTTTTTGCCTTTCTTTTTTATGAACAATTCATTTTGAATTGTATATCTGCATTTGGTTTTTTGTCATTTGTACAGTGCACAAAAAGCAGTAGGCTAAATAAACTTACCTGCCAAGGTAGTCCTGTTTCTGTAACATCTCCATAATAGATCAGGATGAAAGAGCGATGAACATTGTAGGCTAAAACCACTTGGAAAGAGGCCACCTTCAAAACACCAACAGACAGGATTCAACATCTTCCAAACAAACCAGACGGACCATTCATTGAAAATCAAAGATTACTGTAGGTCTTACCCCTCCACCATTAGAGTATGGCACACTGTCCCACGTAGCAACAAAAGCTGAAGTGGCAGCAAAAGGTATGTTAGGGAAGTATCGCTGAACAGCTGCAGTGACTTGTATCAGTACAGCACTGCTTGTATCCTGTCTATAGGAGATAGTTCCTCCACGTCTATTGTCAAGGCGAGTCCAAAGAGGAGCAATGATGTCTCTTCCGGAATCCAGAGAAGGGTTGTAGGAAGACAGCGGCTCGGTAAATGTCAGATGGCCATTGTTGTTCACCTAAATTTTAGGCCCACATTTTTCAAAAGGATTTTAAAGAGAAGTTTGAAGAAAATAGGGGTATATAAACAACTTGTAACTTCATGTTTGTGTGGGGGTGGAATGTGACGCTTACAAAGATCTGATTGTACGTGCGTCCAAAGTATTTGAAAGGTTGCCGCAACAAAATTACATCAGAGCTTCCATCTTCGGCAGTGGGGATCACTATTTCTCCAATCCCAGAAGGAAGGAAATTAGTTGGCACTAAGAAAAGGATAAGCAAGAGTGAATTCTTTTGTCCTGCTAAAGAGAAAAAAAGCTCATAAATAGTACAGGTTAAGCTTGAGCTTCTGTCTGTATTGTCTTACAGTTCGGTGAGCCGTCAACATGGAAAGAGCTGCGACCAGTCACATTGATATTACTGCTGGATGAGAGTTCTGAGGCACTGGTTACTGGAATTATGAAATAATTAACAGAGTCCATCGTATTGTAACCAGCCTGTAAAAATAAATTAATTGTTTTTATGTCCTCAACATGTTCTAGGTATAAAGCAAAGCAAGGGCAATTCCTTGCAATTTCTATCATTTGCAAAAACAACAAGGAAATGTCACCACTCACCAGCCAAATTTGTTCTGTTTCTGCAATGCCACCATAATTGATCAGGATGAAAGAACGATGAACACTGGAGACTAAAACCACTTGGAAAGTAACCACCTTCAAATTACGAACCGACAGCATTAAAACCTTCACCCATGTGAATCACTAATTCATTAATATACAACAAGTAGATCTTACCCCTCCACCATTAGAGTATGGCACACTGTCCCAGGTAGCAACAAAAGCTGATGAAGCACTAAACGTTATGTTAGGGAAGTATTGCTTAACAGCTGCAGTGACTTGTGCCAGTACAGGGCTGCTTTTGTCCACTCTATAGGAGATAGTTCCTCCATGTCTATTGTCAAGGTGAGTCCAAAGTGGAGCAATGAAGTCTCTTCCACAATTCAGAAGGGGGATGTGGTCGGAGAGTTGCTCAGTAAATGTTAAAAGGCCATTGTTGTTCACCTAAAATTTAGCACAAAATATTGTTTGTGTGTTGTAAGAGTGTTGTGTGTTGTATACTGACAGAATTAAGAAGTATAATTTTCCAAAATATCTACTAGTTGATTCAACTCATCAAAAGTCCTCTGAATTTCACAATTACAAAAACTAGTACATTGAGATATCAAAGTCTGAAGAAAGTAAAGCAAGTAGTTACACTCATTTAAAGAGACATGTGATTTAAGATGCAAGTAGATGAAAAATGTCTGTAAATATGCAAAATAACAACTAAAAAATGCTTACAAAGGTCTGATTATGTGTGCGTCCAAAATATTTCAAAGGCTCCTGCAATATAATGGCTTCAGAGCTTCCATTATCCAAACGGGGGGTTACTATTTCTCCATTCCCAAAAGGTAGGAAATTAGCTGGCACTAGGAAAAATGTAAATGACAAACAATCCTTTATTTCTTCCAAGAAACTTAAGCTTACAAATTCTGCACAAGTTAGAAGTTTTAAAGGGGATATCACCAAGAATGAATTGTGTGTGTTTATTGTATTGTTTATTTTTATGTGTGCCATTTGAGTTTAGCACCCGATTTACAACATGAATGATGTAATTAAGTTAGTGGAGCTACAGCAGGGGTCGGCAACTTTTTTGTCATAAAGTGCCATTTTTAAGTTTCTGAGTTTATCACTGTGCCATAACCTCATCCCAATATAAATACACATACACATATTTTAAATATTAATAATGGCTAACACAGAAATGCAGAACCTTATATAATAGGCCTATTTCTGAAGCATTTTTTTCATAAAATTAGTTTTTTGTGAAAATTCTGAGTGGACGTGCTCAGCATCGAGGCAGATGAGCATGAATTAGACTCACCAGTTCACGTATCCGCCTATGACGAGCTCGTAGAGGTTGTGACGTGTGCTGTGGCAAGACTTAACATCAGCTGGCCGCTTGAGAAACAGGAAGCGCTTGGTAAAAGCAAGCTGAATGAGCGCTTCCATTCACAACCTCAGCGCCGGGGCTTACCATTTTTCCCCGATTTATATAATGAGTTATGTAAGTTGTGGGATAAACCCCACTCCTCTCACGTCTCTAATCCTACTTCAGTGGATTGTAGTGATGTAGAAAGTGCGAGAGAGTTGGGGTATGGGAAGAAGCGGCATCATCCCTGAAAGCCCTGGTTTTGCCCAGCAAACCTGGCAGAGACACATCTGCATTGGTGCGCAGGGCATATATGGCGGTGGGTCAGGCTCATTCAAGTCTGCACTCAATGGCTATTCTGCAGGCATACCATGCCAACCTTTTAAAGGACTTGGATGAGGGCGAGGGACCAACTCCTGAAGATATTGTGGAGTTGCGTTAAGACACAGATTTGTCTCTCCGGGCTACAAAGGAGACGGTCCGTGCCATCGGCCGCTCCATGGCAGCTCTGGTAGCCACAGAGAGAGATCTGTGGGTGATCTTATCTGTAATTAAGGAGAAGGATAAGTCGTTTCTCCTGGATGCGTCACTCTCACCTTCTGGCCTGTTCGGTGACGCAGTAAATACTTTCGTCGACAGGTTTCAGGAGGCGAGGAAGCAATCTGTGGCGTTCTAGCAATTTCTTCCTCACCGCTCAAGATCCAAGTCCAAGAAGGCTGTACCGATATGTGCCGTTCTAGCAATTTCTTCCTCGCTGCTCAAGATCCAAGTTCAAGAAGGCTGTACCGAGCGGTCAGCCTCAGCCATCAATGAGCTCCTCGTACCGTCTTGTACAAAAGGAGAGCATTGCCTCTAGATCCCTCCGTTGGGAGCCTGGTAATAGACAAAACGCACTCGTTCGAAGTCTTCTGACCAGAAGGGCGACCTGAGGGCCGTCCTTCAGGCAAAGAGTGCTTCCGGAAAGAGGTCCTAGCTAAAATAATTGGACCTCTAAGGGCTGTCCCCCCGTAACAGAGCACCCAAGGTTGTTCTCACAACGTAGCTCTCAGGAAAACAATGTTTGTTTTCCCGCCATCCAGGACGCTTTTGGCCACATCAATTTCCAGCGAACGCATACTGTGTTGTTTGTCCCTAAAGCTTGCAAACGGGCATCGACTATGGTCACAAGATCGGTCTCGACCAATTCCTGCCAGTCATCCGCTTCAGGGGGTCGAGAACAGTGCTCGAAGAACAACCGAGGCCAGCCTCAAGAGGCTGGTTCCCTTAGTAAATTTTGTAGAAGCGTGGAAACGCCTACCCAATATATCTGCATGGGTCCTGCGTATAATAAAATTAGGATGCAGACTGCAGTTCGGTCAGCGCCCCCAAATTTGCTTGTGTGGTACAGACTGCAGTGGTTCAAGAGCAGGCTCGGCTAATGGAACAAGAAGTACACTCTCTGCTGGTCAAAAAGGCCATAGAACGTGTTCCTCATCCAGGAGTTCGGATTTAACTGTCGGTACTTTATAGTTCCAAAGAAGGATGGCGGGTTGCAGACGATTTTGGATCTGAGACACTTGAATCGTTCTCTGAGGAGGTTCAGGTTCAAGATGCTCACGATTCCCATCATGGCGAACAAAATCAGGTCCGAGGACTGGTTTGTCACGATAGATCTAAAAGATGCATACTTCCATGTCTCCATCCTTCCATGTCACAGGAGATTCCTGAGGTTCGCTTTCGGGGGCGAAGCGTACCAATATCGGGTTCTTCCCTTCAGCCTAGATCTCTCCCCTCGCACATTCACCAATTGCATGGATATGAGCCCCTCTGAGGCTTCAGGGCATCCGTATACTGAATTATATCGACGACTAGCTCATATTGGCTCAGTCTTGAGAAATGGCAGTTCGGCTTCGAGATGTCCTTGGTCATATTCAGAGCTTGGGGTTGAGACTCAACACAAAGAAAAGTGTGTTGGTGCCCGCCCAGAGAACTATGTTCCTGGGTGTGGTATGGGACTCGACTACGATGCGGGCACAAATGTCTCCCGCGCATATCGAGGCTAGGCCACGGCATCACTGTAAAGCAATTTCAAAAACTGCTGCGTCCAACATAATACCATTGGGCTTCCTGCACATGAGGCCCCTTCAGTGGTGGCTGAAAGCCAAGGGATTTTCCCCAAAGGGAAATTCATTCTGTATGATCAGGACTGCGCGCAGATGCCTTGGTTCTCTATCAATATGGAAGAAACCTTGGTTTCTGTCCCAAGGTCCAGTGTTGCCGGAAATCTGATTCGACAGACGCCTCTCTCACTAGGTGGGGCGCGGTCATGGACGGCCACTTTGCCAAGGGTCTGTGGCAGGACCATCATCGCTCTTGGCATATAAATTGCCTGGAGATGTTGGCTATGTTAAGAGCTCTGAGGAGCTTCCTCCCAGACAGCAAAGAGTACCACGTCCTGATACGGTCAGAAAGTATGTCGGTCGTAGCTTATCTGAATCGACAGGGGGGACTCAGATCGCACCTCTATCCAGACTGGCGCATCAGAACCTCCTCTGGTCCCAAGGGAAACTGTTGTCCCTCAGAGCAATGTATGTCCCTGGGGTTCAGAATCAGGGAGCAGACATACTGTCGAGGCAGGGGCTGAGGCCCGGGGAATGTAGACTTCACCCAGATGTGATGAAGTCGATATGGGAGAGATTTGGCTTCCAGTGGAAGTGGACCTGTTCGCATCTTGAGAGATGTCCCACTGTCCACTGTGGTTTTCCCTCACACACCCAGCCCCACTGGGGTTGGATGCCATGGTATAGGTGTGGCCGAGTCTACGCTTGTACGCATATCTCCCGATCACTCTGCTCCCGGGAATCCTGGAGAGGTTCGGTCAAGATGGAGTCAGTTAACTTCTAGTAGCCCCATTTTGGCCGGCCCGAGTATGGTTCTCAGAAATAATAGCACTCTTAATAGGTCCGGCATGGCAAATTCCTCTGAGAAGGAGATTCCTCTGTCTCAGGTGGGAGGCACGATATTCCACCCTCGCCCGCAGCTGTGGGTCTGGCTCCTAAGGGGGTTCAGTACCTAGATGCTGGCACTCAGTCTGAGTGGTCGAGACCATACTAAGTTCCAGAGCTCCTTCCACTAGGAGATTGTTTGGCCTAAAGTGGAATATATTTTCCACTTGGTGTAGAGAACATGAGTTAGACCCAGTTAACTGCTCATTGGTTCCTTCAAGATCGCTTCTCTGCTGGTCTCACCCCATCCACACTTAAGGTGTATGTGGCTGCTATTGCGGCTTTCCATGCACCACTAAGTGATGGGCCTCTGGGGAGGCACCAGCTGGTCATATGTTTTCTCCATGGTACATGGAGGATGAGACCGACAACCAGGACCAGGGTTCTTACCTGGTACCTGGCGGTGGTTCTTGAAGGGCTATCCCTGGCCACTTTCGAACCACTTTAGTCGGCATCAGCTAAGGACCTGACACTTAAGATGGCTTTTCTCCTAGCCATTACCTCACTTAAGAGAGTGGGAGATCTCTAGGCCCTGGCAATATCGCCACTTTGCCTGGAGGCGAGACCTTAACTATGTGTGAGACCTTAACTTGGGCTATGTGCCCAAGGTGCCTTCCAGTATGGCCCGGTTTATGGTCCCGCAGGCATTGCATCCTCCACCACATGTGTCGGCAGAAGAAGAGAGACTCCATATGCTCTGTCCTGTCAGAGCACTGAGTATTTACCTTGAGAGGTCCTCTTCTTGGAGGAGGTCGTACCAACTGATGGTGTGTTTTGGGTCACCTAAGAGGGGGCTCCCTGCATCCAAACAAACTATTACCAATGGGATTGTACAGGCTATTGCCTCGTCCTGTCAGGTGCGCAATTTGCCTTCATCTTTGGCCGTGAGGGCTCATTCCACTAGGAGTATGGCATCCTCTAGGGCCCTCTACTCGGGAGTGCCCCTCCAGGAGATCTGTGAGGCAGCCGGTTGGGCTACCCCACACACCTTTATCGGGTTTTACAGTCTGCATCTCCCCAACACGCCGGGTACACGAGAGCTCGTCCTAGCTTGTGCCTGAGTTTCCCACTAAGGCAGGCATTTTTGGCACATGGCATAGTGGGCATTCGTTCCCCAGAGAGTCGTTTCTAATGACGCAGTGTGAGTTCCCTCGAAAGGGAACGTCTCAGGTTACGTCTGTAACCCTTGTTCCCTGAAAGTGTTTTAAAACACTCTTAAATGTTGAGTTTTAAGCATTTTACGAGGAGTACAATGGTAACACTTTAAGGTAAGTGTACATGAATTATCATAAATCCATGCATGAATTCTGCACTCATTCATGCATTAATATCTCATGAATCATCAGGAACTAACACAAGTTCAACATTTTTCATTCATGATTTCATGGATGAACAACACCTTAATTAAAACATTAACTAAGATGAGCACATCATCATGAGTTATGATTTATTATGCATGATCATGATGTTTTCTTTGTTCAGAGTTATGCCACCATTAATAGCACATTGTTCATCAGTGTTTCAAAGGACTAGTCACCACTTTAATTGAGGGGCCACACACATGATGAAGTCCTTGATAGATAATGCTTAGTTAATGATGACGACTGTATTTGAATGTCAACAGAATTTGTGTGCTATGAGTTGAGATTGGTCTATTTTGGGGTCTGTCCAATACAGTAGTCATCATTAACTAAGCATTATCTACCAATGACTTCATCATGTGTGTGGCCCCTCAACTAAAGTGGTGACTAGGTCACTGACCTAGACAAAGAACAAAGAAAACATTATGATCATGCGTAATAAATCATAATTCATGATGATGTGCTCATCTTAGTTAATGCTTTAAATAAGGCGTTGTTCATCCATGAAATTATGAATGAAAAAATGTTGAACTCGTGTTATTTCCTGATGATTCATGAGATATTAATGCATGAATGAATGCAGAATTAATGCATGAATTTATACATGAATTCATGATAATTCATGTACCCTTACCGTAAAGTGTTACCAGTACAATTTACATTTGTGTCTTCAACAACCAGAAGCATTTTCTCCAGTTTCATCTGGAATGGAAAAAAAAATCATCTCTTTCTGTCTTTTCATGATCGGATAGCTATCCGATCAGAGAAAACACATGAAGTGACCAGGTGCACAGAAACGGTGTAACCACTGTGCATCACATTCATTTTGATGTGTGTGGAATGTTTAATAAGGACTCTATACTGAATACCTCAGAAATTAATAGCATTAACTATGTAAAGTGGAACAAGCTGTCAGTCAGTCAACTTGTGCATGCTTGACAAGCAGTGGTCGCGCTTATGGTTTGTCAGAGCTGAATGCTTTTATTGACTTGCGCAGTTTAATTCCCACACTTTAATTGTATAATTGCTACCTTAATATAAAAAGCTGTGTTACTATGAGGAATGATTACCTCAAAATGTAGATCTGTATGCAGATACGAGGTACTTCATCTGAATGAAATACCTAGATCTCTCTTACTTTTGCTCAAGTGCCAACGATTAACCCTCAGCATGCCAATGTTGGCATGCGTGCCATAGGTTGCCGACCCCTGAGCTAGAGTATTATGGCCACAAAATGACTGCCTATCAAAATTTGCCCACGGCAGTTCAGCGGCTCGCAGGCCCCTTCTGAGTGCAAGGTTGTGGAGAGTACCACTGCTATCTGGCAGATTTCTACCCCACAGTGATCAAGCACCTGAATTGACTTTTTAAAAGGCTGAAAGTGCACTCAACTAAACTCTGCCTGGTAAAACTCAATTGTAATGAAGTTTCAGGTATTTGTGTTGAAACACAACATGCTACAGTGACACAAAAGTTTAGTGAATTCTCCCCTGAGTATCTTGACGTAAACAATAATGCAACTTGTTGGCTTACAGTTTGATGAACCATCAACATGGAAAGACCAGCAAGCAGTCACATTGATATTACTGCTTGATGAGAGTTCTGGGACACTGGATGCTGGAATTGTGAAAGAACTGACAGAGTCCACAGCGTAATAACCAGCCTGTAGGAGAAAAACAAAATATTTTATGTTCTCTTTATATACTAAAAAAAGAAAGAACCCTCATTTACCATTCATGAGCTATTTCTTTTTAATTATACATTTGTATTTGTTTTAGTCAAATATACAGTGCACAAGAAGCAGAACTCCACTTACCCTCCAAGTTTGTCCTGTTTCTGCAACATCTCCATAATATATCAGGATGAAAGAGCGATGAACATTGTAGGCTAAAACCACTTGGAAAGAGGCCACCTTCAAAACACCAACAGACAGGATTCAAAATCTTCCAAACAAACCAGACGGATCATTCATTGAAAATCAAAGATTACTGTAGGTCTTACCCCTCCACCATTAAAGTATGGCACACTGTCCCATGTAGCGACAAAAGCTGAAGTAGCAGCAAAAGGTATGTTAGGGAAGTATCGCTGAACAGCTGTAGTGACGTGTGTCAGTACAGCACTGCTTGTATCCTGTTTATAGGAGATAGTTCCTCCACGTCTATTGTCAAGGTGAGTCCAAAGAGGAGCAATGATGTCTCTTCCGAAATCCAGAGAAGGGTTGTAGGCAGACAGCGGCTCGGTAAACGTTAGATGACCATTGTTGTTCACCTAAATTTATGACCACATTTTTCAAAGGTATTTTAAAGAGAATTTTGAATAAATTAGAGGTATAAAAATAACTTGTGCTCACAAAGATTTGACTGTATGTGCGTCCAAAGTATTTGAAAGGCTGCTGCAAGAAAATGGCTTCAGAGCTTCCATTTCCAGCAAGGGGGTTCAATATTTTTTCATCCTCCAAAGCTAGGAATCTAGTTGGCACTATAAATGTACAAGTGACAATTAATTTTTCCGTTCTGGTGTCAAAACATAAGCTCAAAAATGTTACTTTTGAAACATTGTCTTACAGTTCGGTGAGCCATCAACACGGAAAGACCAGTACCCAGGCACATTGATATTGCTGTTGGTTGAGAGTTCTCTGGCCTTGGTTATTGGAATTGTGAATGAATGGACAGAATTCATTGTACGATAACCAGCCTGTAGAAGTAAACTGAATTTTTAGACTTCCCAACCTTTTCAAAACAAAGCTTTATTTTGGTAGTACATGAAGTATTGAATGAATGATTTCAAACTCGATGATCATGCAATTCAGTAATTTGTCAAATGAAGACCTGTACTCCACATACCGTCCAACTTTGTACTGTTGTAGCAATATCACCATAATTGAATAGGATAAAAGAGCGATGAACATTGTAGGCTAAAACCACTTGGAATGTCACCACCTTCACAATATAAATAAACAGCATTCAAAATCATCCAAATGAATAACAGAGATAATTTATTGAGAATCATTTATTACTGTTGGTCTTACCCCTCCACCACTATAGTATGGCACCCTGTCCCAGGTAGCAATAAAAGCAGATGAAGCAGCAAAAGGTATGTTAGGGAAATATTGCTTAACAGCTGCAGTGACTTGTGCCAGTACAGCGCTGCTTGTGTCCTCTCTATAGGAGATAGTTCCTCCACGTCTATTGTCAAGGTCAGTCCAAAGAGGAGCAATGATGTCACTTTCAGACTTGAAAACAGGGCTGTAAGCATATATTGGCTCAGCAAATGTTATCTGGCCATTGTTGTTCACCTAAATCAAGAACCAAAGCAAGTTTTCATATCAAAATGTTTGTCTAAACTAAATATGAATGATGCAGTGCACCGCTAAAACAGACAATTAAAAAGATCCACAAAATATTAGTATAAATTATTGAATATTCTTATAATTTTATCAATCTGCAACCACAATAAAAAAAACTCAAATGCTTACAAAGATCTGACTGTATGTGGTTTGGAAGTATTTGAAAGGGTGCTGCAAGGAAATGGCTTGAGAGCTTCCATCATCTGACATGGGGTTTCGTGTGTCTCCATCCCCAAAAGGCAGGAAATTAGCTGGTGTTAAAGACATTGTAAACAATAATGCATTATTATGAATTTTCAAAGAAACTTCCAAATGAACAGTCCTTTGTAAAATTTTCTATTTTAATTATCAGTTATGCAACAATTTATGCAAATTCATGATTATTCATCATGGCTATTCATTTCAGACACATTAGTTCCCTTTTGAGGGAACTCGATGTTGCTTCATGATGTTGTCACTATGGGAACGCTGAACCACATTTGAAATCACGTCAATTCTATTGAAGGAGTTAGATGACATAGTGTGGAATGTCATTAAGACCGTTAAATAGTACCTGCTTTAAACATCATACATTTCTTTGTCTTCAGGAAGCTGCATGTCTGTGTGTACTCGTATGATTGTTTGTCAGATCATTCGTCGTATTGATCATCTCATTTTGTGAATCAGTCTAGTATGGCAAGTATAGGAGTGCGTTGCCTTGCTTCATATTTAGGGACGACACACTCAATCTTTGGGTAGTTTGTTTGGGAGCGAGGCACCCTCAGTTAGCCCTCGAGGCATTGATTGATTTACATACAACCAAAATAATAGTTAGTAATCAGACTGACGGTTCATGTAAATACCGTAATCGATCCGATTGAGCGCGATCCGAATGAGCTCGATCCGAATGAAATTTCGATCGGATTGAAAGGGGTGGTTTATTCCTTTTCTAATCCGATCGAGAGAACATGTAAACACTTGATCAGATTAAAAACCGAAACTGAAGGACTGCACATGTCCAATGACTTTGAAATGACACGTTGAGCGAGCTGTTCTTCCTGTTGAATAAAGTGTCATAGAAATGTGCATTCCGTCATTCTAATATTCTCCTTTCACTCAGCGTCTGTGAAGTGAAGCAGGACAACGTCCCACCAGTCCTTGTTTCGGATTCCCATCCACAGACGACTTTTTGTGGTTTTGGGCGCAGGGAGGGGCATTTTTACTGTGTGATAAATATAAGCAGCACGGCACAACTGTTCCTATGCTTATTGTCTCTTAATTACATTCAGAAACTGATAAATATTAAGTCTTCTGTTTAAAACAAAAAAGAACCAATGCAGGAGAATGGTTATTATGCGCAGATATATTCATGCAGTGTGCGCATGTCAAAAAATCTATTCCGATACGAAGCTGTGTCCAGCTCTGCTTCCTCACTCATATGCATATGCGGAGCTACTCAAGGTAGTAAATCATGCAATGGCCTAACTAAAACTAGATTGACTAGAAGAAAAACAGGAAGCAGCTAGTAGCTAGCTCTATGAGCGCTTCGTGACGGTGCAATATCACGGCAGAATATCCCTATTACCCGGTGTAAACCAGAAGAGGGAGACAAAGAGAGTCTCATATCAATTGCTCAATTCTCAAATTACATTTTTTTTCTCAAAACAATAAGGTCAGATCTCCGAACAATTAGTTACGTGAGGCTCGATTGCTCCTGTCTGCCTTGCTGCTGCTGGTTGGTTTGCGTCTTTAAGCCTCGTATATCTCTCTGTTTTGAATCATTATTTACTTGCATTTCCTGTTGTTTATATTGCTAAATATAACTTACTCAATATCCCCTATTAACTTTACATCGCTAGCTTCAATCTAAATCTAGCCTGTTAGCATGCCATCAGTGCGCTCATTTATTTATTTATTTTGCTTGCGCGCTCGCGCCTTTTACCAGTTCATCAAACATCTGAGGTGAGTATCAGTCAGTCAAACAAACACGGTGAGTCATGTCATCTTCTCCTCTTATTGTCACTTGCACTTCATGTAACATGTAGAGCATAGCCTTCTTTGTCAGCACAGGATTTACATGTGATAAATGCAGGGAGATAGTCAGGCTGACAGAGAAGATTTCAGAACTAGAGACACGCATCCAAACTTTAATTGAGGTTAATTGTAAGAGTGCAAAGGCTTTAGATACTACTTTGGATGCGATTAGCTTCGAGAACACTACACATTGTTCGGTTGCGGCTGTAGTGGAGCCCGTGCAGCAGGGCAATTGGGTGACGGTGAGACGCTGTAATCGTGGGAAAAAACACCGCTCTTCCGTTCCGATTACAACATCAAACAGATTCTCCCCTCTCAGTGAAACACCCACTGAGAATCCTGTTGAATGTGCTCTAGTTATTGGCGATTCAATTACACGGAACATGAAAATAGAGACACCAACCACCATAGTCACATGTTTGCCTGGAGCCAGAGCGCCTGACATTAAAGCAAATGTAAAAGTGGTGGCTGACTGTGCCCGCAAAATAATATACAATTCATAGACAATTGGAAAAGTTTTTGAGGCAGACGTGACCTGTTGAAAAAAAGAGATTGTATTCATCCCTCCTTGGATGGTGCTGCTCTTCTCTCTAGTAATATGGCAATAGACTAGTATTCTTTGTATTCAATAGACTAATAGTCTTAGAGCTCAAACATGACAATCTGGGGCTCAGGTCATGAAGCAGACAAACTGGCTAAACCGACCGTCTGCTAGCTGTCTCACGTCACTGAGGTCAGATAAAACCCATCACATAGAGACTCTTTCACCTAGATATCATCACATAGAGACTGCGTCTGTTCCCCGAATTAGGAAATACAAAAAAAAAAAACCTTCTAAAAATTTCATCTAAGGGTAAAAAACAAATAAAAAAACAGAAATAATACAAATGAACAAATGATAAAGCTCAGGTTGCTGAAAATTCAATCCCTTACTTAAAAAGCACTTCTCGGTAATGGTATGATCACAGACTATAACCTAGATGTGCTGTTTTTGAGAGAAACCTGGGTAAAAACAAACAATTACATTACTTTAAATGAGTGCACCCCCAAAATTACAGTTATAAATATGAACCTCGTATGAAAGGCAAAGGGGGAAGGTGTTGCTGTAATTTATAGTAATATTTTCAGAATTACTAAGAAGTCTAGTTTCAAATATAATTTGATTGGAGTGTTGGTGCTAAATGGAACAATATCTAAGTATAAATGATAGATCACATTTGAGATTTGTGCTGGCTACTGTATACAGGCCACCGGGTCAGGAATTTGCTGACTTTCTATCAGAGTTAGTACTGGCTGCAGATAAAGTCCTAAATGTTGTTGATTTTAATATACATGTAGATAACAAAAAAGATGCATGGGGGAGGGGTGTTTCAGGCAGTGAGGTGTTTCAGGGCATCTAACAAACTAACCCCTCCCCCCCAAAAAACAAAACAATATCAAAAGGCTGATACCCTTTTCTGAACATCTGGCAATGTGGCAACTTCTATCAAATGTGTCTCATTGGTTCCTCCTCCGGACCATAGAAAAAGGTAACAGGATTCAGTTCAACACTCGTCCACCTCTTTTCAATGGTGCACTCCCCACCATGGTGAGCATAGAGCAGGTCCCATTGTTAACAAAGGAACTGGAGTCTCTTCTGGGCAACGCTTTTTTTCTTATCAGTGCAAAAGAGACTAAAATAATTTTTTGTCATACAGGCAAGTGTTACACATCATTCAAAACTGTTAAATGTAGGCGATACTTTTATTTGTGTACACTCATAATAAATACAAAATGTTCTACTTTTCGTAAAATAAAGAAAATAAACATGATGCACGTTCTGCTGTCTCTCTCAGTGTGAAGTTCATTCTGAAACGGGCACGAGCAATTCAGATGCAATCGTCCACGTGAAGGAACGCGGACCTGTAAACGCCCCATCTCCACAAAACAAAGCATCAAAAGAGAAGAGAAACTTCATAATTTTTCTGCTTTTCTTTTCTTCCTACATGTCTACCAGGCCAAGGCGCTCTGTGACATGCAGGAGAGTGGTACCGACCCAGGGGTGCTTCAAGAGCTGCGTACGGCGATAGATGTCCACTCTTGTGGTACAGGAGCAACACCTGTGGCTCACCCTGGCCGATATGAGGGAGTCGGACAAGAGTAGGTTCCTGAACTCCCCCATATCCCAGGGTGGCCTCTTCAGCGACGCGGTGGAGAGCTACGCCCAACAGTTCTCCGTTGCCCAGAAGCAGTCGGAGGTTATAAAGCACATCATGCCCCAGAGACAGGCTGCTGCTGCCCCGTCCCTGTCGGCTGCACCTCCAGCTGCTCGTCACCGAGGGCGCCCTCCTGCTGCCCAGCCTAAGCACAGCCCTCAAGGCAGCAGGGTGCCGTCCGCAAGAGAGGTGCCCAGCCCGCTCGGAGTCCGTCCAAACCCCCCAGCAAGAAGGGAAGCGACCCTGAGACGGGCGACCCAGAGAATGTGATGGCTGTCAGAGTTTGTGCTGAATATAGTGTAATCAGACTTTAGCCATGGAAATGTCACAAGTAACAGAAATAAACACACATGTCAGGGTATGTCAGAGCACCTCCAGGGCCCAGAAAACACCTTAGGGTTAACCCCCTGGGGTCGGCTGTTGCACTAGCTTTTTGTCGGATTGCAACATATCTGATTAGTAAGTGATGCATTCTTACATTAGTTAACGTGTTATTTTTACATAAACTTGTCCACATTTTACTAGCTGGGCTTTTCCCAAACTATATCACCAGACTGAAATGTGTGAAATGGAGTGAACTTTGCAATATACAATATAGACTACCTTTCATTGATGAATGTCCCATAACTCGATGGTGTTTTTTTTGCTCTATTATATAAAAAATAATAATACAATATGAAATTAAAGAGTGTTTACACTTTTAATGACAATTAGCCATTTAATAGGCTCTGTTTTTGTTCACATGTTTATTCACAAACTTACATGACATGCAGGTATGCATTTATTTATTTATTTATTTATTAAGAGAAAGTAGAACACAGACCGCAAATCCCTTTTCAGGTTTCATCATGAATGTTTGTCCCATAAATCGCAATAAGCTTTGTGCTTTGTTACTTTTGATATAAAAGAAAGTCTCAGCTTTCAAATTCTGTCCATTTTATCACACATTTCAAACATTAAATACCATTTTAGCGCTCTTTAATGTGGTGCGGGAGATCACAGTAGAAGTGGAGCACGAGTGAAAGCGATCAATTCCTTCTCCTTTACTACAGAATGAATTAAAAATGAACATCAGAAAATATGTTAAAAGATACAGTCCAACTGACCGAAATCCATATCATGTCTCTCATGTAAATCACTCAATCAGTGTTTCCAAGGGTGTAACTTTGGTTTGAGAAGTGGGGGGGACACAAAGTGGGGGAAAATATTTTCGATTTGAATCCCATTTCCTGCATTTACAGACATTTAGGGACAATGGTGATGCAAAATCCAGGGAATCATTTGATTATAATGATAAATTCTGCCAAAAATAATACTAGGCTATCTATGTATATAAGAAAAAGATGTCTTACTTTATTGTTTAATAGGGGCCGATCGCCAAGACTTAAGAGAATAATTTTATAAAGTAAAAAATGTTAGCTATTAATGTTTTGTGTGTAAATAAAATTTAAATAATGTGAGACTCAATTTCCACTGTAATGTAGAAACAACATAAAGACAGAATAATGTCTCGATGAAATTAGGCTTAAAAAAATAGGGAAAAAAGTGAACTTAAAACAAACCTCACATAAACCCATAATAGATGTCATATTATGTTGACTTTCTGTCTAACAGCTGTGCCAGTTGTCTAACATGTATGAAATATACAGACATTTGAGAGAGTTTCTAAAACGCCATAAATTATAAATTAAATATTAATTTAAATAAATTAATTTAAAATATTTTATTTGATTAATCCGTTCTTTTGTCAAGAGCAGTTAGTAATTTTCTCTTTTCCTTTTGTTCTTTGGTTAACTTTACTGACAGAGAGAATGAGTGGCTGCTGTCACTTTAAGATCTGCCGCTGCTGACAGGATCTCAAGCGTCTCATTCTCTCACAACTCTTTACTTCCATTTAAGATTCTATTTAACTAATTTAAGACTGTTTTTGTGGGATACTCGACAAAACGGACATTTTGGCATAAATGTGTGTGTGTTATTGTTAGGTTCTGTCTTGACTACTTCGTTGCTGACAGAAAATGCAGCGGTTTAAAGTGGACTCGTTTTCATGGTAGGCCTACAGAATGTTTATTTTTTAGTAAGCTACACAGAATGTTCTACATTAATATATTTAGCTAACACAGTCTGAAGTTATTAAGCAGCAGTGTAGCTCGCCTCAGTCAACGTAAGGCTAACATCAACAGGTGTAACGTTAGACAGAAAATATGATTATCCTGACCTGAGCAAATTTACTGAATCAACCAATTCACATCTCCTTTCTTTCTTTTCATCCATGATGACATTAAAGTCACCTGTTGTTGTTTCTGGCGTTGCGCCGCAACCGCTAACGTTATTCCCGCTCATTAGAACTTTCAGTGAGCTATTTTTAGAGTGCACGCGAAGTTCCTGGAGGTGGACGTGCGCGTCGACACAGGCTAGGTCCTGCTCCTCCGTTGCGATGACAGCGTGCGGTTTAAAATCATAACAAACGAATTTGAAAGTGGGGGGGACACAAACGGGATTTTGAAAAGTGGGGGGGACACAAACGGGATTTTGAAAAGTGGGGGGGACATGTCCCCCCTGTCCCCATAGGAAATTACGCCCATGAGTGTTTCAACCACAGAAAGACGTCAATAAAACAGCTTGTAAACAAATGTCACCTATCAGTTTACGGTATAAGGCAAAAATAAGGACTGCGCGCTAACCATTACCATAGTAAACATGGTAAATATGACCGCTTGAAGAAATCAGACAAATTGTAAAGCAGGGGTGCCCAACCTTGCTCCTGGCGACCGACTGTCCTACACAGTTTATCTCCAACCCTAATTAAATACACCTGCCTTTAATTTTTGAAGTGATCCTGAAGACCTTAATTGGTTGCTTTAGGTGTGTTTGATTAGGGTTGGAGATGAACTGTGCAGGACAGTCGATCGGCAGGAGCAGGGTTGGGCACACCTGTCATAAAGGCTATCGCAATCATGTTTTTATTTTATCTGTCAATAGCCTACCTCTCGTCATGTCTCTTTGTTGACTCTCTGATATCCATATTTAGCTCCGCATATTACATAAAATAAAGCAACTCCGTTTTTTCGAGAGCTTCAAAAAATTTATGCACAATGTGTTTAAAATCTGATAACCACAGCGTTTGATCTATTGTTATAGTTTCACAGTGTTTATAATGCAAAATTTAAATGCATTTTATGACCTAACACATTATTGGTCATTGAGAAATCACAGGATATGATCTGTGTTTCAGTAAAATTATTGATGATTAACATCATCAATAAATACCCAACACATTAGAGATTATCCACATTTTTTTTTTCTCTATAACAAATATGTCGTATAAACGCACGTCTACAAAAGTTCTTATTGAGAATTAACTGTAGTAATATAAGTGAAGCGTGTAATGCTGTTTTTGTTGTTTAATGTATTGACGATATATGGCTATTACCTACCACACAAACATTGAATTTATTTAGCAAATCCATTATGTAAAACAGTAGTCAATAGGCTACTATAATGACGCTGGCTTGTAAACGTGAGCTACGTGATCTTTTGACATTTGAAAAAAAAATAAAACCCATGAAATTATATTCATATGACATGCTGAAATATATGCCAATGTACCTGGGATGAAGACATTTTACACGCAACGCTGGCAGTCTGCCCAAGACGTGAGAAGTAGTAGAAGACAATTTATTGCACACTTAATGTCTATCATTGTCCTGACACTCGTTTGTATGTTTTTATACATATGTAACTGAGACATTCCCTTTCAGTCACTCATGTTCAACGTAGTTGACGTCTCGACTGATTGGGATCCCGATTAAAATGCCACTAGTGCTGCCACCTTCCAGTGCCTTGACAAAAGCCTTCTGATCCCCCCGCATTATTTGAGGCGGAGACAGGGCTTAGGCCAGGGAAGTCACTGCTGTTCCACAAGACCAGTGGGAAAGCTTTCTCTTTCGTTGGAAAGGAATACGCTGCGGAACCCACAATCTGCCTGTAGGGAGGTAACATGTGGAGGATACACATATGGACTGCGGTCAGTGACGGCAGAGCAGGTTCTGCCGAGGAAAGACACGGACTCGCCGCAGGGAGCTGTACCTTGGAAGAATACACATCGCCGTAGGGATCACAACATATGGATCCAGCTAGGGTTGGGTCGATAGACGATGCCATCGTCCATTGCAATGACTGACAGTGGCTGACAATGCCACCCCCTCCTATGTTTCGATGGTGACACGATACAAGAGGGGGGCTACTTGGGACCCAAGAACAGAGGAATTTGCTCTTTCTTTTGAGTCGGGTACCGCTGGACTCCGGGGACTCCGCTGGACTCCGGGGATTTTCCTGGACTCGCTTGTTGAAAAATTCAACACTCTTCAGAGACATTGATCTTCGATCGTATCCGAAGCGAAAGACAACTGGTGCGTGGATCCACTTCCGTATTTATACCCGTGCCGCGATTTTACATGAAATAGCTTAAACAAATTAGGGAGCCTAAATGCAATTTACACAGCATCTGTTACTTTTTGTCATCATTTGGCCAGTGTTACATGATCCCGCTCTTATTCATGAAAATGCTTTTAAACCATTCATGCGCAACAAGACAAAAAAGAGCACGCTGCCTGTGAATGTCCTGACTGTGACTAACAGAAAGACGCGTGCCAGAACACAGTTCCCCTTCAGGGACTACCGCTGCGTGAAATCGCAGTGGGAACGCCCTCAGCGTGACGCGTCTGAAGCATGAATGAAATCAGTCAATGGAGAGAATGAGCGTACGGCGAGTGACGTCATCGACCAGGAAGCTATAAATATCCCCTGAGTACACAACACGCCAGCTTTTAGTTACTTCAGCAGCTCTGTGTGTGTCTGAATCTGTCGATTGTGTTTGTCTGTTTTGTCAGGAGTTTTCACTATATATATTTTATATAAAAAAACCAATATGAGCGAGCAGTATAATAAGTGTGTTCCCCCCTGTACTCGGCACATCACGGGTGGGGATTCACACGAGCTAAGTGTGGCTTGTTTGGGAGTGCAGCAATGCCCAGTCTGCTCTCGAGGGAGTCGATTGTCAGCATTGCGAGCGTTTTCCCTTGAGAACTCTGCGCTCGCGGCGATCGCTCTTCGAGGAGAGTGATTTGCTGCGAGCTCCCCGAGGCTCGGGTCCCGCTTCTGTTGAGGCAGAGCGGCGGCGCTTGTCTTGGGGCTCGCAGATGGATCTCGCTGGCGACGTTGAGACGGGCTCCGCCCTATCTCTGCTATCTCCGACGAGATCTAGTGCCTCTCACCCGGCTCTGGAAGCACGCGCTGCGGCGGTTACTTCTGCCCGGATGGAGGCACATGATGATGTTGAATTGAGATTTTCCAGTTCTGAGGAGCTGGATGTCGAAAGTTTATTATCAGAGAAAACTAGTTTATCACATTATACTGCAAATGAAGAAGGTTTGATGGATGTATTATCTCGGGCTGTTGAAAAGCTAAAAAAAATAAAAAAATAACAGTATCGAGTGGCCAGCTGATAGACAGGTTTCTAGAATTAAAAGCAATCTAGATGATAGATTTCTGTCTGCACGACCTCAACCTTCTAGCCGGTGCTTACCGTTCTTCCCAGATCTTCATGCTGAGGTTTCAAAGACCTGGGTTAGACCGGTTTCAAGCAGAATTTACAGAAATCAGTCCAATGCTTATGGTAACATTGTTGGTGCTAAATCTGCTGGTTATGTGACGATACTGTAGGCGGAGGAGACGCTTGCGAGCTATCTCTCTCCTGCTTCATCGCTTTCACTTAAAGCACCGGCTCTTCCACCAAAAAATAAATAAATATATATACCTCTGTGCTGGTGGGGAAGGCTTACTCGGTGGCTCGGCAGGCGGCTGCATGTTTGCATACGATGACTTTTATGCAGGCTTTTCAGGCCGACCTGCTCAAAGGAAATCTGAGGGGGGTCCCCGCCGAGAGAGACTTGCGTTCACCTCCCTTAAGGGTGCCCTGTCTCTCCCGGCGCCCTCAGGGGCCCGTCCTACTAACCCTGCCGAAACAGGGCGTAGAAGGGTCTGGCGAGTGCTTTCCCGAGGGACGCTCGCTGCCTCTAAGGAGGGTTCTAGTGTGTTCAGACCAGTCGTTCCCTGCCGGTGCGCCGTTACAGGGCACTGTGTCTGTCACGCAGAATGTTCAACCAGAGCAAAGTCTTTCGTCGAGTTCGTCTTCAAAAAGAGCACAGCAGAAGCGGAGTGTCACGTCTCGTGCCCCCCTGCAGAGAAACTGGAGGGACGAGGCGGGGTGCTCTCCGGCGCGGCCTTCTCGGGGCAGGACTGATCTGAGGACAGTCATTGTCGCCAGAAAGGCCGCGTCGAAAAAGTCCTGACGGGCTGTACGTCAGGACTCTGAGGCTGGTCCCCATCGGGAAAAACTTGAGTTCACCGCACAAAAACACGGTGCCCTGTCTTTCTCGATGCCCTCAGGGGTCTGTTCTACTAACCCTGCCTATACAGGGCGTAGAGAGACTCGGCGAGCGATTTCCCGAGGGACGCTCGCCCCCTCCAAGGAGGGTTGTGGAGTGCTCAGACCAGCTGTTTCCTGCCAGTATGTTACAGGGCGCTGTGTCTGTCACTCGGGATGTTCATCCGGAGGCCAGCCTCGAGAGGCTGGTTCCCTTAGTAGAGTTCCTGGCGGAATGGGTCCCCCACCCAGCAGGGAGTTAGGATACTACTTCATCGAAAAAAAAAAAAATCCTGACGTGCTGGACGTCAGGGTTCTGAGGGTGGTCCCTATCGTGAAAGACCTGAGTTCACTGCACAAGAACACGGTGCCCTGTCTTTTCCGATGCCCTCAGTGGTCTGCTCTACTAACCCTGCCTTCACAGGGCGTAGAGAGACTCGGCGAGCGATTTCCCGAGGGACGCTCGCCCCCTCCGAGGAGGGTTGTGGAGTGCCCAGACCAGCTGTTCCCTGCCAGTAAGTTACAGGGCGCTGTGTCTGTCACTGGGGATGTTCAAATCAGATCCGAGGACTGGTTTGTCATGATAGATCTAAAGGACGTTTACTTCCATGTATCTATCCTCCCTCGACACAGGAAGTTCCTGAGGTTCGCTTTCGGGGGCGAAGCGTACCAATATCGGGTTCTTCCGTTCGGCCTAGCACTGTCACCCCGAACATTCACGAAGTGTACGGATGCTGCTATAGCCCCGCTGAGGTTACAGGGCATCCGCTTTCTGTACTATATAGACGATTGCTTGATTCTAGCTCAATCGGAACAACAGGCGGTTCGGCACCGAGATGTCGTTCTTGCTCATATCAAGTGACTGGGGCTGAGGCTCAACGCCAAAAAGAGTGTTCTTTCTCCATTACAGAGAACCACTTTTCTAGGTGTAGTGTGGGATTCAACGACGATGCAGGCACGATTGTCACCTGCTCGTATTACTTTGATTCTCGCTGCAGTAGATCAGGTCAAGCTAGGCCAGTCATCCACTGTAAAACAGTTCCAGAGACTGCTAGGTCTCATGGCAGCTGCGTCCAACGTGATACCTCTTGGCCTCTTGCACATGAGACTGTTACAGTGGTGGCTCAGGACCAAGGGATTCTCCCCGAGGGGAAATCCGCTTCGCATGATCGTGAGTTTGCGACGGTGTCATCACGCCCTGATCATGTGGAAAGATCCTTGGTTTCTGTCCCAAGGCCCTGTGTTAGGAGCTCCTTGTCGTCGCGTTATGCTAATGACAGATGCCTCTCTCACGGGTGGGCTCAGGGTCTGTGGGAGGACCATCATCGTCTGTGGCACTTAAACTGCCTAGAGATGTTGGCGGTGTTTCAGGCTCTGAAACACTTCCTCCCAGACCTAAGGGGCCACCATGTTCTTGTCCAGACAGACAACACATCGGTGGTTTCTTATATCAACCATCAGGGGGGTTTGCGTTCTCGCCCGCTTTACAAACTGGCACGTCAGATCCTTCTATGGTCCCAGGGGAAAATTCTTTCTCTGAGAGCTTTTATCTCCCGGGGTATTTAAATCAGGGGGCAGACATCCTGTTAAGACAGGGGCCGAGGCCCAGGGAATGGAGTCTCCACCCCGAGGTGGTGGAACTCCTATGGAAACATTTCGGTCTTGCCGAGGTAGACCTATTTGCTTCTCGAGAAACATCACACTGCCCGCTGTGGTTCTCTCTCAGCTATCCAGCCCCGCTGGGGTTGGATGCGATGGTACATCCGTGGCCGAGGTCACGCTTGTACGCTTTTCCCCCGATCGCTTGGCTCCCAGGAGTTCTGGAGAGGGATCGCCGGGACGGGCTCAGTCTCCTGCTAATAGCCCCGTTCTGGTCGGCCCGGGTATGGTTTGCGGACCTAGTGTCTCTCCTCAACGGCTCTCCCCTAGAGATACCGATCAGAAGAGATCTGCTCTCTCAGGCGAGTGGGTCGATCCTTCACCCCCGTCTAGAGCTATGGAGGCTGTGGGCTTGGCCTCTGAGGGGGCCCAGCTCATAGATTCTGGTCTCTCGGCTGAGGTCGTTGAGACCATCCTCCGATCCAGAGCTCCCTCCACGAGGAAGTTATATGCCGCGAGGTGGAAACTTTTCACCTCTTGGTGTGGAGAGCGCCAGCAGGACCCAGTTAACTGCCCGGTTGGTACAGTCCTGGATTTCCTGCAGGACCGTCTCTCCACAGGGTTATCCCACTCCACACTGAAGGTGTATGTGGCCGCCTTAGCTGCTTACCACACCCCTTCAAGTGGAGGTTCCCTCGGGAAACACCCGCTTATGTCTCGCTTCCTTCGTGTCACCTTGAGGCTGAGGCCTGCAGTTCGCACAAGGGTACCAGCTTGGGATCTGGCCGTCATCTTAGAAGGTCTCTCCCTTGCTCCTTTCGAGCCCATCGAGGAAGTTCCGGAAAAGTTTCTTACTCTAAAGACTATCCTTCTTCTCGCTATCTCATCTCTAAAAAGAATTGGAGATATTCAAGCACTTTCGGTGGCTCCCTCGTGCCTGGAATTTGCTCCTGGTTGGTTAAGGCCTTTCTCTTTCCGAGACCAGGTTATGTTCCTAAGGTTCCAACTGTTTCAGTTAGACCTATAGTTCTGCAGGTTTTCTGTCCTCCGCCTTTTCTGACGTCAGACCAGGAGAAAATTAATTTGCTGTGCCCAGTTTGGGTTTTGATGCTTACGTCCACAGAGCTGCCCTGTGGAGGAGATCGGAACAAATGTTCGTCTGTTTGGGTCACCTAAGAAAGGGTGTCCTGCATCTAGAAAAAGGATGAGCAAGTGGGTGGTCGAGGCCATCCCACTTGCTTATGGTTCGGCCCATCAGCCTTCACTTTGGCTGTAAGGGCTCATTCCACCCGGAGTATGGCTGCTTCTACAGCTCTTCTTTCAGGAGCTTCTCTTCAGGACGTTTGTGATGCGGCAGGCCGGTCCTCACCGCACACTTTCGTTAGATTTTATTCCCTCGATCTTAGCTCCACTCCCGGGGCTCAGGTTCTCTGGTCGGTTTGTGTCTCCTAATGACACACGACGGGGATTTGGTCGTATGGGGATGTGGGTATTGCGTTCCCACTGCGATTTCACGCAGCGGTAGTCCCTGAAGGGGAACGTCCCGGGTTACGTATGTAACCCTAGTTCCCCGAAGGGACGGACGCTGCGTGTCCTGCCATACTCTCGGCATCCCCTTGGGTCGCTGCTTCAGTAACTTTTAAGCTGGCGTGTTGTGTACTCAGGGGATATTTATAGCTTCCTGGTCGATGACGTCACTCGCCGTACGCTCATTCTCTCCATTGACTGATTTCATTCATGCTTCAGACGCGTCACGCTGAGGGCGTTCCCACTGCGATTTCACGCAGCGTCCGTCCCTTCGGGGAACTAGGGTTACATACGTAACCCGGGACGTTTTTTTTCGAGCTTGAATGAACAATAACTCACACACAATTATGCCAAAATGTCTTTTTGTCGAGTATCTTCATAGCATAAGAGCAGTCTTATGATGAACGTAGAGAGATGTGACTCCTGAATGAGAATGAGGCGCCTGTGAGAGCCACGTCTCTGTCAGCAGCGGCTGCTCTTAAAGTGACAGTACACAGTAGCCACTAATTATCTCTGTTGTAAGTTAATCAAAGAACAAAGGGAACAGAGAAAACAGTCCCTGCTCTTGACTAAAGAACTTTTCTAACTTTAATAAGGATTAGTCTATATATAATTTAAAATGTATGCAGCATAGACTGTTTGATAACTTTATTCAATTTCTGTATTATGAAAAACTGTACTTTTTGTTTTGTTTTTGCGCACAAAAAGTTTTCTCGTCGCTTGATAAACCTAAGATTGAGCCACTGTAGTCACTTGGACTATTTTAACGATGTCTTTAATAACTTTTCGGGGCTGGCAAGTGTCAATCACTAAGAAGCCTATGGAGGAGTGATCCAGCTCTCAGATTTAATCAAACATATCTTAATTTGAGTTCTGAAGACGAATGAAGGCCTTACGGGGTTGGAACAACATAAGGGTGAGTAATTACTAACAGAATTTTCATTTTTGGGTGAACTATCGCTTTAATAGAAGGACTCAGTACCTTAGATATAGTTGCAAATAAAACCTTTGTGTTTTTTACATTGTTTAATTTAATTTGTGAATAAATATGATAATCTAGCAGCTTTAACAGCATTTTGCTAGATTAATAAAGATTATCTAAAAAATATCATAAGATCCTTGCAATTTATCTTTAAGCCACTTATGCTCAGCATGGCGAGAAATCCAACTAAGATTCAGAGTAACATAATTTAACCACAGTTGATCAAACAACCTCCACCTCAGTGAGACACGTTTTTGACATCACATAAAATATGGTGGCAAGTCCTGCTCCCAACGAGCGTAGCGTATGACCTTATGTCAAATGTAAAACTGAACTTTAAAATGAGTCATTACTTTATATAATGATGTAATTTTGTTTGTTTTTTCATCAGCTGTTTTCAAAGCGAATGCCAGCCTTTAATATCTTTTTGTTTATTTTTTACTTTTGCCATAATTGACACACAAACAAAAAATGCTCTAGTCGTGTCATGTGTCGTGTCACTTGCCTGCACTTTTCTTTTCTTTTTTTTCCAAACACCTTTAGGAGAACATTAAAGTGCATCAACAGAAACGGTCACTTGAATGCCTGTGTGTTTTCCTTCGGACAGTTAGAATCTAATGACATTTAACTGTGGCGTGATTTCACACATGCTTCAGACACTGGAAGCAATCCCATTGATCCCAAAACACCATGATTCAGCATCTCGTTCTCTTCTCAACCAGGTTGCAAACGTAACCCAAGACTTTTTCTGCTCAGTTGTTGTCCGCTGGTGTGGACGCTAATATAGTCATAGCTAATATCGTTATAGTTATCTTTGTAGTTCTCATTTTTGGTTTGAACGAGCCTGTTAGAGTTAGCCTTTACTGGACAACTGTATGCCAGCACAATGTGGGCAAATTTAACAGGGCTTGAAATGTAGTTTATCTGGGACAAGTTAATACAATCACAGTATTTTGCTATCATCTAAAATTGACCAGAAACTTAGCTCCTAATGTTAGCAAAATATAGCCACGCCCCTGAACATATGTACTTTCTTAGACTACTCAGAAAACTATCCACCGGTTTCACAGACAAGGTTTTAATTAGTCACAGACTAAAATGCATGTTTGAGCTGTTTTTACTGAAAGCAACTTGCACTTGTATCTTAAAATATGTAAGTGCCATTGTTTTGTCTCAAGATGCAAACCAGTAATGTTTTTTTTTTTTCTAAGGCACGTTTATGAAAGCTACTCAATGCCTTAATTGAATGAAGGTCTAATCCTGGCTTAATCTAAGCCCTGTCTTTGAAATCGGGCCTAAATATTGCAAAACATATCATACTACAGTTCTGCTATTTTACAATCATGTATTGTTATTAGAGGGTTTGTATGTCTATTATTTATGAAAGAAAGCATGATTTATCTTACTTCAGCACATTCTGAACAAAAACAGTCTAACAACAAAACAAAAAAATTATATATATATATATATAATAATTGTCATTACCTTTTGCTCCAGTTATTTCGCCTGGTGGAGTGAAGACAGAACAGTTAGTTTCAGGGCTAATCTTAAGATTTCAAAAGTATCAAAAAGTGTAGAAGATATTTTATGCTTCACAAAACTGTATATTACTTAACAGCCAAATCTGAGTCATTAAATGGGTTAATTAATTTCATCATTTACCAGTGAGTTACAATTAGTGTCATATTTAGTAAAAAGCTTCCTGGCTTACTGGCAAGAAAAGACAGCAGTGCTATAATATATAATAGGACAGCTATCCCCATCCTTTGGTTGGTCTGTCACAGCGTTGTCTGTAAAAGACAAAATATATAATATATGTAATATATAAAATGGCAAATAAACGAACAAATAACAGCAGCAAAAACAACTATTACTACAACTAAAAGTGCATTTTTTTTTGATAATGAGGCAATGAATCTTACCAAAATGTCCAAAGGAAATTTCTGAAGAACAAATACGATGAACTGCGTTTTTGTGGAACAAAAAATTGTGTGTTGTTGTCTGTATTTATACCTAAATATTTTGGGTGGGGTTTGTTTGTTTGGTGTGTTTTTGACCTTTTGCTTGTAACTATTGCTTTGATCTTCCTAAAGTCATCATAAATTATGATGTCTATGAGGAATTTGGCAAGATGTATGTGTTTTTGGAAAGAGCTTTTAACAAATTGTAAAGTTAATACTGTGTGGAGACAACATAACATTTTCCAACTCGACCTTACCTTACCACATTCAAAATTTAATACAAAGGACTGAATATTTTAATTTCACTCAGCCATTATGCCACATCACATATAATTATTAACCTTTTTTAGAGTATTGATGGGAAATACAATCTGTAAGCAATTGTGTTTGAATGGAGTTTTGAAACTCAATTGCACTTTCTTGGGTTTCACTTTATTTTGATGGTCCCTTTAACACATTCTGTTGTCTATTTTTTTAAATTAAGAACAATGAATGTGTTTCTTTGGCATACATTTAAGTAACAAGATGCTTAATTGAATACTTTGTCAGACCAACAGCTATTTTTTCCCAATTCTGTAGTAAATGTAGTACCTGTTCAGAGTGTTTCTCTGCCTCCATGTGACCCAATACATTTGAGAAGTGGGATGGATGGATCGATAAATAACTCAACATGGTTTGCCCCAAACCTGAATATGAATTGCTTATTATGTTTAATAACAAAAACTGCATGTTACATATTTGTTTGCAAGGTTCAAAGGTTAGCCTTGAAATATCAGGGTTTAGACATATTTTGATTCTTATCAGCATGTTTACAATTTCATCACAAATTACATGCTTTATTCTCTAATTGTTGGCCTCAAGATGCTTTAAATTGGTTTTGTTTAAATAATAATAATTAACATTTTTGAGGTTGTTATGCTTGAAATGTTGGTTCATACTCACCTTGACTCTGATTGAATACTTTTCAACACTCAAAAAATAAATAAATACTTAGAGGGCGTAGTTTCAAAAATGACAAAAAGTGTTTTTTTTTTCCAAGGTTGGCTATAGATCAGAATTTTCTGTTTACCTATTATCTTGTCATATGTGCCTGCAACAAGCTACATTCCACACATTGCATTTTAGACTTCATTATTTAACTGGCGTGCTTTAAACTGTTTTTATGAGGTTAGTTAATGTATTTTGCTTTAGGGGGATCATGAACTTTATGAAATGCTCCCTAGTAAGGCAGCATATCTCAGCTACCACGTCATCAAGCTCCTACAGTTAGACTGAATTCTATTCAAGGACTAGGCTATGGTAAGTTCTCATCTCAGGTCGTCATATAAGGCCGTTTTGTCACGTGCTTCGGTGTTTTCTGCCCACGCATATAGCAGCCTTTTGCGTATAGATGACAGGCACATGGCTTTCAACCAACTTCAATGTAAAACCATCCGCGATGTTATTACACGCTCAGGGCTTCGCGAGTCATCAATTCACCTCAACGTTGACCGACTGCACAGAATAAAGACGTTTTCAGCAACAACGACTTATATTTGCTCTATGATTAGGATTGCCTTCTACACCTAACATAGGAGGTCACTGTTTTCCATTATCTATCTTTCAAGAGGAGTCTATTTGCCATTTTCAACACCCTTATCGTCTGTGAGAGACGCTCGGCTTAACCACCTCCAATGCAACCCACCCGCGTTTTACAGGACCCGCTTGGACTTAGCCAATCCAGTGCGTGATATCAGACGCTTTCAGCAACAGTAGCGTGTGTAGGCTACAATTTCGTTTAGTTTTAAATTAGCCTGTGGTAACCTACTCAATTTAAACGTGAATGTGTGCTAGGTATCCTAACTAAAAACACGATGATATAGGTTACATCATCCCTTAATTGCCCGCAGGAGTATATGGAGTACACCCTTTATCGTGGGTGAGAGACGCTCTTTCAACCATGCAAACCACAGGCGTTTAACAGGACGCAGTTGGACTTTGCTAGGCAATCCAAGTGCGTGACATCAGACGCTTTCAGCAACAGCAATGTGCAGAAAATTTGCTTTTGTTTTAAATTAACCTGTAGTATAGCCTACTTTATATAAGCCTGGATATGATCTAAGCCTAATTAAACATGGCAATATGTGACATAGGCTCCATCGTCCCATAATAGCCCGCAGAGGAGTATGTTCAACACACCCTTTATCGTGTGTGAGAGACGCTCGTTGCTTTCAACCAACTTCACTGTAAAACCATTTGCGATGTTATTACACGCTCAGGGCTTCGCCAGTCAATTCACCCCAATATCGTCCGACTGCACAGACTTAAGCCTTGAGAAACAACGACTTACATTTGCTCCAAGATTATACACTTATAGGCGGTCATTGCTTTTCATTATTTATCTTTTGAGAGGAGCCTATACTGTCCGTTTTCAACACCCACCCTTTGTGTGTGTCAGAGACGCACCTGACCTTCAAGCAACTCAAATGTGAATCCATCTGCGTATTTAAGCATGCATTTGGACTTCGCCAGTCATGCCAAGTGCAGAGAAAATAGACGCTTTCAGTAACAAAGTGCAGACAATTTGCTTTTGTTTTAAATTATGCTGTAGTAGCAAACATGAATGAGTGCTTGGTAGGCCAAATTAAACTCTACCATATCATCCCTTAATAGCCTATAGAGACGTTTCTTGGCCTTTATCGTGTGAGAGAGATGCTCATGGCTTTCAAACATCTCCAATGCAACCCACATGCGTTTTAAATCACGCGTGTGAACTTCAATAGCCAATGAATCCATGTGCGGAGATACCAGACTCTTTCAGCCACAGCAAGGTGCAGACAACTGGTTTCATTTTATATGAATCTGTAGTAGGCCTATACCCTACTTTATATAAGCCTGGATATGAGCTTGGTAGGCTCATATCCAGTTATTGCCTAATTAAACATATTGCCTAATTAAACACGGCAATATGTGTCAAAGGCTCCATCATCCCGGGATTAGTTCACTTTTAAAAAAAACTTTTGCTGATAATTTACTCACCCTCATGTCATCCAAGATGTCCATGTCTTTCTTTCTTCAATCGAAAAGAAATTAAGGTTTTTGATGAAAACATTCCAGGAATTATCTCCATATAATGGACTTCAATGGGCCCCAAATCGTTCAAGGTCCAAATGACAGTTTCAGTGCAGCTTCAAAGGGCTTTAAACGATACCAGACGATGAATAAGAGTATTATCTAGCGAAACGATCGGTCATTTCAAAAATAAATCAAAAAGTTTAAGTTTTATAAGCACGAATGTCCGCCTTGCTCTGTTCTGGGATGTCCGTTCGTGACGGCACGTAATACGCAATTAAGTTGAAAAGGTCAATCTTCAGTGTTTACAAATTTGAGGAAGGAGGACCATATATACATTCAAATGTCTTTGTGTCAGTTTACCCTTTAAAATGCCCAGTTTGTCTGCGTATCCTGGGTGTTTTAATATAAAAAAGGCTAAAAGTATACATTTGTAAACACTGACTCGGTACTTCCGCTTATGTCAAGCGTGACCTTTTCATGTAATTGCGTATTACGTGCCGTCACGAACGCGCATCACAGAACAGAGCAAGGCGAGCATTTATGCTTATAAAACTTTAACTTTTTTATTTAATTTTGAAATGACCTATGGTTTCGCTAGATAAGACTCTTATTCATCGTCTGGTATCGTTTAAAGCTCTTTGAAGCTGCACTGAAACTGTCATTTGGTCCTTGAAACGTTTGTGTCCTATTGAAGTCCATTATATGAAGAAAATTCCTGGAATGTTTTCATCAAAACCTTAATTTCTTTTCGACTGAAGAAAGAAAGACATGGACATCTTGGATGACATGGGGTTGAGTTAATTAACAGCAAACGTCTTTTTTAAAAGTGAACTAATCCTTTAATAGCCCGCAGAGGAGTTTGTTGGTGGTGACCCTTTGGCGTGTCAGAGGCGCACCTGACTTTCAAGCAACTCCAGTGCAAACCCTTCTGCATATTACAAGGCGCTCTGAGCAACACTGTGCTTTAGTCCAATTGACTTTTATTTCAAAAGCCTGAATTGGGCTATACTGTATATATATATATATAATATATATAATTATATATATATATATATATATAATTTTCTTGGTGATTCGCATATCATCTTGAGGAATATAAGGCTTTTTCCAGTTTTTGAAAGCTGAATCCCATAATTCCATAAGGTCACAGGTCACTTCCAGAGAATGTCTAATATGGGGAGAACGTTCACGCAGTAAACGTCCAGCTTCTGAACTGGTTGCAGTTCCACTCTGGCTCCACATGAGGGCGCTCACAGGACGAGTGCAGAATGAATGGAGGTCTAGGGAGCTGTACCCCTCAAAATCCCCTTTTAATAGTAATAATAATAATTTTTTGTCTAGTAATTTGAATTTTGTAGTCGAAAGGAGATGCAAAGAAATTACTCATTGCTGGGTGTTAGATTTTTTAGAGTCACTTATTTGCTTTAAAAAGTATTTTAAAATGTCAATGACGTCATACACATCGTACGACCAGAGATACTGCTTTACGGCAATCCTTCAGTCAGTTTGGTGCTTTCGCGCTCTGCACTTTCTTTTCTCTCGAGGCATCGACAACACCACTGACACAGGTAAATACACGTCTAGAAGAGTTTTTGTTTTGTTGTTTTTAAACACCACGCCAAAAATACACACACACATTCTGGTCCAGCTTCGGATGGCATCAGGCGATATCTCTGGTCGTAATCAGTCCTTCACTGACCAATCAGCGTTCATTAGCAGAATGGTAGCATGTAATGGGCAACAACAACTCAACCTGTAAGAAATCGAAAGGACATAAGTATTCGTTCATTAAACTTTCGACCTATAACCCATGTTGAACTTGCAAAACTGACAATCAAATCTGAGATTTATCAACGGCAATCGGGTGAAAGAGACAAATTTAGTCGTCTAGCTCCATAGACTCCCATTCATTTTGCAGTCAGGCTGATCGCCCCCAGTGGAACTCTGGTGGAACTACAACCAAAATTCGGTACAATAGGGCTTAATAGGGAGTGACCAGGCTCTCCGAAATATTAAGAAAAATAGGAAGTGTCTCTGTTTCAAGCTACCTGATGATGGCAGTAATGCACTGTTAAGTGTGGTTGCCAAAAAAAGGAAAAGAAGAAGAAGAAGAAGACCAGGCTCTCCGTAGACGGGCTTTGTCACTTCTCTGACAAGGTCCATACCGGAAGTCTTCTTTGACTCTCTAAATCTTCTGCTTACTTTTCTGATTCAGGTAAGTGAAAATGTGAATATAGACATAGGTCATGTTAACTGTTGAAGTGCAGTTAGCCATGAGTCGACGGGCCCCTGGCGGTGCTCCGGAGACAGTAGAAGCGGCAGAATGGCGATATCGCAAACACGTTTGACGGCACGCCGCCTTCCTACCGCCTTCGTTCCGCGGCCGGCCCGCTGGCCATCCGCCGTTCCGCCGCCGTTATATCGAAGGCGGACTTTCCGCAGGCCGTCGGAGGCAAACGCTATTTTCGAGTGATCTGCCGCCGCTTATTGTATATGTATATATTTTTTAATATTTATAGCATGCAGTTTATCAAGAATAATGATTGATCAAACCAGACAAATTTCCATTTGGTGTTTTATTTCCACATTTCAAAGTACAGTAACTGTCATTGAAACAAGATGTCAGATCACTGAAATATAAATAACAGAAAAATACAAACATATATATACACACACACACACACACACACACACACACACACACACACACACACACACACACACACACACACACACACACACACACACACACACACTAAAGAGCATGCAGGTTTCCAATTCAATTTTGGTAAAAAAATAAATAAACAAAAAACACTTTTGTAAAAAACACTATTGTAACACTTACAATAATTGTTAATAATATAAAGAGGTCAGCTCTAGGATGAAAATAATTACCAGTAAACATAAGCAATGATGATATTTGGTACCAAAGAAAGGGCAGGATACCAAATAAATTGAGGTATAACATCATATTTACAAGTCATTTCCAACAATAGGATAAGTGGTAATAATTTAGAGTAAAGCTCTGGAGTAGAATATACCAATATAACTGCAATGCTAGCCTGTGGCACAAGGATTTACAAGCTATATTTAACAATAGAATAACAGTTAAGCACTGTGACGGAGTGAAGTAGAATATTTGGTACCAGGCAATGTACAATATCAATTATCAGAGGTATGAAATAGTATTCAAGCTATTTTTAATAGAATAATAGTCAAGCACACTGATGGAATGAAAGTAGAATTTTTGGTACTAGTTAATGTGCAATATAAAAAAAAAAAAACAAAAAAAAAAAACAAATTTTCACAGTGTACAGTGTGGATTGGGTGAGTGTAGTCTGACACCTTTAGCAGGCTTTTTAGGGGTCTTGATGTTACTGACTGCAGGATAAAGAAAGGGTTCCAGTTGTCAGTGATGCTGGGGTGTCAGTAGTCAGCCTAGGTTTAAGGGGTCAGGGGTGGGTCCCTCTCAGCTGTGCGGGGCCTTTTCTACCTTCACGGTCAGCTGCTCCTTTCAGGTAACGCATAACGTTAACCTGTATCGCCTCATCAGTGGCATCCTGGGTTGCCGGGTTCTTCCGGATGGCTCCTGTAGAAAATAAAGATCTGTCATTCCATTTGAATGGCATAAGGTCATACACATCTACTTAAATATAAAAAAATATCCGACTTACTTTGAACAATGGTCTTCAGGAACATGTCTCTATAACATGCTTTATCCCCTACACCAGTCCAGGTTGTATTAATGGAAAGGTAATTAGAGATGATACTCTGAAGCATTAGCCACACGGTTGTCTTTAGGTCCCTCCCACATTTGATTGCCAAAAACCGAAGCTAAAAATAAAAAAATAAAAAAAAAAGTTACAAATTATATTTCTCTGAAGCTTCTCATAAATTTAAAATGTGACAGGCTGTGGATACAGACTGTAGAGTATGCAGTGTACAATCTTAATTTTACTTTTTAGATTACCATATGGCGTTATAAACGGAATCAGCACACCTATAAATTGTTGCTGGAGCTCCCTTATCCTGCCTCAAACTGTTGTCAAGCAATGCCAAATCTTCCTGGGTGTCTAGGGGGAGTAACAGATCCCTTGGCAGGGATAACTCTCCAACAGACACATTGGCACTGAAATGTTGCAGCATAGTGTCCATTTTGTTGTCCATGCTACGCACTACATCACCAAACTCTCCAAGACGTCGCAGCATTAGGGTCTGATCTGCACCTAGAGGGGTTCCCAGAATAAAAGAATAAAGTAGTCAGTCCTGGTCCCTCAACTACTAAACTATGACATTTATATCTAGGTTTACTACATTTACAGGTGGCCCCAGTGGGAATTAAACCAACAACCACAGGTGTTGTTTGCAAGTTGTACCTGATTGCCCAGTGCGAGCAAACGTCTTCAACATTGTCATAACTTGCTTCACCTGCTCTTGAAGTGAGCCGCTGTCACCCGAAGCTACAAAATGACAGGCATGTGGTAATTTTGGACCCACATCACACACAAAAAAGTGTATGTTCAAGAGGTCAAGTGTATCAGTGCATGTTCTCACCTGTTGGTGCATTGCTTTCCCTCAGGGCTCGGTTCTCATCCCTCAGGGCTCGGTTCTCATCAATCACGGCTTCTTTTTCATTCTGGAGTCTCTGGAAATCTTCATTTAAAAACATTATAAAAAAATACAACAACTAAAGACACTATTTTCAATACTGTTTAAAACACTGGACACTAAGACATAGGCCTAGATTATACCTTCACAGCTGAAAACTTCATGCTGTACACGAGATGCCAGGGGAGTCCAAGGGCCAATAACTGAGCAATGACTTTCTCCTATTGATAATCATTGTCTTTTAAAAATATGTTTGAAGTTATTGGATACATGTAATGAATTGGACTTAAATGTAACACTTAGTTTAGCACAAAAACTGGAGGTATTACATACCTCCAGCGTTTTCACCCATGTGCTGCCAGGGTAAATTTGCTGCTGGGGGTGTAAAGCTTAATACTTGATGAGCTGGTGGAGCAAACATAACAGCTTTAATTTTACTGCAGGGTATTGCATATTCAGTGATGAAACTATAATTTAACTTTGCAAAGCTAATGGAATGTACAACACACCTCGACACCTTTCATCCAGAAACTGCTGCGGCGAGAAACCCGTCAAGTTTCCTAATGAAAATCAGATGATGATTAAAGGATTCCTCATCTTAAACAAAAACAATAGTTCCCAAGACAAAAACGTCACAAGTTACGTAACTTACTTGTACCCAAACTCTTGGCTATGTGAAGTGGAGTCTGGATTACTGGGGAGAAACCTGGTTCTGAGAAAGAGGAAACAGAAATTTCCTAACAGAAAAAGTGTATAGTTTAGTGGTAGGATCACAAATCAAAAATCACAGCAATACATTTTACATACCAGCTCTGAAATCTACATATGGCTCAACATTTTACTGGTTTTCTGGAATAAATGGAACTTCTGGAGCATCGGAAAGCACTGAAAGACTAGACTCCTCTTCATCAGAAGGGGCCTGGGGTCTGTACTTGGAAGTTGAGATTCTCTTTTGCTTTCCCTTCTTGTCATCATCCGTCGTTTCAACGCTGGAACCTGTTTGGAAGCGCACCAAATATCTCATCGCCTCTTGCCAAGATTCTAGAGCAGGGAATAATGAATGAAAGAGTCAGTTCCCTTTCGTAGACACTCCGAGTTACGTCGGATGACGGAGAATGGGGGTGTAAGGAACTCAGCTTTTTGGAAATATTAATAATCTTTCTATATCTTGTTATTATTAATTATAAATATTTGGGTCAGTTAATTGGATTAACTTGATGTGGCTGAATTAATATTACAATCAATTAATCAGTTCTTCCAACGAACTCTTTTGATTATTAATTTATTCTAAGAAAAGGGTATCTTCCATGGCCACCGAAGAATAATTATTTCTTCGCCTGTACAGTACTTTGAGCCAGTAGCAAAAACCGTGATCGTAAAGTGACTTGTATTGCAAACAAAACAGAACCAAATACATATTATGTACAAGTTTTATTAACTAAATATAGATATTTATATGAATATAAATAAACTAAACAACATACACACATGAATACATAAATAGGTTAGTGATAGGATGAAATTGGAAACCGGAAGAGGGTCTATGAGAAGAACCATCAGAATTTCATTTTCACATTTCATTGAATTGAATACTTGCATTTGTAATGGGAACAATTCTTGAAGTTGTTGAAAATTGAAGTTGTTGATGGTTCCGGCAGTGTCAAGTGGAAGTTGGTTGAGCGTTCTCTTTCTCCAGGACCGCATGGCTGGTTTGGGCAAGGCCTGGGACTCTGTTGAGGCCACGCCGAGCACCCAGGAGAAGTGAGGAAGTCAGAAGGATAGGTGATTATATGTAGATTTATCTATTTGTAATATTCAAAACACTGTAAATAGGTTCATAATCTGTAAATCTGAAAATGTCTATTCTGACTAAACCCAACTGTGATAGTTTTATTCTCATATATTTATATTTTTATTTTTTATTCTTATAATTTGTAGTATTATGTTTAATGTTGTATTTGTATATGTCCACTGGAAGCCTCAGTACCAAAACAAATTCCTTGTGTGTGCAAGCACACTTGGCAATAAAGCTCTTTCTGATTCTGATTCTGATTCTGATTGGAGTCGTTGTTGGTTGGAGTCTTTGTTCCAAAACTCTTGAGATTGTCCTTGGTTCTTTGTGAGAGAGTCACCTCTCTCCTGCCTGAGCCCATATCTGGTTGGTTTGAGGCCTGCTGGGCCCTGGGGCCCCCATGGAGGGGGAAGGGGGTTCCCCAGTAACACCAGAACAGTGTTCCGGCTGGATGAAAGAACTAAGAGAGGGAGGTCACATGTGGACTGTCTCTAATAAGGCCTGGAGAAGATCCTCCCCTAAGGGTTGAACTCGACCAATCAGAAAGGGGACATGTCTGAGAGGGAAAGTGGCTCTTAGTTGATTTATGGATCTTTGTCCCTAGGAAGATTTTACCTTCATTAATGCTAAAATAGCTATAACACATCCACACTGCATTCTAGAAGAAGGTGATGTACATCAAAGTGTGAGTCATTAAATGAGGATTATTTAGGTAGGAGGCATTATACAGGTGAGGTTACATTGATCGTTAGTTGGTTGTATACCAGGATACATACCATAATATATACCTAATAGTACACGAGACAGTAAACCATTTACACTGTTTCTTTCACAGTTTTATGCATGTTCATTTATAGATCAGTTAGTCTATGATTAACGCAGCAAAGTCTGTTTTAAAGAGGGTTTCTGTTTCATAGTCTCTCTCTTGAGTATGTGGCCACATTCCTCGGAGGTCGTAAAATCTCCTTATCATGCCCTGTAACATGACACTGTTTCTTTCACTTGTGTTTGTTCATTTGGGCTGTGTGAGGAGTTTCATAAACCTTTGTATATAATGAATAAATAGTATGTGTCTGATTGGTCCATACCCTACAGATCCCCCCTCTCGATCGTTGTTGTCCCCCCTCAAGGACAACCACGAGCGAAGTTGGAAGTGCAGAGAGATCGGACACACACTTGTCATAGAAGGCTGGAAGGCCATGGTGGCCTCTGGTTGCTCGTGTCTTCTGGAGCGGTGGTCGTTCCACGGCTGGTGATGTGGACAGTAGCCAAGTCCAGGTCTCTGCAGCAGGTGTTGAGGCAGCAGGTGTTGGGACATTCTGAAGTTCATTAGTTTTGGGGCAGGTGTTTCCTTGTGGTTGCAGGAAGTGGTTAGGCCCCTATGTAGCATAGAGAGGTTTTCAAGCTGACATGGTGCTGGTGGCCGGAGGTCAGAAGGTGGTTGTTAGCCTCTCAGTCACGAGAGGTCTGAAGGATTGAAGTGTTGTTCTGTCCTTATGGTGGTGCCGACGCAAGCTTGCCTAAGCTGGGGTGGGCAAGGAGTCGGAAGCTTGTACCTTACAGGACTCCTCGGGTGAGTCCTGTGCAGGGAGCTATTTTGCGTGTGTCAGCGGCTCCAGTAACTCTGAGGCAGGTGCGTCCAGCTGTCCTTGCGGAGCCTCAGATTGACACCTGTGTGAAGGGTATGGAAGAGGATGCTGTCGTTGACAGCCGTGGTCTTCCTGTGGTGTTTGCAGGTTGAGGGTTCTGTCCTCCATGGCTTCTCCAAGGGGCTTGGCTGGTACCTGGGTTGTTGCCATGGTGACAGTTCTGTGCTGGTCCTGGGCATGCTCAGTCCAGCTGCATTGAATCTGGTTCGAACCTCAGTGTCTAGCTGGTCTGTAAGGCTTTGGGCACAGGTCCGCTCCTTGTGGGACGCTGTGATCTATAATGTGAGGTTGTTTACCTTCTGTTTTATACCCATAAGGTGGGGTAAGGAGATGAGAATCTTGATCACCCCGGTGTGGCTGTAACTCTGGCTTGGGTCATGGGTCGGATGTCAGCAGCCATGGGTGGAACAGTGTTCCTCGCGATGGCTTGTCAGTCTTTTCGTTCTCCTAACCGGTTAAGGTCAGGTTAAGCAGAGGATCTGCAACATTTTGGCACACCTGTGGTGAGAGACTAATGCATGACCCTAGAAAGTTCAGAGCCACGGTTTAATGGGTTCGCTAGATATGTAGCATAAAGCTAGGTATTTCATGTGTAGCTAGCTAGTGAAGTGTGTATTGTATCCTTATCATCTTAGCTGTGAATGTTAGGAGGCTAAAACTTGTGTGGTTCCGAGAGTATTTCCTGGAAAGGGCATAGCCGAGATGAAATAAATGACTTAAGATGGTTCTTATGACTAAAATATTGCTCTGGACTTAACTGGTGGTTCACTACGGCTTGACGAAGTGAAGAATAGGAGGAAAAAGGACAGCTTTCCTCTTCAAATTATGCTTATTATCAATCCTCAGGACTATAGTTATGCCCTAGTAATCGTTGAAGTTACTTGTGTTGCAGGGTCATAAAAATTAGTGCACTTGTTGAAAATAAACAAAATCACAAATAAAGGTGTCTCTGGTTCCTTTCTGGGCCCTATGGGAAATGGAACCACATTTGAACAAGAGAAGAAATGGAAATAAATCATATACATGACAGTATAGACAAGTGAATAGCTGACTGCTATTATTATCGAAGTAAAATAAAAATAAAAAGGACTTAAGTAAGTGATCAAAACAGCCGGAATGATCTGAAATTGAGAGTAATCAATAGCACTAGTGACTAACCTTTAGATTTGCCTGGACCAACACTCCATAGTGGGTCACAGCTGTTGCGTGTTTAAGACCACACCGTGTGTGTCCCTCCAAAGGTTTAGTCAACATGCTGATGAAAATTCTCATAACTATAAGAATTCTTCTCTAGCTACACAGCTTACATGTAATTAAACTTGGGTTTAATTCACAGGGCATCTGCAAATTTAGCCTACAGCGCTCAGCAAGGACTATGCCTAAACTAGTGAAGGTGAAATTCAGCTGAGAAGAATTGAAAGTAAGGAAAGAGAAAAATTAGAAACCCTAAATGGGGTTAAAGAAAGTATTTTAGAATACTTTGCGCTGTATACATAAAAGCTGTAATTAAGGCTTCAAGTAAATGATGCTCACCGCTAACTGTAGAAGTTATTATGTAGTTTAGCCTAAGCTGGATTGATGCTAGGTTAGCTTAGCTTAGCCTAAGCTGGATGGACGCTAGGTTAAGTTAGCTTAGCCACCTAGGCTGGTTTGTTTACAAAATGACGTCACGAGTTAGCACTTCCTGTGACAAGCCGTTGTCATGGGAACCAGTGCATGTCAGAACAATTCAACAGTACCTGAAGAATGTCTACACATTTTACTGAGTTATGAATGTTTAAACGGTTTAAAAGGGGGCGCCTATACTTTAAGTCTTTCAAGAACTTGATGTTACATTCAGTAAAATGCTAATGTGTTTTGGCATTTGCTAATTTTACTCATGGAACTCTTCTCTTTACTTTACACAACTTATTCTATTTGTTTACAGAGTAAGGAAATAGATTTGCTGTAAGTCAAAGCTTGTCTAAGCCTATATAGTTACGTCCCTCTCATGCATAAATGCTGACTTTTCAGCGAGTGAACAGTTTTGATCACTAGGTAGCTCTCTGCTTGTGGATGCAGCTAAAAATTTAGGTGAATTACATCAATCTAACAATAATTTGTAAGGCCTTTACATTGTAGAAAGGGGAGCATCACCCAGGTCTACGTATATATAACACTGTCCTGAGCTTTCTTTGTCAGAAACAGGTTTAGCAATACTGCAATTTGGATTTCTTTAACCAAAGCAGGATAGATATCGGTACAGTTTACAAGCTGCTGAGATGAGATTCCTTTGTCAAACAGACTTACGCTTTAATGCTGAACTTACTGATACCAGTTGGAAATCTAAGACTCTTTCACTTACAGTAGAGATGTCAATTCCCGCTATCGTTTTATCTGCATTTAGACAAGCCAGCAACCAGTGATCAAAATGCGTATCGCATGTGTTCCAGTTGGACCGCAATGGTCAAATGCACGCCTGTAGGTTAACAGTAGTTTAAAACTCAGGTGGTTTTCCTACACTATGGCGTCAAGGTATGCCCTATTTGGAGCTAGTGTTTCCTGTAACCCTTCATTGTCATGGAAACTAATGTGTAGCAGTGCCAATTCAACCAGCATGTAGCAAATGTTTGTTTCAAAAGAGTCGTGCATAGTCTGTTGGCAGGTGAGGCTTACACGTCCATTCAAGATTTTCTTTATATCAGTAAAATTCTACTTTTACTAATGCAGAGTCTTGCTGCTCTTTGAGCACACATTTTCATCTACTTTAAAAGTTTTATGTCCTATGTTGACCAGGGACTTTTTAGCAGAGTCTTGCATTGTTTTCATGCTGTGTGCCTTCTGGCTTTGCAGTTCAGAATCAATGGGGTCTTAGGAACCTTTTCTGGGGAGGCCTTCTGTGTTAGAGGCCTTCTGCATCAGGTCACGCATCGTTGAGTGGGCATTGCGTGGGGGCAGGTGAAAATATGGTGACTAACTGGTTTTGGAGGAAAAGTTTCTTGAAGCTGGTGTCCTCCTCCGTCACAGGTTCGTTGTAAGTTCCACAGAAAACTCGTTCGGAGTCGGTGGTGGTAGCACAGGCCCTTCTAGGTCTGTCCTGCTTGGTGTTTGGGCAGGGCCCAGCTGGGCTGGATGTGTCTAGATCAGATGGAGTCTGTCTCGGTGTGCCACACCGGCTGCAGGTGCAGACTGCAGGTGAAAATCAATGTCTCGTGGATTGGCAGGGATGTCTCTGACCTTTCACTTGAGATTGTTGAGTGTCACTTCATGTGCCATTTCAGGGATTGTCTGAGTTACCTTTTCCTCCTGCAGCTGCAGGGGCTCTCAGGACACTGTCTGGTGAAGTGTTAAGCCGAGGGCTTTGGCTCCTCCCCCCCTTTGTGCAGGGCTGGGGAAGCTTACGCTGCTAATGTGAAGGTCAGCAGGGTCCATGTTTCTTGTGTGGTCCATTTGCAGTGGGTTGGACTGTTGCAGCTCTCTTTGGACCACATGGAGTGCGTCAATAATGTTACAGCATCGCTAAGTCAGTGTTCGGACTTCCGCTGCACATTGATGGCTTTAGCTCTCTTTGAGTTCAACCATTTCTTTAAGTTCTTTGAGTGAAACAGTTCTTTACCCGTCGGTTTGCAGGTGCTCAGAGCTGTCGTCCGCCTGAAAACTGATGATCTCTTTCAGTTGCTCTGCTCTGTCAGGGTCCTTCCATCTGTCCTGTGCCTTCTCCTGTTGAGCAGGGTTCGTTCTCTGTGGAGTCCTGTGGCTGGCAGCGTTAGTTCATTTACCTCCTGTTTGAGGCCTGCGGGAGCATGGCCAAGGAGAAGATAATGCTGGTCAGCTCTTGGTGGCTCAGGCTGGGTGTCAGACGTCTGCTTTCATTGTTGCCTAACTGTTCCTTCCTCTGCCGTGGCAGGTCGTTGCCTGCTTCAGGCTGAAGGATGTCCATGACACTGCTCTGCCGGGTCTTCAGGTGGTCCTGGTGGCAGGGCTGGGTGTCTGAGGCCTACTGGAACACTTGTGGGAACACGAGAGAGAAATGGCAAAGGCAAATGCAAGTTTCTACAGAGGTGGTGAGCTATCTGTGTGGGAGAATGGCTATGTGGAGCAGCTAAAATTTAGTGTTGGTGAGCACACACAACAACAAAAAAAAGTTTTGAGTATCTTAGTTGACGTGCTTTAAGCAGCATCGACTGATGACTGGGCTCTTACATGTCATAACCTATTACTCAAAAATGCTGATGGTTCTTCTCACATGTTGTGCTACGAGAGTAACAGATAGAGCAAAACCAAAATAAAACAATGGGATGAAACCAGAAAAGAAGAGGAAGAAAGGAGTGTTTTACCTATTTAGGTTTAGCTAGGAGACATAGGTAAACAGGAGTCACTTATGGGTTATGCTGCTGTTAGACTAAGCTACCAGGGACACATCAGACATCTCAAGGTCCAAAAGAAGAAGAAGAAACAATGGGAAGTGTTTCCAGTTCTGTCTGGGGCCTACTGTGCGTTTGTGTTTAGCCGTACTTCATGTACTTAGCTTGGTGCTAAGGAGTGAGGATGGGTAAAACACAGACAGGAAGTAGGATATTAATGACCTGTGTAACTTGCTATGGAAACAGCAGTCGCTAGATATTGTAATCCTATAGAGAGAGAGAAGATGAGGATAGTGACTAGTGATCTAAAATAAGGTAAAGGTAAAGTTAGAACGTCCTTATAGCTCTAAGAAAACTAAAAGGAAAGGGAAGCGTATCAAGTAATTTAATTAAATTTCAAATTTAGTTAAGCCCTTCTTTTTTTCTTTAGCTGAATATAAGAATTCAGGCTGAAACAAACGTAAATAACTAAATTGAAAAAAAATAAAAAAAAATAAAAAAAATGTATGTAAACATTGTGTGTTCTCATAGCTCTGGTAACTAGAGGGGAACTTGACTAAGCAAATTGATTTAATTAAATTCCCAATTTAATTAAATTCAATTTAACTGAATAGGACTATTCAGGCTCAACAGGTGTAAATACACAAAATAAAATAGGGGTAGATTTAAGTAAAAATAAAAGAAACACAAATAAAAAGCCAAAGTATCTGGGTTTCAATCTGAAAGTGAAACCAAGAGGAAGGGGTCGAGAGAGAGAAAGAGAGAGAGAAGAGGGTGGTTTAACCCTCTTATGAGACGTGCTTCGTGAAGCTCTGACACCAGGGTGAATCATTCGTCTCAAATCATTCGGAGTGTATCACTGCTAAGGTCACGTGATTTTATTAAACTGGGCTTCGTTACGCGTCATAGCTGTTTCGAAATTGTTTTAAATTTCAACGGTTCGTGAACCATTGTGTATCTGGTCTCTATGTGATCTTGTATCACTTTATAGATTCGTACACATTTAATGACGCATTTGATAAAGGGTCTGATTGACTTTCAAGTCAAGCTTTCATAAAACGAGCCCTACGGCTTACTAAGATATTATGCCTTGAAAGACACCTCATATTAAACGATATTAGGTAGCTCGCGGATTGCCATTACCTGATTACACCTTTTGATAAAACCTTTGCGATTGGTTTGTAAAAGGTGTTCCGTTGATTTGAGTTTCCGCTACACTTCCACTGTTTTGACCAGCAGGGGTCGCCAGCGAGGGCGCTTCAAACAAAGAGTCATTTGTGACTCAGTTGACTCCTTTGATTCAAAGCCTCGAAGAGCTTTGACTCTCATTACTCGTGTTCAAATCACTCAGTTCAAATCACGCAAAATCTATAGTCTTTGGTTTAAGGTTACACTTTACGCTCTAACGTGTCTAAGTTTTTAGGCGGTGCTAAAACTATCACTCGAGGTAGAGGGTTTTACTTGTAAGTCATGCGTGTAAGTTAGGATTGAGGGAGCTATTGGCTACAACCGTCGCTTGTTTACACGAGGGTCTGTGAGATTGGTGCTGTTGTCAGAAAAACTAGATAGGAACGCCTGCTCGCGTTCCGGACGCAATGCCAACCAACAACACAGATCGTTCGGAGCAGCGATCGAACTGTGCTGACAGTTTGCACTGAGTCTCTCGCTTAGACACGACGTTGCGTGTGAGTGACTCTTTTTAACAAATCAAAACAGCACCGTTCTTTCACAGACAATGGCAAATTACTAGTTAGCTAAGCTAGAATTTATACCACTAATTCGATGAGATTGTTTCATATGAGCGCTTCAGCGGTTTAATATGAATACAATGACGTAACGCATAATAAGGCCTTAATCGGTGATTGAGGAACATCACTCAGATCACATTCAAAAATGCTGAAAATGGAGATTTCTTCGTCCATATCAGGTTAATTAGTTCTGGTACCATTTATGCGCGCGGCTAATCTGAGATTTCTTCGTCAGAGAAGGCTTATGCTCGATTTATATCTGAAATTAGGCTTTCTTCGCTAATATCAGGAGTTTCTTATCGTACGATTTAAATATGCATTATAGCATTTGTGAACTTTCTGCCATTCGTAGGAAGGCATATTCAAGCTATAGTTTTGCTGATTTACTCAGAAACTTGTACGTGCATGTATGAGATGTTAATAAAACTTATGGGACAACATATGATTGATTACTGTCTGCTTGCATACAATGTTTAATACGATGCCTTAAAATTCTCCACCATTATGTAAGGAACTCAGCTTTTTGGAAATATTAATAATCAATAATATCTTGTTATTATTAATTATAAATATTTGGGTCAGTTAATTGGATTAACTTGATGTGGCTGAATTAATATTACAATCAATTAATCAGTTCTTCCAACGAACTCTTTTGATTATTAATTTATTCTAAGAAAAGGGTATCTTCCATGGCCACCGAAGAATAATTATTTCTTCGCCTGTACAGTACTTTGAGCCAGTAGCAAAAACCGTGATCGTAAAGTGACTTGTATTGCAAACAAAACAGAACCAAATACATATTATGTACAAGTTTTATTAACTAAATATAGATATTTATATGAATATAAATAAACTAAACAACATACACACATGAATACATAAATAGGTTAGTGATAGGATGAAATTGGAAACCGGAAGAGGGTCTATGAGAAGAACCATCAGAATTTCATTTTCACATTTCATTGAATTGAATACTTGCATTTGTAATGGGAACAATTCTTGAAGTTGTTGAAAATTGAAGTTGTTGATGGTTCCGGCAGTGTCAAGTGGAAGTTGGTTGAGCGTTCTCTTTCTCCAGGACCGCATGGCTGGTTTGGGCAAGGCCTGGGACTCTGTTCAGGCCACGCCGAGCACCCAGGAGAAGTGAGGAAGTCAGAAGGATAGGTGATTGGAGTCGTTGTTGGTTGGAGTCTTTGTTCCAAAACTCTTGAGATTGTCCTTGGTTCTTTGTGAGAGAGTCACCTCTCTCCTGCCTGAGCCCATATCTGGTTGGATTGAGGCCTGCTGGGCCCTGGGGCCCCCATGGAGGGGGAAGGGGGTTCCCCAGTAACACCAGAACAGTGTTCCGGCTGGATGAAAGAACTAAGAGAGGGAGGTCACATGTGGACTGTCTCTAATAAGGCCTGGAGAAGATCCTCCCCTAAGGGTTGAACTCGACCAATCAGAAAGGGGACATGTCTGAGAGGGAAAGTGGCTCTTAGTTGATTTATGGATCTTTGTCCCTAGGAAGATTTTACCTTCATTAATGCTAAAATAGCTATAACACATCCACACTGCATTCTAGAAGAAGGTGATGTACATCAAAGTGTGAGTCATTAAATGAGGATTATTTAGGTAGGAGGCATTATACAGGTGAGGTTACATTGATCGTTAGTTGGTTGTATACCAGGATACATACCATAATATATACCTAATAGTACACGAGACAGTAAACCATTTACACTGTTTCTTTCACAGTTTTATGCATGTTCATTTATAGATCAGTTAGTCTATGATTAACGCAGCAAAGTCTGTTTTAAAGAGGGTTTCTGTTTCATAGTCTCTCTCTTGAGTATGTGGCCACATTCCTCGGAGGTCGTAAAATCTCCTTATCATGCCCTGTAACATGACACTGTTTCTTTCACTTGTGTTTGTTCATTTGGGCTGTGTGAGGAGTTTCATAAACCTTTGTATATAATGAATAAATAGTATGTGTCTGATTGGTCCATACCCTACAGGGGTTTCGCTTAGATCACCTATCGACTTCGAGTATTACAAAACGAGCCAATGGCGATGAAATGCCATGGGTCTGTGGAATTTGCATAGCGTATCTCCGCCCCACCGCGTGAGTATAAAAGGAGGACGCCGGCAACATGCAAATATGTTTTCGCTTCGGAGCCAAGAGTATTTCTTCACTCCACAGCCATCTCTGACTTCGCTCTACGAGACGAGCTTCTCTCTCCGGTGTTGGTGTGATGGCGCTCTGCAGCAAGCTCACAGTGCCTGCTGATCTGTGCAGTGATCTGCCAGTGTGTGTGTGTCTCCCTGTGCGCTTCAACATCGCAGAGTTTTTTCTCCTCTCATAAAAGAGCTCGCACGCGGCACGTCTTTTTAAAGACGGCTCGCCCGTGCATTTCTGATTGCAGCGGACTGGTATCGGACTCTGATGGGCAGGAGCGCTGCTAGTGTGTTTGGGCTTTGATCATGATTGAACAGCGCTCGTGGATGACTCATGTTCTCTCTGGGAACGTGATCATCGCGTCATATATAGGTCGAGACTCGGTGAACTCGCAAGAGTGAGAGTCCCCTCATCCACCACCCGATCTTCGGCTGGTGGCCAGGGTGACCTCAGGGTGTTGGTCTGGAACAAGGCGCCGACTCTGTGTCCACGCCCCAGCCCCCCCTCTTTGATGACGGTGCCCGCTAGCGAACTGATGATTCCATGAGTCTACCCTCGGGTGGCCCGTGTGTTTTCATTTGAAGCTACAGAGGATGATGCTGTGTCTGTAGCAGCATCACTAGGTGGGCTTGATTCTTTTGGAAATGATGACTCGTCACAGCTGCCACCTTCTGGTGTGAATACGGCTGTGCCTGAGTCTTATCCGGAGATGAAGGCCATGCTTTCCTGGGACGTTTGGTTTTTGGGTGAGGCCGCCGTCCACGGCAAACCCCAATATCTTTCCTCCCGGACGTGCATGATGAGATCACGGGTCCTCTCGTTGGTCTCATCCGCCTTTCCTCCCCTCAGGGGCCGCTGCCCATGGGAACACTGGGGTTCCCCGGGTTGAACACTCTGTTGCCATGCTACTATATCCTCAGAGTGCTTCTCGGCGCAATCCTAGGCACCCGTCCAAACCCTGTAGTTCTTTTCGTCTACACTAATCTGTGGCGAAATCCTATAGTGCCACAGGACAGGCAGCTGCCTTACTGCATCCCATGACCGTTCTGCTGGTCTACCTGACCCAGATACTCATGGACATGCAGGAGGGCGGGACTGACATTACGTGTTATTACGTGTGGAAGTTTTTTTTCCAATAATTAGAATCTCTGTTTTTTCAGAATTTGGTAGTAGGAAATTACTAGTCATCCAATTTTTGATATCAACTATGCATTCCGATAATTTTGTGAATTGGTGAGTTTCGTTAGGTTTGGAAGAAATATAGAGCTGAGTATCATCAGCATTGTCTGTTATGATGGGAGACTGAAGGGAAAGGCTCTCTCAAAGCAGAGGTTGTCCTACTGGATAGTGGACGCCATTGCTTTGGCTTACCAACAGCAAGGCCGACCGTGCCCCCTTGGTGTGACAGCCCACTCCACCCGGAGTGTGGCTTCCTCTTGGGCTCTAGCGCATGGCGCCTCGCTGGCAGACATCTGTAGAGCTGCAGGCTGGGCGACACCCAACACATTCGCCAGATTTTATAATCTCCGAGTGGAGCCTGTGTCCTCTTCTGTACTCGCTTCAGTCAGCTAGTACTGGACCCGCTCAGGTGGCTTCGCTTGCTCGCCATTCCACTCCACGGACTGGATACGTGCGATATTACTCAGGTGAGCCTTCCTCTCTGAAGCCCTGAGTTCCTCCAGCACTGTTGACGCTGGCGCCAGTGTCTATTGCTTGTGCGTCTGCTAGGTGCCTCCGTGTGCATGGTTCCTCCCCTGAGTAACCCCCACATGTGTATTTCCACTGTAAGCCTCCTTGAGCATGTGTCTTTCCCTCGGCAAGCCACCTTGCCACTCCTGGAGTTGAAAGTTGCCACCCTTCGGGCTGGTCACTCCAGCGTTCCTCCAAATGAAGCCCTCCGGCCATATGTGTGTTCTTAAGTCCTCCCTACGGGTAGGCATGCTGCGGCATATTTCCTCTGAGATATGCTTCCCAGTGTACCTTGGTATTCCTGTGTTAAGTAGGACTCCTTCGTCCGTGCCAGTATCACGACAGGGGGATCAGACTTTCGCAGGGCACTGGAAGACAGCTGTGAAGGTGGCGTGATTACACGGGGACCCCCATTCTCCGTCATCCGACGTAACTCGGAGTGACTACGAAAGGGAACGTCTCGGTTACGTATGTAACCCTCATTCCCTGAGTAGGGAACGGAGACGTTACGTCTCCCTGCCACTTCCGCTATACAGCTGGGTAGAACGCCTGAGTTCAGTCTCGGCTCTTCAGCGAAGACATATCTGCATGTTGCCGGCGTCCTCCTTTTATACCCACACGGTGGGGCGGAGATACGCTATGCAAATTCCGCAGACCCATGACATTTCATCGCCATTGGCTCGTTTTGTAATACTCGAAGTCGATAGGTGTTCTAAGCGAAATCCCCATTCTCCGTCATCCGACGTAACGTCTCCATTCCCTACTCAGGGAACGAGGGTTACATACGTAACCGAGACGTTATCCACCATAAACAGACAAAGAAATGACAGATGAAATGCAGGAAAATCAAATGCACAAGTCAGACCCATTTACCTGCTCCCTTCATAAACTTAAAATTATGTTTCTCCCAGGTGCTGTGTGGAGACGTACAGCGGATGGCTAATTTGTTTCCTTTGTCTTTTGTGCGGAGGTTAAATGGGGGCCAATAGCACATGTCATTGCTGAGCCACACTTAGCTGAGACCACTGCAAATGGCAGATCCTCCTCGTTGATAAACTGAACAATGGCAAACAGCATCTAAAATAGAAGAAAGATTAGCATAAAGTATACATTTTGATTAATTTCCAGGCAAAATCAATAACATTAAAATTTCCCACCCCTTCAAAAAAGTGTCATTTTTACAAGTGGATCAACGGAAAACCAGCCTTTCCATCCGGGCAAGGAAGAAGATCATATTTCTTCTGCACATTTGATATATGGGTAAAGCGGAGTGTATCTGATAGGCCAGATAAATGAAAAATGCCTAGTTTGGAAGATTCCACAGGGTAAGTAAAGAAATCGACCATGTTCCGGAACCTCTTGTAGATGACCAAAGAGTTGTCCATTTCATCAACGACTACATTCTCTATAACGACTATGTCCTTATTTTCCAACAGGACACAGTTGTTTCATCTACAGTTATTTCCTGTGCTTCAGGGATTACAGTTTGTCCATGGGTTGTTGTAGCCATTCCATGTTGATGTTCACTAACAGGAAGATTTACTTGGTCAAAGTCGGGAATAACAGCAAGTAGAGCATTGTTTGCAGCTTCAATTTCCTGTTTGTCCCTCTCAACTCCTTTTTTAATATTCTTCTCCTTTTGGCCCAGTAACTAGACGTTTACCTTTAAAGCCAAAACAATTGTCCAACAGTAGGTCTCTTGGGTGAAGATAACTGGTTATGCTCTGGTCAAGGTATCTGCAATAAAATGTGAATAAAACCACATTGTTAACGTTAGGAACATACAGTAGCTATACTGTGGGGAAAAAACTGAACAGCCAAACGTGGAACAGTGAAATTGTTAAACAAAATGTATTCATTCAGTGCAGTGTTTCAAGTGAACACAGCATTGTCCTCAAACATAAAAAGTACAGCAGTTCAGAGAAATATAACTCATCATAATCCCCTTAAATCCTAGAAGTACAGTAGCAACACAGCATGTGATAGCTAACACTTGCTAGCCACTGTAGCTACATTGTGAACTGAACTAGCAGCATACTTGTTCGGACAAACAAAATCATTTACACAACCTATATACATTATTATGTTTGTTAGAAAAAAACACAAGTTAAACTTAGTCTTTCTAGATGTAAAGCTTTAGCTAAGTACTTTAAGTAGCTAATTACATTTCTACATGTAACGTTACTAGCAACATTGCTTAACCTCAGTGTGTACTGTAACAAAGGCAAAACAGCATGTGTTAGCTAACACTTGCTAGCCAATCAAGCTACTGGACTAGCAGCATACTGCAAGAACAAACATGACTAACTCAGATATGTTAAAAAGATAAACTAAAAACAATGTAAACATAATATTGCGTTACACAAAAAGGAAACATGTACTTACTTAAATGATGGTTGTCAATGACTTTGCTAGCTAGCAAACTGTAGGCTACAGTAGCTCTTGATTGAGCGGCAAACTGATGCGAAATGTGCTCTAGTCATATTGTTACGGAGTGGCGAGCCTCGGTGACTACAGTGCATCATATATGACGAGTGTAAAATGCCGTTTCTAAGACTACCCTGAAGAAGGAGAAGGAGCAGTCTAACCTTCCGTCGCCGTCAGTCCGTGTCTATTTTTGCATGGGAATCCAGTGCTTCCAGATTGGAAATGTCCAATTATCGTACCAGAAGTTCAAAATTATCGTATTTGGAAGAAAATGATCGTACACGACGTATACGTGCAGAATACAGCTATTTATCCCAACATGTCTGATGGATTGTTTGGTTTTGTTGATGGGGGGGTGGGGGGGATGTGTTCCGTTTTGTTGAGGGGGGGGGGGGGGAGGTGTAGTGTTGATGTGCGGGCCGGGCGACACCGTGTGGTGCCTGTGTGTGTGTGTGTGTGTGTGTGTATACGTGCAGGCAGATGAGCCTGGGAAATGATTCTGGGTCAGAGAGAGAAGCGGTAGGATGTGTGTTTGGACGGACGACTGGAAGCTCTGAAATTATCATACATTATGAGATTTTTTTCAGAGGTACAGAGGTCAAAATTATCGTACAAATACGATAATTATCGTACATCTGGCAACACTGGATAGAGACGGCAGACGACAGACCGGCGGCGGCGTCACGGCGACGTCACAGTAGGAACGTATACCTGATGGCTATGGCGTTCCGATCGGTTCTTTAATATGACTTTGCCAATAGTCTTTAAACGAAACGCGTGAAATTTGACCGCGCCAACATGCACTGTTTGTTCGCGTTAACGCGTCAAAAGCACAGTAGCCAATGAAATTGCTGTATTTGAGACTATATTTGCATATGTGACGCGATGGTACGTATGTCTCTTATTGCATATACGTATACAAACATCAGAAGTCATGTTTATTCATGAAGGATGTCGTAATGGTACACGTATGCAAACATCGTTTGACGTTATAATTGTTCATGAGGGATAATGCATTGGTACGTTGTGTGATGTCAGCCTTCTGTCATGCCCTTTTAAATTGTCCTACGTTATTTCTCAGTATGAAACGCGATCAGAAATCATGTTTATTTACCATTAAAATAATTGATTAAATCCAGCAATTTAGGTAAATAAACTGTATTAATATAATAATATCTATATTTTAAACATAATTCATTGTTAAGAGTTCTGGGGGGGAAACAGGAAATGTTTAAAGGTTAAATATTAACCCTCTACAGCACAGCATCGCCCTCAGGCAACGGGAAGTTTTCTTAAGCCCTACAGTATGTTCAGTAAATTTTTCTTTAAATGATTGCAACCAATTAGAATGTTTGAAAAAGTACAATAAGGTTTGGGAGTCACTATCAAGCACCATTTGAAGGTGGGACGTCCTTTTCTTACACATGGTCACAGGAGCATATAGTGTGAGAAGAAAGCAAGATTATTTGTTTTAGTAATCTTATTTAAATTGACACAAACTGTGTATAACAAATGTGTGTGTTTATGAAGGTGTAGAGAAGCCATTTGGCAGGTTTTATGAAGTTTTTATTTTATTTTACATGTTCACAAAATTAGTTTTTCTTTTTGTTGCCTCAGGGAAACGTTGTGCGATAAGGGGTACTCTTCAAGGATGTATTGGACAATACCATTGCATTGCAATACATGGCAAATAATGTGTTACAAGAAGAGAAGATGCAGGGTTCCTGGGTGCACAGGAACACCCAAAGTCACCAAAGTGACTCCAATGTGCAGCATCTACCTGGATGATGCGATGGCAACCATATTGTGCCAGAACACCCACTACACACCAGCTTACTGATGCCTCGCAGTCTCCGCTCTACTTCATCCCACAGCTGTTCTATCGGTTTGAGTCAGGACAGGTGTGCAGTCATGTTAGAACAGAAACGACCATCTACAAACTGTTCCCACAAAGTTGGGAGCATGAAATTGTCCAAAATGTCCTGAAAATAATAATAAATTTAATAATATATAATAATAGTAAAAATAATTTCTTTCTTTCTCAAAACGGAGTTTTGATTTCTAAGTGATCAATTTATCTACAAGTGTTTTCCCACATGATTATTGGCTGTAGGTCATCAGTAAATTAATGTGGCATTTAAATGGCAGTGTTTCCCAAATGAAACACAAGAGCTGTTAGTTTTGACTGATGTAATGTAGAGAAATATGTTTAGAGTTTTGCAAAAAGTTTGTTTTTCAAGTGCAAACTGAGTGCAAAGCCTATAATGTCCTGTTTTTTTGCAGACTTGGTCTAAAGATTGGGTACATGAGTGAATGGTTTCACCGAGTGAGCCTCAAATTCCACTTTTAGTGTCTTAGCAATTTGAAAAAAGATAAGATTTGTAAGATTTGTGTTGTGAACCAAGAACATCTTAAAATTGTATGGAACTGAGAAGCATGAATGGAAGCAACAAAAAAGACTGCAATAAAAAAAAATAAAAAAAAGACAATTATTTGGTAACACTTTAGAATACGGTTCCTTCTCTAATGAATAACTACACAAGAACCAATGAGTAACACAATATTAACAATCTAGTAACTATTATTAACTAACAAGAAACTCTGATTAACGAACTAGTAAGTAATAGCAAACAGATGAAAGTGCAAGTTCACTATTAACTAATCAATAACTACTATTTTTTTTATGCTTCCCAGAGAACTACTGAAAAAGTTTATTAACAATCTAGTAACTACTATTAACTAAAAAGAAACTCTGATTAACGAGGGTGGTGGTAGGTGATCGGTTTGAGTGTCACAGGGCTCTCAAGTTTTGAACTGAGTTCAGAGTGAGATTTTGGCGGCGGCCGTGACGGCGGCAGGGGTTTGGTGGGGACGGGTTTCTGATCTGATAGATGACACATATTCTTACAAATAAAATAATATTTATTTAATTCAGCATTTCTTTGTGTGTGTGTGTGTGTGTGTGTGTGTGTGTGTGTGTGTGTGTGTGTGTGTGTGTGTGTGTGTGTGTGTGTGTAAGAGAGATAATGGTTAGTGTTGTTTATTGTAGGTGTTGGTAGCAGATTTTGAGGCCTTCAGCACAGGGGTTGGGTGGCTCCCATTTGAAGCACTGTGGTTCCAGGCCAGCCATTTTTACTGTCATGATGGATGACAGGGTTCCATCTAGTGCCAAGCTGTTCCTGGTTTTGGTTTTGTTTAATCCTAACATGGAGAAAACCCTCTCAGCATCGGCATTTGAATGAGGGTGCACTAACAACAATGCAGCTATTTTAGAAAGCATCCCAAACTGGCTAAAACCAGTCATCTTTGAAATAAGGAACCAAGAGCCTCTACTACTCAAATGCTTTGCTTTTATGATTTCAGTTGTGTGTATGTCATGTGGTGCCAAATATTTCTTACTTTGCACTTGATTGAGGACATACTCCCCCAAAACTCCTCAATGTTAAAGGTGGTAGGATCTTGGGGCATGGGAATATCCATGAGTTGATACTCCAAGAACTCCTCACTCACTCTTACCCCTTTTCCACCAAGGCAGAGCTGGTGCTGGTTCGGAGCCAGAGCCTAGTTTCAATTCGGTTCTTTGGTTTTCCACACGCAAAGCACCAGCTCCGAACCAGGAAAAGTGGTTCTTAAGTAGCACCAAATCATTGCTGGTCTAGAACAGAGCCAAGTAAGAACCACTTGCGTCAGGGGCTGGGGGCGGGGTTACCGTGACCAACAAGACGAATAGAAACTTGTGACCGCCATTTTTAAATAGCAGCTAGTCGAGCTAATAGCAGCTCGATTATAAATATCCGTCTATGTAAGTTACGGCGAGCTGCACAAACGCGTTGGACTCCGATGTATTTTGTAAACCCATGAGCATCCATAGTATTGCAACGTCCATTATTGTTGATGGCTTGTTCGAGATGCATCGGAGCGGCGCGGACCGATCGGAGCTGCGGGAGTGTTTGGAGAACATACGACTCCTTGTGCTTTTAGATCGCTATCGCAGTGCTTTGATGTCATGCGGAGATCGATCTGCGAGAAGCCGATGCATCTCGAACAAGCCTGGCGTACTGTTTGGCGCTACCGCACTAGCGTTGCTGGGCAACATGAGACGTATACAGTGACGTAAGATCTGGCTCTGTTGTGGCTCTCTAGCCGGTGGAAAGGCAAATCGGTTCTTATTAAGCTCGTCAGTCGAACCCACTCTGAACCAGCTTTGGCTCTGGCTCTGAACCAGCACCCGGTTCTTGTTGGTGAAAAAGGGGTACTTGTCCTGCTCCTCAGGCCCAATGAAAGGAAGTAGTTCCTGAAATCTAAAAAGAGCACCATGTGAGAACTGATTAAGGATTTGTTTTGTGACCATGGTCCAAATTAAACTTAAAGTATTAAATGTGTGGAAATCTTGGAAATTGTGAAACCCTTGCACGTCTACAAAGTATAGGGCATCTTCCACCCCACACTCCGTCCTCTGCTGCACGTCAACGAATTGAGCGTGCTTCAGCAGGGCCTCCTTCAGGGGGGGTTTGTTGATTCCATACTCCACAGCCCTGACCAGAAACGCCAGTGCTGCCTCCTGGAATAGCTGCACCTCCTGAGGTGTGATGTCTCCAGCCTCAAGTAGCCTGTTGAGCGTAGCTCTGGTGGTGAAGCCAACATTTAGTTTTTCTCCTGACAGACAGAGAACAGAAAGAGATAAAGCAAATTATGTCCAGCTAGTTAAAACAGTATCTCAGAATAAAAATCACTTTTTATTCGCCAAATGCATCAGGTAGACACAGGGATTTTACCTTGCAATCAGCACTTTAACATATATTCAGCAAAATATGCACAATAAGTGCAAGTGGTTGAAGTTATTCCTCTATGTAAGCATGCTTTTTTACCCATAGACTACATATACTGTACATTTTATGCCTACACACATGTTATGCCTTTTCCATAACATCAGAGATATCACCCAACTCGCCCAATAACAATCTTCCCAAAACGTATATATACAGGTCTATCTCCTTATGAGAGACTTGGAAGTTTTACCTGGCAGTTGGTTTAGTGGGTCCTTGTAGAGGATGTCATGGACTTGTCGGCCATGTAGTGCTAACGGCTTCATGAACCTCGCACACAATTTCATGATGAACTTTGTCATCTGCAAATTTGTAGTTCATAAAATATTTCCATGTATTACTTGAAAAAGGACATATCAGCCACGGACAAATAAGCAGCAGGTTGGCCAACCCTTGCATTTTACCTCTCCATGGAGCTAGAAGATGGAAGACCTTTCTCTGTAGAGGAGGAGGTTCAGTGTGGAGAACATTGGCAGCATAGCTTGAAAGAAGAGGAGGTAGACTTCAGTCAGGGGCTTGGAAAAAGCATCCACCAGCCTTCTAAACCTTGGTTGTTTCTCATCTGTAAATAAAAACAGATTGTGCTTAAAAATTAGGGCTGTGTATTGGCAAGGGGCTCACGATACGATACATATCACGATTCATGTGTCACGATACAATAGATCACGATATATTGCGATACGATACATATTGCGATCATTTTTCTTTTAAAACAAAAATGTACAAAATAATAGAGGTGAAAATACAACTTGCTGTGTATAACCTGAGTTATTCTTGTATGTGTATCACATTATATTGACAGCTCAGCAGAAAAATAATAACTTCCATTCCAATTTATTAGCAAAGCTATCTGAACAAGGAAAACACTGAAATGTATGAAGTGCATATTGTGTTACTGAACACTTAAAATGTAGATGCCACAATTTATAAAACTGAAATACAAACCAAAATTAGAAAAAGTTGGGACATTTTGTAAAATGCAATAAAATCAAGAATCTGTGATTTGTTAATTCTATTTAACCTTTTATTAGCTGACAAAAGTACAAAGAAAAGTTTTCCAATGTTTTCACTGACCAACATAATTGTATTTTATAAATATAAACAAATTTTGATTTTGATGGCTGCAACATGCCAATATGCCTCCCTCACAATAATGCAAGTTACCATACCGTTTGCAATGATGCACCTCAATACCAGCACAGATGTTTGCTTTTGCACCTGTCGCTGGTGAAAGTCTGGTTGGTCCCTTTTGTGTTTGGGACTGAGAACTCGATGTCCATTTTCTCCCAAAAACAAGTTGAAACATGGACTCATCTGACCACAGCACACATTTCCACTGTCTTCTAGACCGTCTGAGATGAGCTCAGGCCCAGAGAACTTGCCGGCATCTCCACATAGAACTGATGTAAAGCTTTCTCCTTGCGTAACAGAGATTCAAGTGGCATTTCTTGATGCAGCGTCAGACTGTGTTCAGTGAAAATGGTTTTCCAAATTACTCCTGAGCACATGTGGCTGTATTTGACAGAGTAGCATGATGGTATCTTGTGCAATGCCATCTGAGGGTTCAAAGGTCACGCACATTGAACAGAGGTCTACTGCCTTGCCCTACACAGACTGAGATTTCTCTGGATTCCCTGAATCTTGTGACAATATGATGTATGGAAGATGATGAAAGGCATAAATGCTTTGCAATCTTGCATTGAGAAATGTGATTTTTTAATTGTTTGACAATTCTCTCAAGATATTTGGCACAAAGTGATGAGCCATGATCCATCTTTGCTTAAAAAGACTAAGAAGTACTTTTACACCCAAACATGATACCCTCAACTACTACCAATTCACCGGCTCATTGTGGACTGTTTCAAAAGAGTTGGATAATCTAATTTGGATAATTTTTTCACTTTTATTTGGTCTCTGTCCCAACTTTTTTGGAGTGTGCAGCCATCAAAATCAAAATTTGTTCATATTTACAAAATACAATTATGTTGGTCAGTGAAAACATTGGAAAACGTTTCTTTGTACTTTTGTCAGCTAATAAAAAGTTAAATAGAATGAACAAATCACAGATTCTTGATTTTATTGCATTTTACAAAATGTCCCAACTTTTTCTGACTTGGGGTTGTAGTATGTTGTAAAAAAATAATTAAGTGCATTAAGTAAACGTTCATAAAACTGAAATAGTCTGTATTATTATTATTAAGCAATATTATTGATCTGCCTGCATTGACACCAATGAATGAGAACTGAACTGATCGATGACATCACTGTTTTCTCCAGAGCTGCTGTATAAATTAAATTAAAATAAATTAATAACTAATGATTTTTATAACCTAAATAAATCAGGTACGGAACAAACTGAGTATGGACACTATTTTCTTTTAGAGCTGCTGTAAAAGCTTTAACAAAGTTGTTGCATTTTTCTGTTATCACTGTAAAGCTGCTTTGAAACGATCTCTGTTATGCAAAGAGCGCAATATAAATAAAGGTGACTTGACTATGCTCTACTATGCTGCAATCAAACCGTGTAAATGTACGACGGGCAACGTAGACAGCGAGTCAGCGAACTACAGGAACTGAGGAGGTTGTTTGACACACTGGGATTTGATGAAATGCTAACGTCATTTTAAATCCGTTTAAAACATGATTTTTTAAAAAAGTATCGATACTAGAGGTTGGAATATCGATATACTTTCTTGAAAAAAATATTGGGATAGTTAGCTGTATCGATATTTTTGCACAGCCCTATTAAAAATATACATTTAGTTTGGTGTAATGCTCCTGTACTACAGTCAATGAAATAAGCAACATACTTAAAGATTTAAAATAGCTGGTAAGTGGCCCATACTGCCGCAGAATTCGGGTAATACACATCTCCAGGCATAACCATCGCACTGAAATGTGCAGCAGCATTTCCATGTACTCACTGTCATGAAAGTCACAAAATTCTGAAAAATATATAACATCAATATAAAAAAATTAAAAATGTCTGCATTTTGTTGTATAAAAGTAGAGCTTGTTGAGTCACAAACCTGCCAGGTAACCTTTACGATTGGTGCTTCCCTTAAACCAATACCCAACATCCACTACCAGATCCTCAGGATCAAATCCGGATACCTGCAATACATGAATTCAAATATTTAGTACAACACTATCAGCAAACTGTTTTACTTTGCATTGGACTTAACATTTTGGTAATATAAAGTGTACATGTTTGAACTTACTTCCAAAAACTTCTGCCCTGCATGTTTGGCAGTGTTGTGGATAATATGACAGGGACATCCATGTATGTAAATGCTGCCATTTTCCCTCAGCTTTCTGGCTGCAATTGAATTGTTGGCACCTGTATTTACAGGAGCATTGTCAATAGAGAGACCTACACAGTTTCTCCAAGGGATGTTACTTTTCAGCAGGGTGTCATTGATTTTTTTATAAATCACTTCAGCAGTTCCACAGCTCCGCCCACTTGTGGTGCACATATCAAAGAATCTGTGCACAACTTTGTTGCTGTTGTTGTGGCAAAAATTCATCTTAAACAAACATCACTGCGTAAGAGACACTCAGAGTCAAATTATATAAAATAGAAGTATTTATTCTTGCAAGAATAGGAGCAGTCTAATACACAGTTGTTACCCTGTGCAGAAGAGTGACACACCCCCAGACAGACTGAACTAGCTTTTATCTTAGTTTCAAGGCCTTCTTCCCCCCAGAGCCTTCCTCCCAGTAGTTTTCCATAGACGTCACTAGTTGGCCCACTAAGCTCCCCTGCACCAAATGGCCTTCTGACATCTAGGTCAGAGGTCCTTGTTCGTCTGTTCTCTGGAGTGTCTCCCCCTTCTGCCTCCCCAGGTACATAAACAGAATCTTCTCTCACTACAAGTGAGAGACACACATGTGACATTATTTGAATCATCTATATTTTACTAAAGATCAATGAATATCATTAAAATTGCCACCACAACTCCTCACTTTTTATCATTATGATTACCCATAATCACAATAATAAACAATAAGACAAATTTTAAGTCATATCATCACACTTATACTCTTCATCTCTGGTTTTCACTGACCACTCTCTTAAACATTTGTGAAATAACATTTGGAAAAGTAAAAAGCTTAGGCTGTTTTTGTGGGGATAGTCCCTTAAGTATTAGCAAGCAAGTAAAGACTTTATCTGCGGCCGGGCTGAATGAATAAGCACTGTTATTGCACTCCCGACCTAGGTCGGACCCTCAGTCACCTCAGTATAAACAAGAAATAGTGTATAGTTTAAGTAGGAAACACATCAATTTAACACCCTGGTTATCATTACACATCTTGAAACCCACATGGCATTTCAACAGGCTAAGAAATACGAAGAAATAAAAGTAGAATAAAATCCCTCATTTCGACCCCTCTCCTTGTACGTCAACACATAGCGGATAACCACAGCTTTTAACCTTCTGTTCATATCAAAAACATTCATAGAAATAAAGAAAAAGAAAAGGAAACATACACTTTAACACACGTCACAGTAGCTCCCACTACTTGTATCATCATATTTTGTTCATCCAATTGAACAGACTCCCAGCTTTAACCAGTCTCTGTACTGAGCTGGAAACACACTATAATGCATGGTAAACATAACAATATTGATAATCCTATCGCTGAAATTGGTAGTACAGTACCCCCAACCCCCCAAAGATTAACCAATCTTATCCATTTACCATCAGTCCACGCCCATTTCCATACATCGCCTCCATTTTCCTAACCATATTTTCTTAACTTTTAACTCGATTCAGCCAATGGTTTTACTTAGTAAGCTCTATTTAACACCATATTTAATAAAATCTATCCAGAAAAGGTTTTATATTTTTTTTTATCCATTCTTTTAACCAATGTAGTTGTTCAAAATTAACTCTAATATTTCCATTACGGACACAATCAATATATTTTCTACATTTACAATCAAATCAATACCTAGTTTGATTCAATCAAACAAAATCATCACAAAAACAGATTCTTCTGTTAAACTTAAACCATCAGTTGTGTTGATCATCTCGTTCGCCCCACGGACGTTCCGTGTTCTTTTACCTTTAACTTTTAATTCAAACATGCTGTGGTTCTACTTAATAAGCTTCAACAATTATCCCTATAATTTACATTAATTAATAGATCTTCTCTTCCCAAAAACATTTTCCTTAAATATTTCCTAATGAATAAGTAACCAATCAAATCTTTTGATCTAGTGTATATCAATACTAAGCCCTATTTTGATTTAATCGAATCAAATCCTCAAAATAATCACAAAACCACATTCTTAAACCATTAGTTGGTTTACATCCTCCTCCAGGCGTGTTGATCATCTCGTTCGCCCCATGGACTATGGGATGGTTGTGGCCTGTTGGTGTAGGTGAGAGGCTTGGACCCAGGTGTCACACTCTCCAACCATTTTCTGATCCTTATAAGGTTTTCCCTTAAATCACGACCGCACCCCCACTGGAGTGAACTGTCACCTGTGAATGGAGACCTTAAGTATTTTGTTAGTGACCGCTTGACCGCTCCCCTTTGGTGTGACCTGTGGAATCAACAACCTGAAACATTATCTCCGGATAATTTCTTGCTCACTTAATAGCACTCGGGGTCCTTTTACCCTGAAAAACACTCAACCCCTGTCCTCATGTCCACACAATATTTATACATTTGGAACAGAATTAGTTCTGTTTGATCCAATCCTTCCTGACATTCTGTAAAAGGAAAATTTTAAGTTATGCGCTGCGCAGGTGTAGCACCTTTCTGCCACACTAATAACCCAGGCCAGGACAGTTAGCCAAATTCATCCATAACCATTATTTTAGTGGGCACATTTTGCCCTGTCTCCCAATCCTGCATGCTCTCTGTAAAGAGAAACAGATTTCGAGGTTATTGTCAGATAGTAAAGTACGTAGTTTCTTTTGTCTACTGTTCTCCCGTGGCCTTCGATGCCCTGGCGTTTCCTGTTGAAACAATCTTTGTTATTGGTGTGTGCGGCACACTCACAGACATCCATTTTGTTAGGCAGAAAAAATGGCTTCTTTCAGGGCTTTTATCAAATTACCCCTAGTGTTCTCCCAACATTTATTAATCACTTAATAAACCATATTTGGCAATTGTTATACCATCTCCCTCTTGATGCACGACACAACTCGAGCATCAATTTAACATAACATTTAACATAGTGTTTTTTATAAAGTTTGCCATCAACACTAACCCAAACGTTGTCCTTCAGACAAATTTCCTCCAGACATCTTTCTCTGCCTCTGAAACAAAAATATTACATTCTTCACTTAAAGCCACAATCTCATCTTCTTATCGAAGTATTTGAAAGGCAACGGCCCTCAGTTTCACAGCGTATTCTGCTTTTCAGGCCTGTTGTTTGGTCTCTCAAGTCAGTCATCTACAAACATTTCCAAAGTCATCAATTTTCCCTATCAGGTGAGGTCGTGCTGTGCAGACTTGGTCAATGTCAGTCAATCATTTCTCCCCCTTTGTTCACAATAATCATAAATGTGAGGGGCTCTCTTGATAATTTCATGTTGACTTAGCCAATATGTCACTTTGTTGTTTCCCTCAAATCTACAACATTTTCATTTATCTCAGCCCATGCCAGATGGTGATCTACAACTACACAATTCCAATTTACTGATCTTCAAATCTACATTATGTATGACAAAAGTATTACTACCAGACAGAGCTTGATGGCCAATCAACTTAAAGCTTGTCCCATGTTCTGTATTGTCTCTTCATCAGAATTATCAGCTTCTTTAAAATTTGTCATTTGCCTTAACCCATCTGTAATGATAAACTCATTCCAGAGGTTAATGACGCAATATACACACCAAACCTTTTCTTTATATTATTGCTAAAAGATTTAAATTTTAAATAAGATTTTAAACTTCCCATTTTCCTGTAGCTTCTACCTAATTTTACATGGTATCTTAACCACTTTCAAAGCACGTCTGTTCATTATTCATTTGATTTTTACACAAGTCAGCTGGGTTGTTTTGTTTCATTATCATTATTTTGCTTCAGCTTGCTCTAGCAGGCAGATAACAGAAAGACAGACACAGTTACCATCCCTTCCTCCAACTCAGGCAGTCTCTCTCACTATAACAAATAATTTTTCCACCAGCCTCCTAAGGCTGTAACTTAGACAAAATTTGTATTCATTACAATAACCTTTGACCATTCACCTTTGTCATCCAGACTTTCCTTAAATCAAAATCTGTCTTCATCTTTAGCCACCACCATGTCTAACGACCTTCAAGAGTTAAAACTATGTCATAGACCTATTAGTTCAAAATCAACACTATGATTTTCCTTGCCCATAAGGCAAACCAGTACATAAAAAGTTTTGCTACTGTCTCCACAACAACTAATGGGAATCACTTCATGGCCTCAGCTGGCTCTTGAAAGCCCACTCCTGTTAGCCCTTTATCTATAATCTCCATCAGGGTGTTTTCCCCTGGCATATTTGCAGACGCTTGTCACAATAAAAAAACAAGCCATACAACTAATGCGGTTTCTTCTGGCGAGTGGTATATATAGAGGAGCTTTGCTTTATTGGGGAGACATGCCGTGACTCGTCACCGCGTCATCTCCCCTTAACGGCATAAGTACGCTGCTGGCCTCACAGCTCCTGCTCAACCCTCATACCTGTCTCACATAACACACCTCCATTCAGGAGATGCCCAATGACTTTACGTGATCCACTCTGGCTTAGGTTGCCCCCTGTCTGGCCAAAGAAGGTCTTACCCGTCCTCGAGATGGTCACTCGTGCCCACTGGTGACCGCTCTTTCCAATCACACAATCAGTTCTCTTCAACAGACCTCAGCTGTTTTCTGGAGCTTAGGTAAGGCACGTTCAAGAGTCACCAGGGCCATTCGGATTGCCTAATAGTGTTCACACAGGGAGACAGGTCAATAACAACAGTATTTAATCACTTAAATCCATTAACTATCTTAAAAGCAGAAACCTAGCTACTTAGACTATACTCAGTGAATTTAGATCACAACCGTACATTCAGTGTACTTCATCTGTAGCCGGAGCCATCGGTCCTGAATGGTGGAGACTAAATGAGACAAAGTTGTTACTGGTCCTAAAATACTAATCAAAATGTCACCTCTATCGTTTAAGGTCTGCATTATTTTGAAGACTTCTTTAAAGTCATTCAGTTTTACTTAAATCCATTTACAAATACAAATTGCCCTCTGAACGGCAATGATTTCTTTTAACCTCTCCATGTCTATGATTTTCAACTTAAACACTGTGCTTTACTTATGACACAGGCTCAGATAACAGCTTTTAGCTGACATTGAATCAGAGAGAGACTCTGAGGCATTCAGGACTGGTACACTGCATTTTCATAAAACTTTTAACATCAGACTTTATCTACCATATTTTAACTCTAGCCCAGCTTAAGGCATCTTTGCCAGAAATTACATGTGTTTCAAATAAACATATTATTTATATTTGTCTTTTGCCCACCTCAGGGAATTTAGACATTACAAATTTCCACTCAGATTGAGTCTCTGTCGCACTGGCAGTTTCAGGCACAGCACACACCAGATTTAGATAAGCGAACTGTTTCATTACAGCCAATAGCAGACTTATCTTTTGGAAGCAAAACATCAGCTTCTAGCTCTTTCATGGTCAACTTTTCAAGCTGTTTGTTTAATCAAATGCCTTTCAACACATTTTACATTTAGCAACTGTTAATTCAGTAGCCTACTGCTTCTGCTTATTTGTTCTTACATAAAAATAATTATTCTAGTTCTCAATAACGTTTCACATTTCTCAATCTCAATTTTAATTGTCAAGTTCTCAACCATAGTTTAATATTTGACTTAAGTTTTCTCTTGGAGTTTATCAATCTCCAATTAGGATTCACACTAATTTTGACAAGGCTTCTCTGCATCTTGTGCAGTTATTATAAATCATCTTTGAGATCAGTCTCTCTATATTACCTTTACATATTTTGCAACTCACATTTGTTGGAGTCACAAAAGGATTCACTTTAAGACTTCAATCTTTTGACCTTGTTTTTTTATCTCTTATTTCTCAGACCAAAAATTGTCACTGTCGTCATTTAAACACTGATCTATTTTCAACCCCACATTATTATCAGAAATGTGTCACGTGTTAAATGGTCCTGCTGACCACAATCAAGACACTCTCTGTCATCTGGTTGGTTCGTGTGTCAGCCTCAACTACAGCATCAGACACCTTGCAGTTTGATCACTGTGAGCTTCCAAAGGGCTTCAACTTAACTGCACACCCTTGAAGCAGTGTGTGTCCCATTCAGGAATGTAAACAGACCCACTGATAAGCAGTTCTCTGTATTCCTTTGACCATCCACCAATGGCGGATTCAATCACAATAGCCAACTCATACTCTTCATCATTATTATTGGCAGAACATAATTTCATGAGCAGCACAGAGAATGCTCAAAATATTCGAATTTGTTTTCTGTCTTTACCTTACTAATTTGGTATTATCATCAACAACACTAATTACAAGTACTGTTGCTGTTATCCCAGCTTATCTTTTACAAAACATCATCTGCAAATCTCTTCAAAATGAGATCTTCAGAGCAGAGCTGTTTACAGCATTTGCTCTCTTCTGTCTCACTATTTATTTATTTATTTATTTTCCCGGACTGTTCAGTTACTCTTCATAAAGTGTAACAATTTGTACATCATTATTTTCATTACAACTGGTTTGAAGCCTTTTCCCTTCCATCACATGGTCAGTCTGCAGATTCAACTTAATATTATCATTATTGTCTCAGTCTTATCTCTACTGTTTCTCCAAAACAGATTATATTACTCAGTCCGTAAATTACACAGACAACCATTATAGCTACTTGCTTCAATACCCTTATTTTCTTAACATTAATAAAATAAAGCAGATATATCATCATTTCAATCATTATTTTATCAAAATCTAGAATTGTTCCCCATTCTGCTTAAAACATTCTTCATATCATGTTAATCCCTGTCAATCATACAATGCCTTATTTTATTCTAAAACTTTTCATATCATTTAAACAGTTAATTTGACTTCCATAAATTCTGTCAGACCATGTCTATTTTCATCACATATAGTTTTCTACTATATTTCTCCTTTCTTTTCCCTACATGCCAGTTCCTTCATTATCCTCTCCTTTCTTTTCTCAAACATGCCAGTTCCTTCATTATCTTCTCCTTTCTTTTCTCAAACATGCCAGTTCCTTCATTATCTAACCAGTACATGATTGTTTGCACAATCCCCACACACACATGTCTCACACACCACCTTTTTGTTTTTTCACTTCCCTCTTCCACCAAGTCTCACTTACAGTTCCCTCTATTTCACACAGACAGCCTTATTGCTTCTTCCTACTTCAATATCTAAAACATACATTTCCCCCCATACTTTCCTAGTTCTACAGAAAACCGGTGTATCAAATTTGGCATGCTTACTCTGAGATTTTCCCATACTGGCTGTTTTCTGTTCCCTGTGGATTTCTCTTCAACGCGCGTTTTCTCTAATCTGTTTAGGCGTCCCCAACAGACCCGATTCTTTCTTTTAACCCAAATCGGTCGGGTTGCACTATTAGTGCCCTCCTAATTAAGGTTTACCAAAAACTGTTCTGGTTCCCCCTAATTAGCCTCAGTACCTAAAAACAATTTGCTCCGTCGTGGAACAACTAATTTTCAGGGTACCTATCTGTTTGAAATCTCTTGATCTGTTACAGTTCTCACTTAATCCCAGATTATTTATCTGCTTGAAATTTCTTGTTCTGTTACAGACCTCAATTAATCTCAGATCATTTTCCCTCGTATCTGTTTGAAATTTCTTGATCTATATAGATCTCAATTAATCTCAGATTACGTACCACAGAAACAGCCTTCAGCCAATATGGTTCAATTTCACTCTTCTCCCCAATTAAACTGAATTTAATTAACTTACCCAAAAGAAAATAAATTGAACTGTCTCTTACCAGAGATGCTTCTGTTGCCACCGGGTTCTTTCAATTGATTCCAGTGGAGTTTCTCCTGGCCCTGATAGCGGTCGGCCCCTCTCTCTGAAATTTACGAGGTAGAGCTGGAACTGCTCAGTCCAGGTGGCCAAACACCGTCCGCTCTCAGGTCCAGAAGGCACTTCTAAGGAATCCCACTCTGACACCAAAATTGTTGTGGCAAAAATTCATCTTAAACAAACATCACTGCGTAAGAGACACTCAGAGTCAAATTATATAAAATAGAAGTATTTATTCTTGCAAGAATAGGAGCAGTCTAATACACAGTTGTTACCCTGTGCAGAAGAGTGACACACCCCCAGACAGACTGAACTAGCTTTTATCTTAGTTTCAAGGCCTTCTTCCCCCCAGAGCCTTCCTCCCAGTAGTTTTCCATAGACGTCACTAGTTGGCCCACTAAGCTCCCCTGCACCAAATGGCCTTCTGACATCTAGGTCAGAGGTCCTTGTTCGTCTGTTCTCTGGAGTGTCTCCCCCTTCTGCCTCCCCAGGTACATAAACAGAATCTTCTCTCACTACAAGTGAGAGACACACATGTGACATTATTTGAATCATCTATATTTTACTAAAGATCAATGAATATCATTAAAATTGCCACCACACTGTCAAATATCCGTACTGTGAGGGGATTCATCTTCTCTAGACCAACAATAAAGTGCATAATTAAACCATGTTGTTCAAAAATTGTATGAGTGAGCATGTAGAAATGGATAAAAAATACAAATAACTGGTAGTTGTTAAACTCATACCAGTATCATTTGAGCCATCTGTGACAAGTGTGAAGGGATTCTCTCTCATCTCCATCACCAGTTCCTTCTTGAAATGAGGTGCAACTGCTTCATTTATGATGCACGTTGTTTTGGTGCTTGCGCTCTTAAAGCTCTGAGCCGTGGGGGAGTCTAAAACATTCTTTGTAAAAGGGGCTGAAATGGTCAGCAACGGCAAATGGAACATTGTGCTGCACCATTGCAACGGCAACCTTCACCTCAGCCCTCCTGGTCTGCAACAGAAACAATTAATTAAATAACTCATAAAGCATTAGATAAGTGTTCAGTGTAATATAACCGACAATTTAAAAGGAAAATGCAATTCATCAAACATTGCCAACAGCCTTTTGGTTTTCCTTTGCTATGTACCTTGGCCTCTTGTACACTCATGCCTCCAACAGAAGTTGCTGGCTTGTAGAACTGTGCAACACTGCTGGCTGATTTTAGGGCCTGTTCTTTTGCTCGATGTCCCTTGCCTTCCACATGCCTGCTTATGTCCCTCACACCTTGATGGACACAGGAGTGCTCTTGACTGCAGACTGAGCACCAGTAAAAAGAGCTGGTGGTTCCCATTGTGATGAATGGCCATCGGGTTGACCACTCCTTAAAGGAACACCTATAGTTGGCTGCTCCATTTAACCCTCTCTTTTTCCCTGTTCCCAGTGGGTTCTCCAATGTTTCCGCTATGGTGTCCTCCATAATCTCTTCCATGGACCCATCCTCTACTGGTGCCCTAGCTGTCTCCTCCACTGCCTCTTCCACAGTGTCCTCCACTGCCTTCACTACTGTCTTCTCCTCTGACCTAGCCACCTTTTTAGGGAGCTGATCTTTTAGAGCAAAGAATGAAAGAATGCTCCTTTGTCTCTTCCCTGACATATTTGAAATTGACAAATCTGCAATAATCAATATTATTATACTTTGTGAATAATGGGTCCAGAACGAATACTAAACAAGTGTCAGAATAGCTGCTGAAACTAGCAGGGATTCAACCGGCTAACGTTAGATAGGCTAGTTCACATGATACTCTGGTCAAACTGTTAGCTAACATACCAGCTGTCTGGACACATATATTTCCAGCAATGATGAGATGACTTACTGTACTCATATGATATGTTCTTCTCCCACGTTGATCAGTCTGTAGAAACTTCGGCGAGATGTAAATGTGACAGCCGCTGTCCTCTTCTGTACCTAGTTCATCGAGCATCCGAATCTGTGGATCCGAGCCTGTGAAAATCTTACCCAGATACAGCAATGCTATTTTCTGATTGGCTGTTCGGTAGCTATATTTTTTTATTTGATTAGCTGGTGCGTGGCAGGGCATTCAAAGCTCTATGGGCAACTCACTTGATTCCTCTTCCTGTTTCACTGTTTAAAAAATAACGCCGCAACTTGGTGTGCGTTATCCTCGTAATGTCTCTGCGTGATAAATACAAGGTGTGGCGTGTCAGCGTGTGAACGGGTTGAAAAGTGTGTGTCTCACGCCAAATGCGTGAGACTTGAGAGCCCTGGTGTCAAATGAGGCTTGAGGCTGCGCCGGACAGGGGGCTTAAAATCCGGACTGTCCGGGCAAAATCCGGACGTATGGCCACCCTAATCTCGATTCTGCATTCTCACATCGCGATACTAATTCGTGGACCTGAGTATCGCGATTTCGATTTTATATTGCGTATCGTTACAGCCCTAGTCAAATGATAACTCTGAAACTTTTGAAGTACAGAATAACACAGAGGCCTATGGCAATAAGCACGTTTGACACTGACTTGAATAAGATGACGTCTAGCATATGGTAAGCTTGTTAGGTTAGCCAAAATAATTTTACTACAGTTTTGTAGTCAGGAACCTACAATTTTTTTGTATTATTATTCTTTGATGACTCACATCTTCATTTTTTGTTTCCTCAGAATTTTGGAGTCCTACATGTGACGTGCAGAGATTGTGGCTCTTCTCGCTTCTAAGCTTTTTAAACACTTCAGGTTGGACACAGGCAAAGAATTCCAGTGTCTTAAAACATGGAATTCGCTGTGGTCCTACTTATACAGGTTATCAAGGTGCTGATTGACTGAACATTTACGCTAAGGAGGCATGACATTTGACACCAGCTCCTCCCTCCACAGCTCCTCCCCCACAGCTCCTCCCTCAGCAGCTCCTCCCTCCACAGCTCCTCCCCCACAGCTCCTCCCTCAGCAGCTCCTCCCTCCACAGCAGCCCCTCCCTCCACAGCTCCTCCCCCACAGCTCCTCCCTACACAGCAGCTCCTCCCTCCACAGCTCCTCCCTCCACAGCAGCTCCTCCCTCCGCAGCTCCTCCCTCCACAGCTCCTCCCTCCACAGCTCCTCCACCACAGCTCCTCCCTCCACAGCAGCTCCTCCCTCCACAGCTCCTCCCTCCACAGCAGCTCCTCCCCCACAGCCCCTCCCTCCACAGCAGCTCCTCCCTCCACAGCTCCTCCACCACAGCTCCTCCCTCCACAGCAGCTCCTCCCTCCACAGCAGCTCCTCCCTCCACAGCTCCTTCCCCACAACAGCTCCTCCCTCCACAGCTCCTCCCCCACAGCTCCTCCCTCCACAGCAGCTCCTCCCTGCACAGGTCCTCCCTCCACAGCTCCTCCCTCCACAGCAGCTCCTCCCTGCACAGGTCCTCCCTCCAAAGCTCCTCCCTCCACAGCAGCTCCTCCCTCCACAGTTCCTCCACCACAGCTCCTCCCTCCACAGCAGCTCCTCCCTCCACAGCTCCTCCACCATAGCGGAGCCTGCCGTGAACGCGCAGACTAGTAAGCAGGACCACCGATGACGGCGGATAAACAGTTATGGAAGATTCACTAATAGGGACGAAACATCAACAATATGCTTTACATTGACTATGGCCTGCCCATACTTTGACTACAAACTTGGTCCTCAAATCATTATGTATTTTACAATACATGTAACTTTATAACGTTGCAGTCTTTCTATAAGTTATAAATAGCTAGTAAGATAAAGTTAAAGGATTAGTTCACTTTTTAAAAAAACTTTTGCTGATAATTTACTCACCTCCATGTCATCCAAGATGTCCATGTCTTTCTTTCTTCAGTCGAAAAGAAATTAAGGTTTTTGATGAAAACATTCCAGGCTTTTTCTCCATATAATGGACTTCAATAGGACACAAACGTTTCAAGGACCAAATGACAGTTTCAGTGCAGCTTCAAAGGGCTTTAAACGATACCAGACGATGAATAAGGGTCTTATCTTGCGAAACGATCGGACATTCCTCCTGGCTCTGATTGGTTGTTTCTGACCGGGAGCGGTGTATTTCTGCAAATGGCAATAGGACCACTGGGAGGAGCCAGAGGAGCTTGATTTTTTCACAGATTATCTGTCTCATATTCTACTGTCAGGACATAATGACAGTTTTAACAAATATTTGTTTACAAAAGTTACCTACTGGAGCTTTAAGACTACATTTTTGGGTGAAGTATCCCTTTAAGCTTGGTATATATAAGCTCTGGAATGTTACATGATTAATTCTGTTTTTAATTTCAGAGCTTGTTCGTTGCTTTTTCTTAGCAGCATCACATTTGTAATTTATGCACCTACAATTGGAACAACTCTGACATCCAAGATTATTTAATAGCTTTTCTGTAGCAAAGCTTTTGGTTTAGAACCACTTATTCGTTTTCTTGTACTGGTTCTCTGAATTTGGAGGCCCTCCCAGATGCAGTTGCAGATAATAATTTATTTATTTTTTGGCTCTTGTAGAAATAACTTTGGGATTATTTGTTAATTTTATAAACACTGCTCATTTATCTCATTGTTCAGAATGACACCACTGTGGAAAGCTGAATGCATCCTGAAAGCACTTGCCGTTTACCTGGATGAGGGCCCCTGAAACCTTGTGAAGGAGTGCATGGTAAATTTACATTTTTAAAAATTGTTGTATGTTTCTCTAAAAACAACTCCCCCTTTCACCCCTGATCTGTTGTTAATTGTTTCTTTTTGTATTTGACTTTTTTTTTAGGATGTTGAACATGATGAAGCCCTAACCACGATACACAACACAACCCAAGGAATCTATGTGGTCAGACCAGTTTAAATTTCGTCAACGACATTTTTTCAGACGGAAACGAGACGATAACTAAATAAAACCTAGTTTTGAATGACAAAAACTATGAAAAATCTATTGACATTTTCATCAAGGAATAAAAAACTAGACGAAAATGTTAGTGACGTAAAATGTAATGTGAGTAAAGATAGTGACGATTTGGGAAGAGATCCAGTCAGAACTGATGTCCTGCGTGTGTGGTAGATGCGCACATTTGTTCTGTAACATGCTGATCTACCCCGCGGTCTCATAAAACGTTAAAAAATGTGAACGTCTGGGAGAATGAGTAGAGCAGACATATAGATCTGAGTGCCGATGAAAAAAAGAGCTCTATTTGGTAGAGTTTTCTGTGCGCACACACAACCGACCCGAAGCGTGCAGCCATGCGCATAGACACCTATACAGCGGGCGAGTACTGAATTGAGCTCTCTTTCGTGTCTGAATGGACAAATACACACAACACTATCTAAATGTCAGTTTTGGAGAGTTTCATGTTTCATGTTTCCGTTTCATGTTCCGTTTCAAACTATGTTGGTTATGTCTTAAACAGTTGTGAGTGTATCAGATGTGCATCAGTGCAATTGTATCCGCATGTCATGATCGGTCGTCGATCATAATCGGCCGATATTTGCTTTGGGATGTCTGATCGGCGGTCTCTATAAAGGCCCATCAAGAAATCAAGAAAGATGACGCAAAACTCGCAGGTTCTCCGCACTCAAATCGTTTTTTTTCTCTCATCAAAACTGAATATGTTCATCAGTGGTTACAGTATATAGGTGCTACTGAAGTGGAGATTTCGGACTTGGAGTATGAGAGAAAAGTCATTTTGAGAAAACGGGCGTTAAAGATTTAGAATCACCCAATGAGATTGCGCTTTTAGAGTAAAATCCCCCCTTTTACTTTCACGATCGGTTGCTGTTAAAAAGGAAATGACCATATTTGGTAGGGGTGGGAATCTCTAGGCACCTCACGATTTCGATTACGTACAATATATTTTATTAACATTGCAAAGAACCAACAGGAAAATAAATGTGTGCCTGAACTAGCAGCATACTTGTAGTAAATTAATAATATAACAACAACAGGTGTTCTGACGATTCATGCTACCCATTGAGATGTGATACTTACTGGCTATGCGAATGTGCAGACTCATTTTTCTTCTGCTTTCCACGCCCATAAATCTATGCATCCTTGCTGTGGAGACTTGTAGGAAACTTTGACAAGTCAAAGATGAATATTTGATGATAATTTTTACTTTTCACACAGTTTTAAAAATAAAAACAGTACATTATACTGTACTCTTAACTTCGAATTTTATTATAATTTTATTTCATATAATATCATCTTTACTTGTTATATCAAATGTGATAATTGCTAGTTCATTTAAAATATCAAAATATGCTCCCCATACACTTACCCTGATTAAAATGAAAAAACGATGTCATAATATTGTGAGATTTACACCATTATGGAAACAATAGAGAATGAATCAACATTATCTGTAATCGATTCGCGCATGGGTAGCATTTTTCGACAAGGCAGCAGAAATCGTCTGAACACCGGTACAGCCCAGAGCCATAGAGAGAAACGGCTCTGGTACAGCCGAGTTTTTTTTCCTCCTCTGGGTGGAAACGTGTCATATGACTTCTCATATTTGTCGTGTTGCCGAAATATTTTAGTTTTATTCTACAAAGCTTACAACTAGTGTGGCTCTTGTCCATCTCCTTTCCCCCTTCAACTTCATAGAAGCCAAAATATTTCCACACGTCAGCTTTTAACGAGGAGGGTGTTTGGATTTCGCGCTCAGCCATCGCGTCTCTGTTATGTGCGCACGCCACAGACAGACGGTCCGGGCACTGCACTTCCGCGCTTCAGAGTTCCGTCTTTTGCGTTCCGTCAATATAAATAGGCTACATATCTAAAAAAAAAAAAAATGTTTTTTTTTTGAAAATCGATTTTTGACATTTGTGAATCGATTCAGAATCGTACACGTCCGCATCGCGATGCATCTAAGAATCGATTTTTCCCCAGCCCCTAATATTTGGATCTGGCAGTATTGTACAGGAGAGAGAGAGCTTTCCGACGTTGTATGTGATGACAGGGTGCAGACAGCGCTCGCGCAGCAGAGGGATGATTTATAACGACAACTTTTGATGAATTTATGAGAAATCTACAGACGCAAACAGACAAAGTGTAGTAAAATAAAGACCTAAATCTGTATTTCGGACTTTTTGTCCACCACAAGTCTGAAAGAAAACATGTTATTGAAGATAAATATCCCAAAATCTCAAAGTTCACTAGTGAAAAAAAACCCAGATGTTTTTGCCTGCCGTGTCTCGCCTTAATTTTTTAAAGTGCTGTGAGAAAAGCCTAAAAATGTCCACCTCAAACATCCTCACGCAATATAGCCTACTAACCGAAACACCTTCTTTATGTGTACAGATGTGACGTAATGACGCAAAGACATGTTCGAATTTCACACGGAAATCCACCAGTACCACTGGAATTAAAATCATTATTACAAGCTAACCGTTTTGAATCGAGCTAAGAGAAGAAGATATTTTTGAACACTGGCTGGTTATGTTTTTTATTATTATTATTATTTTGGATAATTTTTAACCCAAAAAAGTTACGGACTGCAGCTTTAAATTGTTGCATTGAATTGAACTGAACTAGACAAGTGTACATAATAATGGTTTCATGAATGATTTACAAAATAATGTTCTGTTTGTGTTTCATGCAGTGAAAGCGAACGGTGACTGGGGTTGCATTATATTATATTCCAAATAGGTTTGGAATGTCACAAGGCTGAGGAAATTTTTTTAAGTTCACAACTATCACTTTAATAACATTACTAACAGTAATTTGTGACCTTTGCAGGGACCTTGGTATGCTGAAATTCAAGTTTCAACAAGAATAAAAACCCTCCTGTAGACCTGAAGTGCCTGGACCATCCACCAGAAAAGAGGAAAAACAAACAGAAAATTAAGCTGCTGCAGCTTTTCATTTTTCTAAATTAAGTACCTCACATGTCCCTTGTGAAGATTTTATAATTGATTGCATTTTATGTTGCAGCGAGTAAAGGTGCGGTCATATTTTTGAAATACGTGGAATTACACAGGCAAACAAGTCCATTGACCATTGTCAGCAGTGTAGTGATGTAATGTATGAAGCACAGCTCACACTGGAGTCACTTTCAAGCAGCTTTCTGTTGGTCAAATCCAGCGAATTCCAGTGACCAACTTGGTCTCATAGTGAAATTTTTGACCACACACGAAATTGCTGATCGTGTGGATTCTTATTGAGACTGTAATTCACCAGTGAAAATTCACAGAACAACATATAATTCTACTACACCTTAACTCTGTTAAAAATGGAAAATGTTTTCTGCTCGTTGTGACATATAGTCCGTGAGGAAGACCCCCAAATTTCAGAAATTAGTATCATAAGAGGGCACCAATACTACTCTTTTTGTTTTTATTCAATAGAGGGATGTCCCTGGACCACAAACATGTATGATAGCAATTCTTAGTAGGTAGCTTAAGGTACAAAAATCACCAATTTTATGACCCCCCAAAAATTTGGCAAATTCCATAAAAGGTCATTTATTTCATGAATTAATTATTTTTGGTACCAAAACATTTATACTTGGTGATATCTAGGTTGGAATAGTGTCAAAAATTTAACTTCTTTCAATAATAATATTGATAATAAGAAGAAATACTGTTTCCGGGTTGAAGCCTCTACTTCCACTTCATCTATCTTGTTTCTAATGAGAATACTCAACAACCATTTATGAGCACTGTTGATTTAAGTCACAAATTTAGGCTTTTCAAAAGCCATAGTGTACATTACAGTTTCCAGTCTCACGGAATCCCAGACTTCAACATTTTATAATTCAAAATAGCTGAATAACTAGCCATCTGAGATTTCGGTATAGAGATAAAGGTCAGGATCATAATATTCAGGAATATTACAGCACAATGAGTGTATATTAGCACCGTTTGTTGTTTGTTTTTGGCATCTGATCGAGCTTTTGGACTTGGAAACAGTGACTTCAGACTTAACAAGCAGACTGAAACACAAATGTTTTAAAGGTAAATGAAGATGGACATTTTTAATTAGTCAAAATTAAACTTTTTTACATTCATTTATTACATGTAACATATGTGTTTCCATGCATTTTGTTGAGATGTCTTTTCTTGTATAGCCTATTGTATATACATGGTTGATTATTAGGGGTGTAACGATACACAAAATTGACGGCTCGGTTTTCCCACGGTTTTGACGTCTCGGTTAGGTTCGATTCGGTTCGGTTTAAAAAGCTAAAATTGCTCTTTTTTTCTTTTTTTTTAAACAGTGGTTTAATGAAAAAATTGTCTTTGTCTTTAAATTAATTCAATTACAATTCACAAGGATTAAAAAAAAATCTGCTAAATCTGTAAACTATATAGGGAGCCGCACATTACTATAACATTAAAGGTTGTAGCCTAGACTTTTAACCTAAATTCAGATGCTATTTATTTTTTAGATATAATAATCAACACACAACACATTGTATGAAAACATGTAAACTGAACATAAGGCAGTTTTTGCATTAACTTGTGTTTTTACTCTAATTTGTTATTGAAATATAATACTTTACACAGTTGTCATTTTCATGAAAGATATTTTAAACATACATTAAATAACCTGTTGGTTAAGTAATATATAATATATAGGCTAACATGCATATGGTGCATTTATTTAGTGCAAGAGTTCATTTATAGGAACCAAAGTTGTGGACACTGAATCACTTGCCTGTTGAGGTAAATATAATGCTAGTGACAAGCTATGCTGTTTTATTGACAGTGTTGTGCAAGTTACTTCCAAACTGTAATACATTATATATGACTTGTTACTGTTATTTAAAAGTAATTCATTACCTTACAATATTACTGTCTCAGAATTGTAATGCGTTACATTACTCCTGTATTACTTTTGAGTTACTTTCACCAAAATAACTATACAGAAGTAGAACTTAACATTCTAAAATGACTAGGGCTGTAACGATATGCGATATGAAACCGAAATCGCGACACTCAGATCCACGAACCTGCAGAATGGCGACACACACCTTCCAACTCCCAGCGTTATCCATACCGTCCAGATCCAATATTCTACCACATCTTTAAATTAGGCCTACTATTAGTATTATTTGAAGTTAACTTAACATTATAAAATATGTAGACCTACACCACAAAACTAGTTGAGGATAAATTATTTAAAATTTGGGAATTCCAGCGTTATGGACATGACATTTGCAGACTTGCAGTTAACTTATATAATTATATAAATTCTCAGAAAATGCATTAATACCAAAATATTGAAACGTCTGTTTATCCATAGTCTCCTCCCAGAAAGGAGTCCAGACATTAGAAAAATATCAGTCTACACATGCGTTTTATATTTAATATTAGGGAAATTGACAGTCATGTGTGACAAAAAAATCTTTAACTTTTAGGAGGCAACGATTTTTTGTTGTTGTAATTCTGTGAATTGCACTGCGCAAATCTAATGAAGAAGGGTTGGATCTCCACAGAACATAAAATATTCATTTTATTTTATTTTTCGTGTTCGCATTAATGAGGAAAAAATAATGTTACAGACGTGACAGTTCTCCGTTACGGACGCGACCGCTCTGAAGCGGCACTAAAAGACTGCTTTAAAACTTTCACAGACACCTTACACAGAAGACACGAAGCCTTTCTTTAAAGTGAATTTCGTTTTGTTTTAATTGTACGGACCTGAAAAATATATCTATATTGAAATGTCTACTTGTAAACAGAACAATTCAAAACGAAAGAAAACAGACTGCTCTCTGCTTATGGAATGAAATGTGCATTTCTCTCTGGTGCATTCACTACTGCGAAGATCGCGAGTCAGCATCGTCAACTTCAACTTGACTTTATTAATAAACAATCAACATGTCTCCTTGCTATATTTGACATATTCATAATCATTGCTTTTGCCGGTTCTTTGTGACAGCTTTTAGGTGCTTTATCGGCAGCGCCGCCGCCCTTACATGAACGCGTCACCACGGCATCAAAAACATGATTGCGTGATGAAAACATGAAAAATACCACATAAACATAGCCTAACTGTTTAGAAAGAAAACAGAACGAATAGCCTAATGCGCATACGTCCATCTCGCGGATGTAGTCTTCTTAATGCCATCTTCACCATTAGCCGCTTTTCCACTGGCCAGCGCGAGCAAAAATAAAAAATAAATCGCTATATAAATATATCAGACGCTGCCATTTAGTCTTTAATTACAGACTTGGACCTCACACGCGGCTATTGACTGACCACGAACAGTTAATTTAGCCTAATTGCATCTTTCATTCGTAATGTCTGGCGGTCTTGCTGTTTTTTTTTTTTGTTTGTTTGTTTGTTTGTTTGTTTTACAATTAAAACTAAAAGTCTGTTGTAACGCAAGCCTTACCGAACATGTACCGAGTAAAATATTACTGAAAATTGATTAGTAATGCCTTACACTACTGCGTTACAGCAAAACGTAATATGTTACTGTAATGCATTACTTTTGTAACGCGTTACTCCCAACACTGTTTATTGACGTCTTTCCGCTGCTGAAACACTGATTGAGCGATTACACGAGTTATGATGCCTTTCAGTAAGTATACTGCATCTGTCAACATACCTTCAGGTGTCCATTCTGTAACTGAGGAAGAGATGATCGCGTTTACCCGCGCGCCGCGCTGCCGCTTGAAATGAGGAGCTTAGTAGGCCTACAGCGATCTGTCACGCCACAGCAAAGAGCGCCAAAACGCCATTTATTGTTTGAATTTCGTGATCAAATAGACAGAATTTGAAAGATTACACCTTGCTTATTATCGAAAGTAACAAAACACGGAGCTTGTTATTTGGTGTTAATGGTAGTTAGGCTACAAAACTGAATTCGTTGTACTGTACACATAAGACATGAGGTCCATTGGGCCGGGGTAGCAGGGGGCGGGGAGGGGCGTGTTCGGAACGCAATGAAAGTATCGCGATTCGAATCGTGTGTTCTGTATCGCGATTTTTCGGTTCGGTTCGAATATCGTTACACCCCTAATAGATATGGAATGAATTTCAGTTTCCCCCGGAAATAGCTCAAACCACTGTTACACAAAATGAATGAGAAATGAATGAATTAAATGAAACACATTCACAGATTGAAGGATTTCAGTGAAAAAAATTATTTATGAAAACAGTTTAAATAAAAAATAAAATAAAAATTTCTCTACTTCACATGACAAAGGACAGCAGAGTGAATGAAAACAAACAGCAAGGAAATTTCTGCTCAAACTCAATTAATTTCACCCAACAATCAAAAAACAAAAAACAGTTTTTGATTCGCCAATGTCTTAAAGTTCGTCTTTCTTTAGTTTTTCGGGTTCAATTTCAATCAAAAAACAATACAGATGAAAAATAACAAAAATAAATAAATAATCAGAACGAACGTCTGGTGTGCGGGTGTGTGCGTCTGTAATGAGTGTATATGTGTGTGTGCTGACTGCGTGGAGCAGTCTGTGAAGCGGCCGCAAATTCAGGGCTGGGAAAAGAGTTTGGAGACTTGGCGTGGGGTTTAAAAGATGATGGACATCTAGTCCAATACCTGAGGCAGGCGAACCAGGCTGGATTGTGTTGCACCAGGCAAGCGGACCTTGCAGAGCTCAATTTCTCCGTCACTTTCAACATTATGAAGCTGCAGACTCGGAGCCTGCTGCTACAGTCCCCCACCCAGAGTCTCGCATTCTCAGCCCCCTCGTTTTTCGAGACAGCGCCTCCTGTGAACACATTGTGTTCACTTTCGAGGGAACTCGAACTGCGTCGAATGACACTTTGGGGGGAACGGCCCTCAGCGTAGTGCCTCTGAAGCATTAATGAAACTAAGCCAATCCTGATTGGTGTTGCGTCATGACAGAACGTGTGACGACACAAGCGGAAGCTACAAAGGGACGCAGGTACACAACAGAGTTAGCTTTCTGTTCTTCAGCATCTTATTTGGTGTTTTTTGTCAAGTATACACAATCATTATATATATATATATATATATATATATATATATATATATATATATATATATATATATATATATATATAGATGGCAAGCACAAGTTTCATACGGTCAACACAAAAAAGGGCGTGTTGATACCAGCCCAGAGAACCACATTCCTGGGAGTGGTGTGGGACTCGGTCACGATGCGGGCACAGCTGTGTTCTGCACGGATCGAGTCCATCCTGGCCACAGTGTGCAGGATAAAGTTGGGCCAAGCTATCACTGTGAAGCATTTTCAAAGAGTGTTAGGGCTCATGGCAGCAGCGTCCAACATCATTCCATTTGGCCTGCTGCACATGAGGGCCCTGCAGTGGTGGTTGAAAACCAAGGGGTTTCCCCAAGGGGGAACCCATTCTGCATGATCAAGGTTATGGGCAGATGCCTTCGTTCCCTATCTATGTGGAAAAAAGCTTGGTTTCTCTCCCAAGGTCCTGTGTTGGGAGCGCCATGTCGCCGGAAAACCGTTTTCGACAGACGCCTCCCTCATGGGCTGGGGTGCGGTCATGGATGGCCGCTTTATGACAGGCCTATGGTAGGACCATCATTCTTCCTGGCACATAAATTGCTTGGAAATTTTGACGGTGTCCGGAGCTCTGAAGAGCTTCCTGCCGGACCTCAAGGGCCATCATGTCCTTGTGAGGTCAGACAATATGTTGGTGGTGGCATATATAAATTATCAAGGGGGTCTGAGGTCTCGCCCTCTATGCAGACTGGCGCATCAGATCCTCCTGTGGTCCCAGGGGAAACTGTTGTCTCTCAGAGCAACATACATCCCGGGAAATCAGAATCTTAGGGTAGACATCCTTTTGAGACAGGGGCTAAGGCCCGGGGAATGGAGACTCCACCCGAGGTGGTGGAGTCAATATGTCAGAGGTTCGGCCCAGTGGAAGGGGATCTATTTGTGTCTCGAGAGACGACCCACTGTCCACTTTGGTTCTCCCTCACACATCCAGCCCCACTGGGGTTGGACGCCATGGTGCAGACGTGGCCGAGGCTGCGTCTGTGTGCATTTCCCCCGATCGCTCTGCTCCCGGGAGTTCTGGAGAGGGTCTGTCGCGACGGGATCAGTCTACTGCTGGTAGCCCCTTTGTGGCCGGCCAGAGTATGGTTCTCTGACATAAAATCGGTCATAGACGGCCCTCCGTGGGAGATTCCCCGCAGGAGGAACCTGCTGTCGCAGGCAGAGGGCTCAATATTTCACCTTTAGCCAGAATTTGTGGCTCTGGCCCCTGTACCGAGAGGCCGGCCTGTCAGCAGGATTGGTGGAGACCTTACTCACCTCTAGTGCTCCCTCCACAAGGAATTTGTACGGCTTAAAGTGGAATTTCTTCACAAATTGGTGTAGAGAGCGTGAGGTGGACCCTGTTAACTGCCCAGTGGCTTCAGTGCTAGAGTTCCTCCAAGATCGCTTCTCGGCTGGTCTTACCCCGTCCACACTCAAGGTGTACGTGGCTGCCATTGTGGCTTTCCAAGCTCCTCTCGGTGATGGGCCTCTGGGGAGACAGCAGTTGGTCATACGTTTCCTCCGTTGGGCTTGGAGGATGAGGCCTGCGGCTCGTACCAGGGTTCCCACCTGGGACCTGGCGGTGGTTCTCGAAGGTCTGGCCGAGGCCCCCTTCGAACCACTGGAGTCGGCTGAGGCCAAGAACCTTACCCTTAAGGTGTTTTTTTCTGTTGGCCATTACATCTCTGAGGAGGGTAGGAGATCTCCAGGTACTCTCTAGGCGACATTAAAGCCATCTTACATCCCAGGCCGGGCTATTTGCCTTAGGTGCCATCTAATGTGGCACGGCCTACGGTTCTTCAGGCTTTTCAACCTCCACCTCACGTGACGGCGGATGAGGAGAGACTTCATCGGCCCTGCCCTGTCAGAGCACTGAGATTATATATTCAGAGGTCCTCTTAATGGCGGAAGTCAGACCAGTTGGTGGTGTTTCGGGTCTCCCAAGAAGGAACTCCCCGCTTCCGAACAGACCATCAGCAACTGGATTGTCGAAGCTATATCTTTGGCCTACCAGGTGCGCAATCTACCTTCCCCTTTGGCCGTGAGGGCTCACTCAACCAGGGGCATGGCATCCTCCAGAGCCCTCCTCTCGGGGGCCCGATTCAGGAAGTCTGAGATGCAGCAGGATGGGCCACCCCTCACACCTTTATTAGGTTTTATAGTCTGGAAATCCCATCTACGCCTGGCACTCTTGTGCTCTCGTCCTAAGTGTGCCTGTGAGCAGCTTCACACTAGGACAGGCAGGGCGCATTGTGGCATTGTGGGTACTCGTTCCTCCAAAGTGTCATTCGACGCAGTTCGAGGTCCCTCGAAAGGAAACGTCTCGGGTTACGACTGTAACCCTTGTTCCCTGAGAAAGGGAATGAGAACTGCGTCCCTTCGCCACGCCTTCCCCTGCCTGGGAGCGCTTGCTTCATCACAGAAGCTAACTCTGTTGTGTACAGGCTCTGTACAACAAAAGGCCCTTTGTAGCTTCCGCTTGTGTCGTCACACGTTACGTCATGACGCAACACCAATCAGGATTGGCTTAATTTCATTCATGCTTCAGAGGCGCTACGCTGAGGGGCGTTCCCCCCAAAGTATCATTCGACGCAGTTCTCGTTCCCTTTCTCAGTCGTAACCCGAGACGTTCTCTGACTTCTCTGACTTTCTCTGACTATTTCTTTCAGTTCAACCTATAATGGTCTAATTAACATTATACCATGCTAACATTACAGAACCTGTTTTTTGATATTTTGAATACGAAGCAAAACTTAAATAAGAATAGACAAAACACCAATAATAAACAATTCTGTACTTTATTTAACGATCACCTAAACATCATCTTGCTGTAAACTGGACAAAGCAAAGAAAAAAGGAAGAAAGAATAGTGTTTGTGACTTTACTATTCGTCTTCAATTACATTAAAAAAAAACTCATTTATAAGTCTTTGGATAAAAGCGTCTGCTAAATGAATAAATGTAAAATGTAATGTAAATGCATAAGGTAAAATAATTACTTTCTGGTAGGTGAATGTTCCTTCTTTTTTCATTCTTTTTGCAATTGCTCTGTCAAATTCCTCGACTTCACTAAAATAAAAGATGAATACCATTGTCAAAAATATTGTGTAATAATAAATAATATTTTTTTTTGCAAATGCAAATTACAAGCATACCTAGGGTGTTAAGTAGGGCCACGGAGGAACATCTCCTCAGCCTCCTGCCAGGGTAATGCCTGCATCTCACATGGGCCATGAATGATGGCCTGTCCATATAAATTAATTAATTAATTAATTCATATATAAAACATTGCATATATGGCAATAATAGAAACAATCCAATTGACAAATATGTTTGGGCCTACCTCAGGAAAAAGAAACTACAAATGAACTCCACATCATCTGTGAAGTTCAGTTGAGTTTCAGAATTATCCAGCAGAGCTTTGAGGTGTTGAAAAATAATGGCACACTGCTGTTCACTGTCCATGTAGACTGGCACATGTGGCTTTAGAGGGAACCACTTTGATGGTTTCCCATTGAGAACATCCTGCAGGGCAAACAAAAAGTGTTGTTTTATATATACTTAAGCCATCAATGAATGATTGGCATAACCATCAAAAATATAGCTAAGAGCATATTGGATAATCAATTGACAATGTTGAAGTTGACACTGATCACAGTCCTGGGTGAGTCATTTAGGAATGCTAATCTTTAAATGGTGAAAAAAGGCCGTGATATTACAGGCATCAGTGGCACTTGCTCTCTTAATGGTCTTACATTTGCAAGATCCTAAATGTGTAATGAAATCTGGCTTTCTTAAAATTGTTGACTGACAGTACAATTAACGATAATGTTGCTGGGTTCGGCAGGGACGACCACATCGATGTATGTTGTACCCTGGAATACAACAGCATACGATTGCACTGTCACACAGAGTCTTATGATCTTCCAAAAAGCAAAAAAAATAAAGATGTTTGCAAATGTTACCTTCATGTTTCACTGCTCTGTTGAAGTGTCCCTTAAGATGTTTTAGAACTTTGGACAACTTTGTGGGTTTGAAATATATGGGGGCACAGAATGGGCAGTGAAAATCACTGCAGCATTTATGACATTTCTGGATTTCTGGAAGTGAATTGTTATATCCATCTTTTAAAAAAAGAGAGAGTCAAAGTCAAATTCAAAATTTAAAACCACCCCACAGAGCCCATACAGTCCAATTTCAGTCAATACAAATTAAAAAAAGGAACCCACACAAAAGGCCAAGTGACACATTCTAGCTCACATGTTAATACCATAGACTGGTTAATACATAGTGAAGCCACAGTAAATTTGATTATTAGGCAATTGTATCGGTTGTAAATGGCTGGCAACAACTTCATATCACATTTAAATTAATATTGATTCATTTCAATACTTACGTTTTATAAGAACTAATTTAAGTAGTCTACATAAATTATATAAAGTAAAATAATTAGTCCGGCATTAATTAATTCAATTTATAGTTTTAGGAGAAAAGGTCTGGTAATTAAAAAAAGGTCGGTAACACTTTATTTTGATAGTCCACTTTAGACATTCAACTTATTATAAGTAACTTTGCAGCTAGATGTCAACTAACTGTCATTAGAGTTTTAGTAGACTGTCTGCTTAATATCTGCTAACACTTTATTTTGTTGGTCTCCCAACAGATATTCTACTGACTATAAGTAACTTAGTAACTACAAGTCAACTTGTTCTCCTAACCCGAACCCTAACACCTAACCATAACCTAACAGTCTACTGACAGTCTACTACAGTCTACTAATACTCTAATGACAGTTAGTTAACATGTAGTTGAAAAGTTACTTATAGTTAGTAGAATGTCTAAAGTGACTATCGAAATAAAGTGTAACCAAAAGGTCAAACGGTAAATCTGATTAAATAATTAATGATAACATTCTTTGATATAAACACACTTAATTTATTTAATTGTTATACTTTAATGTCAACTAATTTAATACAATTTTTACAATGGCTTGTCTACAAAAAGTCCAAGGTTAAAGGCTAACGTTAGCTATCAAGATATTTTCGGGGAAAAAAGGCGAAAAAACATACATTAATGGCTCAAATTTTTATACAAACTATCTTTACAAATATTAAATGGACTATTCATATGTTGGTGTATCGATGAGCTATAAAGTAGTTTGATTAAAAAGAAATTGAATGAGTATGAATCGCTAAATAAAATTGATGATACACACGTTTTGGCTTAAGTTCTTCAAATGTTTATACGATCCAATTTGATAGGACGCGCTGTCTCAAAAAACAAGGGGTCTGAGAATGCGGGACTCTGGGTGGGGGACTGTAGCAGCAGGCTCCGAGTCTGCAGCTTCATACTACTCGTCACTTTGGCGATCGCACCCATTTAGCTTATGCACAAAGATTCCAGCAAAGAATAGCAACGACTTCCTTCAGGTAGTTTGTGTCCTACTCCGATAACCTACACGTTTTTTCTTGTTGTTTTTTTATGCTCCTCCTCTTCCGTTTCTAGCCCTCTTTTATATTAAATTTCCTTATTGGTTTCCGCCCATTTAGGAAATTTGAAAAGCTGGTATGCATTTCTTCCATATCGCCACAACTAAATTATCGACAAAAAACCCCATCTAACCAGCAGATGGCAGAATTATGCATCTAGGTAACACCAAGGTCTATATCAATATCCAGAAACAACTCGTATTTAAATTTGATCATCATTAATGTGTTTTTTCATAAAAATTTAATATTACATATGCATGCTAATGGTGTAGTTGAGGAGTTCTGCAGTAAATAGGTAAAAAATTACTTCATATCCCCCAAAACACATCATAAAAATATTGACGAGAAGTAAATGAATAAAATTATATATAATTTGTATTATTAAAATTTATATTTTTTGTACAATAGCTCTATACATGTTTGGGGTCATATAGAGTATAAACAGGAAACTGATGGTGCTCTTCCACTACACAGTACCAGCTCGACTCGACTCGACTTTTTTTCGTATCACGTGAGGTTCTGAGTGAGCTGAGGCGATTCTATAATGTGACGTGAAAAAACTCCAGACTGCTGATTGGTCAGAGAGAATCGTCACTATTCACTGCATCATCATTGCGCGCCAGACGGAGCTGTTTCGTTTTGCTGCCCTCAGCCTCTCCTGAAACAACGTTTGTCTTCTTGCTGTGAGAAACAGCCACATCCCGAGGATCAAAAACAGCATTAACTCGATTTCCTCCATTGTCCTGTGTGTGTGTGGGTAGTGGGTGTGTGTCGCGTAGAAGATTACGTCACGGCAGTTTCCTGTGGCGTCGCTATGACGACCAGATACTATTGTGGAGGTAGTATCTGTAATGGTGAAAAGCGAGCCGAGTCAGGTCGAGTCAAGTTGAGTTGGTACTGGTAATGGAAAAGAGCCATAAGAGCTTAAAGGAGAAATTATCAGCAGGCAAATGCCACGCCACTATCAGGGTTTAAGTGGCCGCTTTATCGCCTTGTATGATGATTTCAGTGTGAGGAAGGAAGAAGACGGGGTCAGCTGACTGAGACTCGTGCTTTTTATTAAATTTCAAGAAATCATAAACAAAAAGTTGCGCTCTGTGCAAATAACAATAAATCAACTCTTTCACTGCAGCACTTGGGTTTCCAGTCCTCAGTTCCCAGACATGCAGTTCCTAGTCCAGTCTCTATATCCCTGTATCAATTTTTTGGTGGCTTTTATCCTGTCTCTCCATGCCAATTACTGAAACAAGACACAGGTGTTTGTCATTTGCACTTAACCTACTTGCACACCACTTGTCTCCTGCCTCTCTGTCCCTTTTCAGACCTCGCTGAACCACGCCCCCCTCGCCACATACCCCCACCACCTGAGCCAAGTCTCCATCCGCTCCTCACCCTCTAACACCAGGGACAGGAGCGCTCCAAGCCCCCTGTCGGATGCGTCAGTCTGCCTCCACCTGGGTGAAAGCCTGCTGGCACAGATCCGTCCACTGGACCGGATCTGGCACTTCCTTTTTGGTGAGGTCTGTCAGCGGGCTGGTGAGGTCAAAATAATTGGTCACAAACCTTCTATAATAACCTGCCAGCCCCAGGAACTGCCTCACCTCCTTTTTGGTCTTGGGTCTCGAACAGGTTGCAACTGTTGCCGTCTTATTAATTTGGGGACGCACCTGCCCATGACCCAAGTGGAAGCCCAGATACCTGACCTCCACACGCCCAACCGCACACTTCTTCGGGTTGGCTGTCAGCCCGGCCACTCTCAGCGATCTCAACACAGCACACAGACGCTACATATGACGCTGCCAGTCATTACTATAGATGATGATATCATCCAAGTAGGCAGCGGCATATGAAGCATGCGGCCGGAGAATTCGGTCCATGAGACGCTGGAAAGTGGCCGGTGCCCCAAACAACCCAAAAGGAAGGGTAACAAATTGGTGTAATCCAAACGGCGTTGTGAAGGCTGTTTTTTCTTTGGATAGAAGTGATAAGGGGATCTGCCAATATCCCTTCGTTAAATCGAGTGTTGAGTAAAAAAATTGTTTTACCCCCAGATTGAGGTGGTAAATTTGATGCTCCCTGTTCCTGTCTATTCGAATGACCTCATAATTGAGATCTCCAACTCGTCGTGTGACCTCAAAGGGTCCTTGCCACTTGGCGAGTCATTTTGAACTAGAAGTTGGGAGCAATACAAGTACTTTATTTCCCCGTGAAAATTCACGCAGTCTGGTTCCCCTGTCATATAGATTTACCCTGATACCAGACTCTGTTTGTCCTGGGCCTGTAACAAATTCTCCATAGAGAGCTGCCCTAAAGTGTGGAGTTTTGTTCTCAGGTCCAGCACATACTGAAGTCCTCCTTCCCTTCCCTTTACCTCTGCACAGATGAAACTTTGCCATAATTCCGGGTCATGTGGCTACGCGAAAGCAATAGGCAAACAGGCAGTGTTTTGTGCAAATGAGTGGCCGGATCATATTAAGGAATTTCTGTTAGGACGGTGTTGTGTTAGCGGCCCCTAAGTTAATAACTAATGATCGTTGCGACGGAAGTGAGTGAATCAAAACTAACTTTAGCTGGACAAAAACTTTTTTCTAGAGCTGCTGTAAAAGCCAAACAATCTCTGTTACTTTAATTTCCTATCACTGTAAAGCTGCTTTGAAACAGTCTATATTGTTAAAACACTATATAAATGAAGGTGACTTGACTTGACAACTGGTCATACATTTGGAAGACATTGTAAGATGCAATTTATTCCTGTTTTCAATGCTGAATTTTCATCATTATCGCTTATTAGGAGGAGGAGGAAGAACATGATAGTTAGTCATCTGTAACAAGGTTTATGATTCAGGGAAGAAGGAGGCAGGAACCGGCGAACATTCAAATACTTTAATGTTCAAATAAAAGAAATACACAAACAAAAAGAATCTCCAGCAGCCCCCCACGGACGACTGCTGGCTACCGAAAACAAAAACCAAACAGAACAAAAACACAGGCCTGTCCTCTCTCAATCACCAACGTCATCGCTCCTCCTTTATGCTTCCACTCCTCCGTGAGAGATGCGAGACCGATGTGCCTCACAGGTGTCGCTCATTAACACTCGCACCACCGGGCTCGTCCCGTTCGCTCACGTCCCTCGGCCTCGTCCTGTTCGCCACATACCCCCATCAGCCCTCACAGGCCGGGGGGTACTCCCGAGACTGTGCTCTACTCCCCCCTCCCCCGGGGGGACCGGTCACGATGGCTGTGGTACCTGGGGGCATGGACAGACGAGGCGCAAGAAAAGGAGACGGAAGCATGAGGAGCTACAGTTACGAGAGAGGGTAGAGAGGAAAAAAAAAAAAAAAAAAAAAAAACCCTGGCCCGGTTCCCACAGCGCGCTGCCATCTGGTCCTCCACCAGCTGGGCGATCTCCTCCGCGGTGCCTGGCGGTGACGCTGGATGGCCCTCGGTGGACGACTTGACACTCCTCCACCCCCTGGTTGACGGCGACGGCTCCTTGGGCTCTTTGAGCAGACGGCAGGAGCCACCCGCTCCCTGCTCCTCCCCTTCAAACGGCGGACTGTAGCAGGCTCCGGCCCACGGCGAGTGGCGGCGACTCCTCCGCTGGTGGGGTAGGAAAGAGACTCTTCCTCTTCTCTCACAGCTCTCCATCATCTCCCTCTGCCTGTCTGAAAGAGTGTTTTCCACAGCTATGGCACAGTCAGGAATGAAAGATATGAAAGCTTTAGCATAAGTTTTGCCAGGAAGACTTAATTATTACGTCACTTATTACCTTCACATCTATCCAATCACGTCCTTATACTCGCTGTATAAAAGATTGGTGCTTACACACGTTTGAGTTCGCAGATGCTGTCGCGACAACTACCTCCATCCTCCCCACCACCACCAGGATGGTCCTGTCCATAACTCCCGGGGGGTCTGCTGCGCCCCTGCCTTCATCTTCAAGCAGGAAATGCAGATCCACTACCCTCGGATCATGAACTACGGACGGGGCCTACGCCAAAGAACTTTGTAAATAATTGCTTGCTGGGCTGTCAATAAATGTATGCTTTGTTACATCATCATATCTCCTGAGTCTTTCTGGTAGAACTAAGATTCTCCCTGAGAAAGTCACCATGCTCATAAACTTGAACAAAAAACTGTTGATGTATTTTTGGGTGGGCCAAATAATACAAGAGAAGGTGCTAGAAATCTACATATTGTTCTTTTAACATATATTTACTCTTTATTAACGTTATTTCTTTATTTGTTATTTGCTGTGAAGCTCAAGGACAGCAGATCTTTGGTAATTGTAATATTGTTCAGGTTTAGCTACTGGTAGTTAAGCAGTATTAAAGAACATTCCACCAGACATGTGTAGCAGTTGCCTTAAGAAACAATTGAAAGAAAGAAACTCCTGAATCTTTTCATATCTTTTTGTCATGTCTTTATTTTGTTGTGCCAAGTTATAGAGAGTAGTATCAAAAAGAGTATTGATTAAATCGTTTGATTAATTCATTGATGTGTTCAATTTTCTGTATGCATAACTTGCTAACGCTACGTATTTAAAAAAGGTTAAATGCACAAAAAAAAATGTTTAGGTCACAGTTACATCTTTCTCTAAAAACAAAAACAAAAAACAATCAGCAGCAATTTGATGTTATTGAAATCTGAAACCTGAATGAATAACTTTTTTTGCTTAGAATGATCTGAATTAGGCTATATCCGTCTACCGACATGTCAAATCGTGACTGACTTGAATGTTTAAGTGTATCTTACGTTAAAGATTGTTAGTATGCAGAGACTGAACATTTATTATATGGACCCTAAACCCCTTCACCGTAGTCTTATGGTATTACCTAATATTTCCTAATTTAATATTATTATTTGTCCAAATAGTAGTCTAAACCCATATTTCAGATCCGAAAGATACAAAATAGTTTTCGACATACATGAAATTATGCATGTGAACAGCTCAAGGCCAGATTTTTTTTTTTAGCGATACAACAAAACTTGACAATGCAGTTTTTTAGGGATGACATCATTTCGCACACCATTTTATCGATAAAAGGCCAATTAAATGGCTTTAAATTAACAGACTGAAGACAACACATTTCATTACTTCATGAACACAGTAAAAAGAAAAACTAATTCTGGGATTAAATGTTTTAGTCCAGTGTGCAATCACAAAATCCCCACCCTCCACCAGGTTTACTGATTTTAATAACACGTCCTCTATATTGTCAAAACCATCTTTTTGACATCATTCATCTTTCATCCAGCAGGGATGTTCATCTAGCCCTCTTAAAGACCCATGGTGATCGCTGCAGAGTGATAGAAGTCCAAAGATCTGCGCCTTCTGTGTATAAATCCAGGGTCACATGACTGAAGATGACAGACATTTAACATTACTTGCATGCTTTCTGCAATGCTTTTTTTTCATTGTGTTTTCTTTTAGAGAGATACCATGTAAAACCACTGCATCATAATATTTCTAATTTGCTTGGAGATTACTGACAAAACAATGCAAGGGGTGGATCAATTTAAAAAATGCTATGCATATTTTACCTGTGCACATCTTCCATTCTGCACCAGGCAGAGTTGGACCTGACAGTGCAAAAAAATGTGATCGGAAGCTCCTGTGAAGGTGAACATCCTGAAGGAGAAACGGCTTGTTGTATCAATGCCATTCTGTCGAACATCCACTGTTCCATCCTCAGGGTTGGGACATCTAGAAAAAGAGAACATTTGTTGTTATGCAAGGCATTTAATGAAGCCTATAACACTCCCAATGCTCAAAAAACCAGTAGTCAGTTTACCATGGAACCGTAAGTCAGTTACTCACTCTCTAATAATCAGATTCCAGCGAATTTGATATTCGCTATCATTAACTGGTGTGGCCCAGCAGTTGTCCAGAACTGTTGCAATCTGACTTCTATCCACTCCCTCCACCGCAACCGCCACGTAAATCTGCTGGTTAACCTGCACTCTCACACCCCCCTCATATGGGCGGGTAAACTGTGCATCATGGTAAGGAATCATGTGGATTTGGTATGCGCCCTGGCCAGGAAGGTCAATGCTTATCACACTGTGGGGCAAAATTTTACATTAACTCTTTCTTCAGTACATACACAATGGGAAAGCAGCAAGGTCATGACCAAGACATGGAAAATAAACACCAGACACTTAAAATTAAGTACAACTGCATTACAACATTAGGGTTGGGACCAGGGCTCCGAATCGGTTCGAGGAGCGAAAACAAAAACAGGAAGCACAATATATTAACAGGAACATAAATAAAAAACTAAATCAAGTTTAATCATTTTGCACAGAAATGCTTATTTGAAATTACCATTAACTGGTTAATAATGTTATATTATATTGTTCTTTTAAATATTTTAATTGCCAGTCAACCAAACAATAATAAAAATAGTACGGCCTACGGCGACAACTGCTGTTGATGCATCCAACGTGAGTGAAATGGCTGGTTTTTTTTTCGAGGTTATGTCACCAACTGTTAAAGTATAATGGAAATTAATGTCACGTGATATACAGTGGGTGGGTGTTTTGAAACCAGCAAAAATTGCAGGTTAGTATAGAATCGCTACTATATATATACTATAATATATATGCTATATATATTATTTTTATTTATTTTTTATTAATCACCACATTGTCATAATTATTATTGTGGCTTTATGTCATACACTTGTGTGTGTCAGTATTATAGCATTTTCTTTTATTATAACACATGGAGTTACAGAGTTTTTCTCCAGTGAATGTCGGGATTTGTGTTTTTTTCAGTCATTAACAGCCGCATCTGAGGCAGTAAGTCCAGCATTACGTTTTCATCAACTTACAGGTTACAACGTTTATTGCAGCTATATGTGGAAGTTCAGTTTTTCCTGTTGTAGGGGTTAGGGTTAAGGTTGTTTAATACATTTTGCAAAAACTTTGTATTACCAGTTTGAGGATCCGCTGGAGTTACGAGGTTTAGTCACAAGCTATACAGCTATTAAGTATAAAGTTCTATTCAAGCTCTGGTATAAAGTATAGGCAAAAAAGTTATACATTTCCTGTTTCCTCTGTTCTCTATTATTATTATTATTATTATTATTTATTTGTTTAACTTTTTACAATGTGCATCCTTAACCTGTGTGTCCAATGGGGGATAGAGAATTTGCATCCAGTTAGCCAGATAGAGTCACCCCTAAACCCCTACTTGTGAGTGCAGTAGTTTAGGTGTGCAATAAAATAGTTATTTGTATACGCATCTTCATTAAAGCCTTGTAGGTGGCCATTTGAAAAACCCTACACAAAATCACTGACACTTTATTTTGAATCTAAATATTATCTTGATTATGCAAAAAATAAAAAATAAATACTTTTAAGAAAATTCAAAAGACTTTTATAGGTAAAATATTATGAGTATTATAAGAGTGTTATCAAATAAAACATGGCACATATAGACTACAGAAGAAGTGGCAGGACTGACACAAACACATAAATTGTCACAATGGTGTTTGTCTAATTCTGTTCTGTTTATTTCTTCTGTTTTCAGTTTTAGTCACGTCTTTTGTTTTCCCGCCACTCATCTGTTACCATGCCAGCCGTCATCAGTCCATCTTCATCACCTATGTCTTGTTAATTACCTTCCTCTGTGTCACCTGGTTTATGTTCATCAGTGTCTGTATTTAGTTCCCTCTGTTCAGTCAGCCTTGGTCCGTTCTCGTCTATGTTTGGCTGTTGTGTTACCTACCCCATCAGTGTAACATTGTTTTGTGACCGACCTGCTTTATCTCTGAGTACTTGTTAAATAAACACTTTGGATTTGAACCTTCAGCCTTCCTCGTCATCTTATACTAGCACAAACCCTGACAGAAGAACGGACCACCCCTAAGATGGACGAAGGGGTACAAATAATCATCTTGGCGGAGAGATGCCACCACTTCCTCTCGTTCGTCGAGGGTTTTATCCGTATTGCCATCCACACCACCCTCGACGACGAGAGGTTGTGTACACTTTTCCAGATCGGGGCCACCTTTCACCATCAGATCGACCTCCCAGACACAACCGGTCTGAACTGGAGGGAAACCGTTATCCGGTGTCTGGAGAGTGTCGATCCCGATCTGGAACACTACCTCCCAGCCCCAAGCCTTCACCGCTGGTTCCGTCCAGCACTGAGCCTTCACCACTAGTCCCGTCCAGCACAGAGCCTTCACCACTGGTCCCGTCCAGCACAGACCCTTCACCGCTGGTCCTGTCCAGCACAGAGCCTTCACTGCTGGTCCTGTCCAGCACAGAGCCTTCACCGCTGGTCCCGTCCAGCCTACAGCCTTCACCGCTGGTCCCATCCACCCCAGAGCCTTCGCCTCTGGTCCTGTCCAGCCCAGAGCCCTCGCTGCTGGCCCCGTCCAGAAAAGATCCCTCGCCTCTGGCCCCGTCCAGCCCAGAGCCTTCGCCGCTAGACTCGTCCAGTCCATAGCTAGAGATTGTTCACGTCACGTCAGCCCAACCAAGAACTGTTCAAATCCCGTCTGCCCAGCCAGTCCCAATCCCTGAGCCATTCCTAGAGTCATTTCCGGTCCTAGAGCCTGTCCCTGAGGCTCTTCCTGATACTGTCTCTCTCCCCTTTAATTTTTTTGGGGGGGGGCCATAGGCCCTCACCATGGGCGCTCAAGCGCCTGCACGTCCTGCTCCACCCTGCACGTCCTGCTCTGCTCTGGAGGCTTCCCCGCTCCTGTGAGGCCTGGCCCTGTTCAGCCTTCATGGCGCGCCCCCCCCCCCCCCCCCCCCTTCGGCGTGAGGCCACACCTACCAGGAGGGGGGTGTAATGTCACATTGGTGTCTGTCTGATTCTGTTCTCTTTAGTTCTTACAGTATTAGTCACATGTCTTTTTTTTTCCCGCCACTCATCTGTTACCATGCCAACCGTCATCAGCCCATCTTCATCACCTGTATCTTGTTAATTACCTTCATCTGTGTCACCTGGTTTATGTTCACCTTGTCTCTATTTAGTTCCCTCTGTTCAGTCAGCCGTGGTCCGTTCTTGTCTATGTTAGGCTGTTATGTTACCTACCCCGTCAGTGTAACGTATTTTTGTGACCGACCTGCTATATCTCTGAGTACTTGTTAAATAAACACTTTGGATTTGAACCTCCTCCTTCCTCTTCATCTCATACTAGCACAAACCCTGACATAAATAGTAAATACCTAATTTAAAGTACTGATTCAAGTACAGATTATCTTGATGGAATATTACTCCAGGAGAAGTATTATATCACTACTTGAGTAAAGTACAAAAAAAAAGAAAAGACAAGAAAAGAAAATACCTACCTGCACATACCTACGTATAAAACAATGTGCATACTCAAATACTTTTTGACCATGCTGCCCTTTGTCCATCGTGTACTACAAATAATGTTAGATGTTATGATAAATGGTTATGATAAATTGCAATGTTTCTCATTTTTTCTTTTTTGATAATTTTCATTTGAAAAAAAGCTGCATTCTCTGTGAGCCATCAGTTGTGTCAAAAAGGACTGATAAAGAATAAGTTTACGTGCATGCGTGACCTGTTGAAATACCTCAGTAGATTATTAAAGGTAGTTTCAAGCGTTTTATTTTTTAATAATTTGGTGACAACATTAAGTCCACGCGTTAAAAAAAACTAGGCTATATCACTCGTTCCCATTCAGAGTAATCCTCCTTTTCTATAGTTTTGTTTAATATTAATGGGATAATGAACACCTCGTGTAATAATCTAAAAATATTGGCTGGTACTGTACAGTAAAAATTAAGCACACTTAATGCACTACTGTTACTCTGATATTTCCCTGTATCACAAGTCAAATAGCTTAAACATTAATAATAATAATAATAATAATAATAACTTCAATTTATATAGCGCCTTTCAAAGTACCCAAGGACGCTTAACAATCAACATGAGAAAGGGAAGGGTAGAATTAAGATAGGGGCAAAGGCCAGGGGAGCTAGAGTCCATAGGCCTCATTGAAAAGGTGTGTTTTGAGCTGGCATTTAAAGGTTAAAAGTGAGGAGGCAGAGCGGATCTCATGGGGAAGCTTGTTCCAAAGTGACGGAGCACCAACACAGAAAGCTCTATCACCAAATGTCTTAAGCCTGGACTTAGGAACAGCAAGCAGATCCTTGTCAGAGGAACGCAGGGACCGTGACTGAGTGTAGGGATGGAGAAGATCAGTAATGTACTGGGGTGCAAGTCCATGAAGGGACTTGTACGTCAGGAGGAGGATTTTATATTTGATGCGGGACTTAACTGGCAGCCAATGAAGCTTCATCAGGATGGGAGTAATGTGAAGACCAAGTTTTGTGTGTGTGAGCATCCTAGCCGCAGAGTTCTGCACATACTGTAGTCTGTCAGTGGCTTTGCTGGGTAGACCGAACAGGATGCCATTGCAATAGTCAAGTCTGGAGGTGATGAATGAGTGGATGAGGGCCTCAGCTACAGAGTTGGAGAGGCACTGTCGGAGTCTGGAGATGTTCTTGAGATGATAGAAAGCAATTTTAGTGACGTTTTTGATGTGTTGTTGGAAGGAGAGAGTGGAGTCCATGATGACGCCCAGGTTGCGTACTTGAGGAGATGCAGAGATTGAGCAGCCATCCACATCCAGTATGATGTCATCAACTTTTTTAAGAAGTGACAGCGGGGCAAACACCATGAGTTCTGTTTTGTCTTTGTTCAGTTTGAGAAGGTTACTGTCCAACCAGTGCTTTATGTCCTTCAGGCAGTTGATAAGTGCCACTGGTGGAAGAGAAGTAGAAGGCTTGGTACTGATGTAGAGCTGAGTGTCGTCAGCATAGCAGTGGAAGTGTAATCCATGCTTCCGGACAATCATCCCAAGTGGCAACATGTAAATATTAAATAGCAGTGGGCCAAGTACAGATCCTTGTGGCACGCCATGCAGGACTGGCGCCAATTTAGAGCAAGTCCCCTTGAAGGTGACATATTGTTGCCTGTCGGTGAGATAGGATTTAAACCAGGAATACACTGTATCAGTAAGGCCAATGAGTTCAGAGAGACGTGTGAGAAGAATGGAATGGGAAACTGTATCGAAGGCTGCAGAGAGGTCAAGAAGTATTAGAATGCTGACATGGCCAGAGTCAGCTGCCATGTGGAGGTCATTCGTGATTTTGATGAGGGCAGTTTCTGTGCTATGATGTGTCCTGAAACCAGATTGAAAAGGCTCGTAGAGGCTGTGCTGTAACATGTGATGGTTGAGTTGGGAAGCCACAGCCCTTTCCAATAACTTAGAGATGAAAGGTAGATTTGAGATAGGGCGGTAATGGTTTAAATCGTCTTGGTTCAGGCCTGGTTTTTTAAGTGTAGGGATCACCACAGCAGTTTTAAAGCTGGTGGGGACCACCCCAGAAGACAGTGAAGTGTTAATGATGTTAACCAGTGTTGGACCCAAAGTTGGAAGACATGCCTTAACCAAGGCTGTCGGCATAGGATCCTGTTTGCTGGTTATGGCCTTTGCTTTTGATACTAGCTCAAGGACTTGAGCTGTGTTGAGCGGGGAGAAGGAGGAGAGGCAGTCCTGCGGCGCGAGAGCGGTTGAAGAGTTTGTGTCAGACAATGGTAGTACGGTTGATTGAGATAAGCTGGACAGCTGCAGTTGTTGGTGGATGGTTTCAACCTTTTCCCGGAAATGAACCAGGAATTTAGAACATAAGCCAGCAGCATCAGAAGGTTGAGGAGGGTCAGGTGGGCAGAGTAAGCGGTTGATAATGGAAAAAAGCTGTCTAGGATGGTGTTGTTGTTTGCCAATGAGTGTAGAGTAGTAGTTATTTTTCACCTTGGATAGGGCATCTTTGTAGCTCTTAACGTGGTTCTTATAGGCTAGCTGGTGGACAGTAAGGCTAGATTTTTTATAGTACCTTTCCAGCGTCCGCCCTGTAGCCTTCATTGCGCGGAGTTCAGCATTGAACCAGGGAGCAGGAGAGGAGAATGAGACAGATCGCGTAATGAGGGGGGCAACAGAGTCCAGACTATGTGACAGGGCCAAGTTGTAGTGAGTAACCAAGTTATCAACTGTACAGGATGGAGGACAGCTGATAAGATGGCCTGCAAGAGTGTATGATAATTTGTGAATGCACACTTGTTTGATGTTTCGATATGCAATGGTCCTTTTCACACACTTCCTGTGTGTGTGTACAGAAACAGAGAACATAACGGCAAGGTGATCAGAAATAGCTAGGTCGATAGTTTGTAGATGGGTTGGGGTTATACCCAAGGAGCATACCAGATCCAGTGTATGACCTTTAGCATGAGTTGGGCCGTTGACATCTTGTGAAAAATTAAAACAGTCCAGTAGTGACAAAAATTCTGCAGTGTAGACATTACTGGAGTCAACATGGATGTTAAAGTCACCAAGTAAGATCGTAGCTGGAAAGGTGGGACAGATTAGAGCAAGGAGGTCAGAGAGCTCCGGCAGGAAACTAGCAGATGCCTTAGGCGGACGATAGACAAGGACCATTTGTAGCTGCATTGGCCCGATCAAAGCAAAATGAATGCACTCAAATGAAGAGGTGTGTACTGGAAATTAAGCATTTATGTAATAAATAACTAGCTGACATAAAGTTATAATGCTATATTATTATTTACAGCAATTTATTTCATTATTTTAGCTTCATTTAAAACTGGAAATGTAACAATTCCAGCCTTACAGAGCAATGGTGCCAGCCGTCTGTGGCCCTGCGGCGGTAATAGGCATTTTGGTTGACTGTTGCAGAAAGAATTGCAGGAAATGTATGGCACATTACCCAAATCACAGCAATTACAAAACTTTATATTCAGTTCCTACCTCTGTTCAGCTTGAATGTCCATAGGCATAGAGAGAGTCTGGATCAGAGGGTACGCACAAGAAAATTCAATGTTCATCCATCTCTTTCTTGAAATAACACCCACTGGCAAGTTAGAATGAATGAAGTTTTGGTAGATGAAGTGAGTGCTATTGCTCTATGAGGACATTAACAAATATCAATCTCAAGTCAGTTTACTAATTGTCACAGATGTGTATAGATTAAAATATATCATCAATAGTAGCACTGGTGAGAAAAAGATAATTAACCAAGCATTACCGATATAGTGGTACCACAGATGTGGTCTTTATTGTCAAAATGAAACAGAACTTTGCCACCTTCAACAGTCCCTGTGCAGATGGGATCATTTAGGTGCAGGATCTCAGGAGGAAAATCTGATTCAAAGAGCTTGCAACGGGATAGAGACATGGTCCCAGTGCTGCTGGCACAGACCTCCATGGCATCTAAGCAGAAAGGAAATCAAGTGTCACTTGTTGTATCACTCGTCTTATCTTGCATACCTTCTGCGGTTGATTCAAATTATTTACAATGTAGTATATCACAATGTAATAACACAGTTGTATCTCCTACCAAATGTTTCAGGAGTAGGTCTTTGTCCTTCCATGCAACCACAGCCATAGCCATCTCTAAAATGGCAAACCTCATTTTCAGTGCAGCCTAAAGTATCACACACTACATGAAAAGAGAGTGAAAGTCAAAATATAATAGCAGATAAGGTAATCAAGTCAGTATGCACAGATCCTAGGCCATGGCTATAAAAGCATGGTCACTAAATAGTACTTTGTTTAGACCCTGCTCCTGGATAGTACTCTTTCATGCGGAGTTTCTCTTCAATACTAATTAAATACGCTTGAACCAGCTAAGGTTATTAGGAATACTTACAATAAACTTAAAGTGATTGATTGGATTGAAAACCAAAACTGCAGAGTACTGTGCATGTGCAATGACGTAAAATAGCTAACAAGCTGCTCTTCCTGTTGAATAAAGCGGCATAAATGAGTGCCCTGTCATACTTAAATTCTCTTTCCACTAATCGTCTGGGAAGTGGAAAAGACAAAATCCCACCAGTCCTCACTTCATACTCTCATACACAGAAGGTTTATTTGGGGTGTGGGAAGGGACACTTTTACTGCATGATAAATAGCATGATCATGGCTCAATGGTTAATGTGCTCGCTGTCACCTAATTAGGAACCCGGAATAGAATATTAAGCCTGCTTTAAAAAGAAAAGAAAATGAGGACAATGAGTATGCAACAACAGCGGGAAACACTGTATATTCGTGCAGTATGTGCATGTCAAAACATTAATTCTGATTAGAAGCTTGTAACATAAAAACGTGCACATCAACCCGATCACTTTATTTAGAGTTTGTAAACACTATGTTTGGATTCATAATTTGGAATGAATTCATTCAGATTGAAACAAAAAGGGTCCATGTAAAAGTACCTAATGTCAGATCATATTGTAATGAAATGTCCGATTAACATGCCAGAAATTATGACCCGCACAAAAATCTAGGGCCTGTTGAATAACTGTTGCATAATCACAAATAGGGCATAGAAATGTGCACATGGACTTTCCCCTCTTCTACATTTATTTCAGGGCTTTACCATGATTAATTCTGTTGAGCACTATAATTCTGCACTGTCTGCACTATTTTACGAATTTGCATCTTTGAGAGAGCGGGTTGTTACATTTCTGAAACCCTGTCCATGGGATACTGCTGAGTTAAGTCTAATGAAAGCTACAGGAAGGCAACTGAAGTGGCTGTACAAAAAATATGGACTAACAGTTTATAGGTTTATGTACACTCAACAACAGTCTGTCTATCATTAGCTAGTACTAATTATCTGTTTAGGACTGTCATTAATCCCTGAGCTAGTTGATATTCAGTCTTTCAACCCTCCAATCACTACTTTTTCAAATTTTTTAAATGTTGGCATTGACTTTATTATAAGAAAAGTTAAGTCCATGAACTCAACAGTATTTTCAATCCACTCACCTCTTCTGTTAAGAATTTTATCTCATCAATCAGTTCTCATATTGCTTTAATTGTGAATTCATCATTGCCATTAAACCAGTCCTTAAGATGCCTAGATGTCATGTTTACTTCCTAACTATAGGCCTATTTTTATCCTCCCATTTCTGGCAATGGTCTTGAGTGTTCTGTGGCAACTCAGTTACATAGTCTATTTGAACCCTTACAACCAGGTTTCAGAAAAGGGCATAGTTCTTAGACAGCCTTGGTGAGGGTCATAAACTATCTCCTTACTGCAGCTGATACTGGTTTATGCAGTATCTTGGTCTTGTTAGACCTCAGTACTGCCTTTGACACCATATGCCATTCTGTCTCGTTGGCTAGGCTGCACAGCTGGCTGGGTCTCTCTGGAATGGTATTTGATTGGTTTAGATCTTCCTCAACTAATCATGCCCAGTTTGTTAGTCTGGGTAATTATAAATCTGATACTGTGCAAGTTTTACAGGGAGTTCCTCAGGGTTCGGTATTCGGCCCAACTCTATTTAGCATATGCTTCCACTTGGGCTCATTATTAGGAAGGATGACCTTGGGTATCACTGCTATGCTGATGACAATCAAATTACATCAGCACTAGCCCTGATGTCAGCAGCATGTTTGCTGCTTTGCTGCTCTAGAAGAAATTAGAATTTGGATGCGGCATAATTTCCTGAAACTGAACTGCTCTAAAACTGAGCTTATGCTGATAGGTACATGACAACTACTCGGCTGTCAATTCCAACATGGTACTTCCCACTTCACAGGTACGAAATCTTGGTGTCATCTTTGATTCTTAGCCATGCACATAAAAACAAATTGCAACAATCGCCTTCAATCATCTCAGAAATATTGCCAGACTCCAACCATTTCTCTCTTTTGCTGTTTGTGTAGTCAGCCACACTACTTCATGCAAACATTACACCGGTACTCTCACAGTTGCACTGGCTTCCCTCTCATGCTAGAATTTATAAAAAAATTCTCATTTTAACATAAAAAGCATTACATGGAATGGTACCCAGTGTATCTGTGATCTCATTTGTCCATACTCTCCACTCTCCGTTCTGGTAACACTCTTTCTCTTCATCAGCCTTCATAGAGAAAGAGTGACTCCGTAATTATCTAAAAAAAGCCCGCCCACCGAGGGGGGGAAACAATTAAACCGTCTCTATTGACTTTGTATTGCGTGAAGTGGCTTCCTTGTCATTTCTGACTTATAACAAAAAACAGAACAATGTCTGAAAGTTGATTTGTGACAGGGTGTACAGCAAACAAGCTAAAAAAAAAACAGAACTAAGTTTTTATAAGCTGTCGACCCCAAAAAACGAGCATTTAAGGAGACAAAAATGGACACAGGCAATAATACATGAAGCATCATCTGGAAGAAGCTGAAGCTGACTTTAAGTATGCACTAAAAATACACTACGTGTGCACTAAACATTTTGTCACTGGAAAGTCAAATATCCAAATGTCAGTTTTATATTTTATATATCTGTAAGCTAAGCTATCCCTGTCGCCGATTACGTTCCCCTCTAGTGGGCGTAGTTCTCAGAGTAAAATGACTCTTTGTCTCAATTGCTTGTATTCACTTTTGTGTCCTTAAAGGTAGTTTTTTGGGGTTGACAGCTTATAAAAACTTAGTTTTGGGTTTGTTAGCTTGTTTGCTGTACACCTTCTCATATAGCGGCTTTTAGACATTGTTTTGTTTTTTGTTATAAGTCAGAAATGATAAGGAGGCAGCTTTACACAATAGAAAAAGTCAATGGAGACAGTTCATCAAACATGGCAAATTGGGCCTCAGGTCAGGAAGCAGACAGACTGGCTAATCCGACCGTCTGCTAGCTGTTTCATGTCAATGAGGTCAGAAAAATCCCATCACTAAGAGACTCTTTCACCTTGATTTCATCATGTAGAGACTGTGTCTCTTCCCCGAATTAGGAAATACAAAAAACTCCCAAACCCATTTAAGGTTAAAAATTTAATTGATGTTCAACAAATAAAAATAGATATAATACAGATGAACAAATGATAAAGCATGGGTTGCTGAATATTCAGTCCCTTACTTCAAAAGCATTTATTTTTGCTTGATAATATGATCACAGATTATAACCTAGATGTGTTTGACAGAAACCTGGCTAAAACCATTACATTACTTTGATTGAGTCAGTCCCTAAGATTACTGTTATAAAAACAGGCCCCGTCTGAAAGGAAAAGGGGGTGGTGTTGCTGTAATCTATAGTAATATCTTCAGAATTACTGAGAAGTCTAGTTTCAAATATAATTATTGTGAAGTGTTGACATTGGTTCTAGCTACTGTATACAGGCCACCAGGGCACCACACAGACTTTATCAAAGAATTTGGTTAGTACTGGCTGTAGACAAAATCCTAATTGTTGGTGATTTTAATATACACGTAGATAACGAAAAAGACACATTGGGATTGGCATTTAGAGACATTCTGAACTCTATTGGAGTTAGACAACATGTCAGGAACCACTCATTGTCGTAATCATACTTTAGATCTAATATTGTCACATGGAACTATGTTAATGCCGTTGAAATTCTGCAGCAGAGCGATGACATCTCAGATCATTATCAAATCTTGTGTATACTCCATTTAGCCAAGGTTGTAAAGCCGACTTACAAATATGATAGAACTATCACTTCTGCCACTAAAGATTGCTTTATTAATAATATTCCTGATTAGTTTCATCTTCTCAGCATCCCATATAGTTTAGATGAACTCAATATTGCAACAGAAACTTTTGAATCTCTCTTTTCCAGCACTTTAGACACAGTTGCTTTTTTGCGCTTAAAGAAGATTAAAGAACATAGTCCCAAGGGTCCCAAAGAGATCTGCTTATTTTTCGACTCTCTTAGAAGAAAACAAACACAACCCTAGGTATTTATTTGAAAAAGTGGATAAATTAACAAGAAATAAAGCTGCTACTTCTGAATTTTCTACTTCTGAAAGAGAATAGCAATAATGACTTTATGAACTTCTTTACTTACAAGATTGATAATATTAGAGAGAAAATTATAACTATGCAACCATCTATTACAGTATCGCATCAGGCAGTGCATTGTAGTATCCCTGAGGAAAAATTCCATTCATTCGTTTCAATATGAGAGGAAGAATTGTCTAAACTCGTTAAAACATCTAAATCAACAACATGTACGTTAGACCGTATACCGACTAAGCTACTGAAAGAGATGCTTCCAGAGGTTATGGATCCTCTTCTTAATATCATTAATTTATCTCTGTCACTAGTATATGTAACGAAAACTTTTAAGCTGGCTATTATTAAACCTCTTATTTAAAAAAACTAAACAAATTGATCCTAGAAAATTAGTCAGTTACAGGCCAATCTCAAATCTACGCTTTCTGTCAAAGATACTAGAAAAGGCAGTATCCTCACAACTATGTTCCTTTTTAGAAAGAAATGGTATCTGCAAGGATTTCTAGTCAGGATTTAGACAGTCCCATAGTACTGAGACTGCTCTCATTAGAGTTACAAATGATTTGCTCTTATCATCCAATCGTGGCTGTATCTCTATTAGTGCTACACGATTTTAGTACTGCATTTGATACCATTGACCACAACATTCTTTTAAATAAACTCAAAAATTATGTTGACATTAGTGGCAAATGTTTTAGCATGGTTTAAATCATACTTATCTGACCATTATCAGATTGTAGCAGTAAATGGAGAGATGTCTTATCGATCACAAGTTCAGTATGGAGTACCACAAGGCTCAGTACTAGGACCATTGCTGTGCACTCTGTACATGCTACCCTTGGGAGATATCATTAGGAAGAATGGGATTAGTTTTCACTGTTATGCCAATGATACTCAGCTCTATTTCCCTTTCGAGGGAACTCGCGATGCGTCGATGACGCTTTGGGAACGCATTCGCACGATTACCTCTGAAGCACGTATGTCAACTAGTCCAATGGAATGAATGAATGAACGCCACGGGCGGGTGACGTCATGACCAGGAAAGGATATAAGCACATCCGGTGCGTTACTCGTGTTAGCTTTTGTGCCTCAGCAAAGCGCTCTGTGTCAAAACTGTCTGTGAATATTTATTGTTGTCTGTCTGATATATATATATATATATATATATATATATATACATTATGGAAACAATTGCACAAACTCGGTGTTCTCCTTGCTCGCGTTATTTAACGAGTAGGGACAGACACGAGCTTTGTGTGATGTGTTGGGAGTGGAGCATGCGGTATCAGCCTTGGCTGATTGCCAACATTGTGGGGAGTTTTCGCTTTGCTCCCGCCTGTCACTTTTTGAGGGAAGTGGCCAGGCTCGCGATTCCCAGGGTGCAGGACCCGCGTTTGCCGAGGCAGCGCGGAGAATGCATTCCTTTGGATCGCAAATAGGATCTCTTTACGGGGTTGGAACGGGTCTGCGGATCTTATCTCCTCCCTTTCCACGAGGGATCCATTGCTCTCTCTCCGGTCTCGGAAGCCAGCGCTGCGGTCTCTTCCGCCCGGGGAGAGAGGTCAATGCTTCAGTGCTCTACCTCCGAGCGAGGAGGTAGATGTGCTAGGCATTGAAAGTAACAAAGCACAATACATGGGGGAAGTGGACTTACCATCTCTTTCCCTACCGTATGAGAAATATATATAGACATATGTAATAGTTTATATATATAAAATAAATGTATACATATAAAAAAGAAAAAATATATAAGTAAAATAAAAATAAAATAAAGCTGGTGGAGGTGCTTACCAAGGCTGTAGATAAATTAAATATTTAATGAATTTGCAGAAATAAGGGGGAGCTCGTCCTAAAAATAAAGAACGAGTTTACTTCCCTCTATTTTTTCACCTCCATCACGGGGCCCTTCCATTTTTTCCCGATCTGCACAGCGAGCTGTCTAGATCATGGAAAAAGCCTTACTCTTCTTGCCTTTTAGCCCCGAAGTTCATGTATATTCAGATATTAGGGGGTTAAGAGAGTATGGCTATGGGGCAATACCCTGGGTAGAACAGACGCTATCTGTCTCCCGGTTTAGTATCGTCCCTGAAGGCGTCGGCATCTCTCACTAAACCATTAAAAAATATATATATATTTTTTAATCTAGTGGGAAAAGCATTTATGAGAGTTGTTCTAGCAGGAGGCTGCTTGCACACTACAGCAGTGCTACAAGCATATTAGGCTGACCTGCTGGGGTATTTGGACAGAAGTGAGGGAGTTTGGCCCGATGGGGTTTGAAAACTTCGTCGGGCCACAGATGTATCTCTCAGGGATACTAAGGAGACCGCCTGAACATTTGGGGGGTCTATGGCAGCCCTTGTGGTCCCTGTGAGACACCTCTGGCTCAATTTGATGGAAATCATGGAGAAATGATACAAAAGAATCTCTCTCTCGCTATGTCCAACCCCCATGGGGCTGCTGGGCGTGAGCAGCTCCAGCCGTCTTGTTTCTCATACGCAACACAGCAGCCAAAGCCTTCAAAGCAGAAGCCGGATCCGAGGACCGTTCTTCACGCTGAGAAGGCTTCGGCTCAAAAGAAAAGGTCTTGGCGCCACCGGAGTCAGACCGGTGAGGGCAGCCCCAACCAGGGTGGAATGGTGTACATCTCATTATACGGTGCCCTTTCCATCTCGGTGCCCTTGGGGGACCGTTCTGCCAACCCCGCCACCCTTGGTGCTTTGGGGCGCAGCAGTCTCCAGCGAGCTTCTGGCGCACCATCAACTCCACATTGCGTCGGAGTCGCGCCCTCTGAGGGGAGTTCGAAAATAGTCAGTTCGGGTGGTTCCTGCCAGTATGCATCGGGCCCCCTAAACTGGCTGTCTCAATTACACCAGAGGCCAGCCTCGAGGCCCTTGGTAGGTTTTCTGGCAGCGCGGAAGCTACTGCCGAATATATCTCTATGGGTCCTGAAGTTAGTAGTAAGAGGCAGATTTGGTTCTTGTCCTCCAGGTTACAACGGGGTGTTGCTCACGTTAGTGCATCCCAAACAGGCTCTGGTAGTGGAGCAAGAGGTAAAGGCCCTGTTAGCAAAGAAAGCTATAGAGCAGGTGTACTCACCAGACAACTCAAGTCCAAGATGCTGACACTCAAACAGATCGTGACTCAAATCAGATCCGAGGACTGGTTTGTCACGATAGATCTGAAAGACGCATACTTCCATATCTCCATCCTCCCTCAGCACAAGAGGTTCCTGAGGGTTTCTTTCAGGGGCAAAGAACACCATAATCAGGCACTTCCTTTCGTTCTAGCTCTATCACCCCGCACATTCACGAAGTGCGTAGATGCAGCTCTGGCCCCGCCAGGCTGCAGTGCATACGCATTCTGAATTGCATAGACGACTGGCTGATTCTAGCGGAATCAGAACAGTTAGCAGTTCGGCATTGAGATGTCGTCCTCACTTATATGCGAAGGTTGGGGTTGAGGCTCAATGCCAAGAAGAGTGTGCTTCTCCTGTACAGAGGACCACTTTACTTGGAGTGGTCTGGGACTGGGTCACGATGCGAGTCATTCTGTTGCCCGCTCGTGTAGCTGCTATCCTTACTGCCACAAAAGAGCTAAAGCTAGGCCAGTCACACACTGTGAAACAGTTCGAGAGACTGTTAGGCCTCAGGGCAGCAGCGTCCATTGTGATACCCTTTGGCCTGCTGTACGGGAGACCTTTACAGTGGTGGCTCAGGACCAGAGGGTTCTCCCCGAGGGGAAATCCACTCCATGCGATCAAGATCACGCAGCAGTATCCCCGCGCCTTGGTTATATGGAGGAAACTCTGGTTCTTGTCCCACAGACAACACGTTGGTGGCCTCTTATTTTGGTCCCTCAAGAAAATATGCTATCTGAGGGCAGTGTTTATTCCAGGGGGCCAGTATATTGGAGCAGAGTAGTATATTGGACCAGTATATTCGGCCAGTATATTGGAGCAGTTACTCCACCCTGAGGCAGTGGAGCAAATATGGGAGGTTTACGGCCAGGCAGAAGTGGATCTGTTCACGTCTCAGCATACGACGCACTGTCCACTCTGCTTCTCTTTCACTCAAACAGCCCCCTCGGGGCTGGATGCTATGGTGCAGACGTGGCCGAGGCTGCGTCTGTACCCATTTCCCCCTGTTGCTCTGCTCCCAGGAGTTCTGGAGTGAATCCGCCAGGATGGTATAAGCCTATTGCTAGTAGCACCACCCTGGCCAAGCCGAATTTGGTTTGTGGACCAAATTCTTCTCCTTGATGGCCCACCCTTGGAGATCCCGATCAGGAGAGACCTTCCATCTCGGGCAGGGGATGCAATATTGCACCCCCGGCAGGGGATTTGGAAACTGTGGGTTTGGCCTCTGAGGGGGCCCAACTCATAGAGAGTCGTCTCTCAACCGAGGTTGTTGAGACCATTCTAAGCTCCAGAGCTCTCGCTACGAGGAAACTATACTATTTCGAGAGTTTTTCACTTCTTGGTGTTACCAGTGTCAGTGGAATCCGGTTAACTGTTCAGTAAACACAGTATTTGAGTTTCTGCAAGAACGCTTTGTATCAGGTCTATGTCCTTCCACACTTAAGGTATACGTGGCGGCCATTGCGGCTTTCCACGCCCTGGTGGGTGGTACATTTTTGGGTCGAGACCCCCTGATCACTCGTTTCCTTCGTGGCACTTTGAGGCTGAGGCCTGCAACTTGCACTAGGGTGCCGGCTTGGCACCTTGCAATAGTTCTAGAAGGCCTATCTGGGGCTCCCTTTGAGCCCTTAGATTTGGTCTCAGAGAAGTTCTTTCTTTTAAGACTATTTTGTGCTAGCTATTTCGTCCCTCTAAGAGTCGAGACCTTCAGGCCCTTTTAGTCCCCACCTGCCTTCAGTGCACCGGGGATGGCCAAGGCAATCTTACCCCAAACATGGATATGTTCCTAAGGTGCCTACCATTATTCCGAAGCCTATTGTGCTGCAGGTTTCTGTCCTCACCCATTTATCGGACCAGGAAAAGCTGAACCTTTTGTGCCCAGTGCGAGCACTGGACACATATGTTAATCGGACTTCTCTGTCGAGAAAATCCAACCTATTGAGCAAATAGATAGTCGAGACTATTCTTCTTGCTTTTGAGTCCTCTAACCAACCATTTGGTGGTCAGGGCTCATTCCACTAGGAGTATGGCTTCTCTAGTTTAAATCTAGACTAAACACACATCGCTTTAACCTGCCATACACATAGAAAATGATACATTCCTTGTATTCAAATCAGTTAAATGATTATTAGGCTGCATAAATTAGGTCAGCCGGAACCGGGAACACTTCCTATAACACACGATGTACTCGTTGCATCACAAGAAGAATGGCATCTACGCTAATCTTAGTCTTTTTGCTTATTCCGAGGTTTACTCAGCTGGATCCGGGCCATATCAGATCAGATGGTGGACCTGCGCCTAGACACGACCACAACGCATCCCTGAAGTGCCAGCAGAGATTGTGTCAACTAGACTATCCCCTCTGAAGACCTCATTTACCCCTTTTCCACCAAAAAAGAACTGGTTCGGAACTGGTGCTGGTTCAAAGTTAGTTCGGAGTTGGTTCAACTTGCGAACCTTCTCAGAACCGGTTTGTTTTCCCACTGACTAGAGCGCCCAGCGAACGACGTCGTTACGTCACTGTGTACGTCGCCATACAGAAACGCTAAATAAGAACATTATTTTGGGATTATCTCTAACTTGTGTACCATGAAGGCTTTAAAAACAATTGAAATAAGTAAGTCTTTTAATCTTTTCCTTTGATATGTAATCATTTCTGATTAGTTATGTACCTCTGTCTTGTGTCTTTTTTTCTTTCCGTTTATTTGTTCTATATTTTGACTGTTTTCTTCTTTGCTTACATAATGTTTTCAATAAAAAAATAAAATTTAAAAAAAGCTAGAAATGCTTGCGCCAACTTCAAGCATAATAATTACAATGGTGGACTACATCGTGTTTCTGCAAATGTTTCTCCTGGCTTTGCGGTCATAAAATATGTTTAGGACACATCTAAACCCGCCTCCAGCCCTGCCGTAAGCATGACACGGTGGTAAAAGAACGGTTCTCTGGTTCTAGTCCAGCAAAGAGTTGGTGCCGCTTTGGAACCAGTTTTCCTGGGCGAGAACCGGTTCGCGAGTAGGCACCGGCTCCGAACCGGCTCTCAAAATGCTTTGGTGGAAAAGGGGTAATTGACACGACAGCCATTGGCACTGATTAGGGTGACCAGACGTCCCGTTTTTCCCGGGACAGCCCCGTATTTCCACTCTAATTTTAGTGTCCCGACTTATTCTGAAAAAATGATGTTTTGTCCCTTATTTCATCGTTAATATATATATATATATTTTTTAATATATATAATAGGTTTCGTTTCCGAAAGGCAAAGTGAATATATATGTTACGTTCAAACCGTGTAGCGTGCGCATGACAGAGAGGGAGAGACCTTGTGTGTGTGTGCTAGTGTGCCTAATGAAGCGCATGTAAGACGCATTAATAGAGGGAATGCATTAACGTCACTTTCCCGCCAGAACACGCCCCCTCAGCCGGACTGAGTGGCAGAAGAGCAGCTGCGTGACTGGATTTAATAGGGGAAACTGCGAAAACGCAAGTAAAACAAACGATTATCAGTTTAAACTAAAGATTGGACTCAATATAGTGTTCCTTACAACTTACTAAAGATCCAGTGATCCATGGATATTAACATGAAGCCAGAAATCGTGTTTCCTGACATTTATATGTGCCTGATTTCGACACCAGGGAAATACATACAGCAAATTTGCCTGTGAATGCTTTATATAAATACAAAATAGGCAGGTCTAAATCCAGGTGATCACTTATCAATGTTATATATATCATCATATCGTCTAGAGACTTAAAACGTGTATAGTTTTTTGTCAGTGTTTATTTAAAAATGTCAAATTATATAGAATATACAGTGGTAAATATTTGATTGATGAGTTGTCACTGCAATATATAACAATACAATATATAGAGAATGATTTTACCACTAAATTCAGCATATTGACACAAAAAGGATAACTGCAAATCGTCCCGGGTTACGTATGTAACCCTAGTTCCCCGAAGGGACGGACGCTGCGTGAAATCGCAGTGGGAACGCCCTCAGCGTGACGCGTCTGAAGCATGAATGAAATCAGTCAATGGAGAGAATGAGCGTACGGCGAGTGACGTCATCGACCAGGAAGCTATAAATATCCCCTGAGTACACAATACGCCAGCTTAAAAGTTACTGAAGCAGCGACCCAAGGGGATGCCGAGAGTATGGAAGGACACGCAGCGTCTGTCCCTTCGGGGAACTAGGGTTACATACGTAACCCGGGACGTTCCCCTTCAGGGACTACCGCTGCGTGAAATCGCAGTGGGAACGCAATACCCACATCCCCATACGACCAAATCCCCGTCGTGTGTCATTAGGAGACACAAACCGATGAGAGAACCTGAGCCCCGGGAGTGGAGCTAAGATCGAGGGAATAAAATCTAACGAAAGTGTGCGGTGAGGACCAGCCTGCCGCATCACGAACGTCCTGAAGAGAAGCTCCTGAAAGAAGAGCTGTAGAAGCAGCCATACTCCGGGTGGAATGAGCCCTTACAGCCAAAGGTGAAGGCTGATGGGCCGAACCATAAGCAAGTGGGATGGCCTCGACCACCCACTTGCTCATCCTTTTTCTAGATGCAGGACACCCTTTCTTAGGTGACCCAAACAGACGAACAGTTGTTCCGATCTCCTCCACAGGGCAGCTCTGTGGACGTAAGCATCAAAACCCAAACTGGGCACAGCAAATTAATTTTCTCCTGGTCTGACGTCAGAAAAGGCGGAGGACAGAAAACCTGCAGAACTATAGGTCTAACTGAAACAGTTGGAACCTTAGGAACATAACCTGGTCTCGGAAAGAGAAAGGCCTTAACCAACCAGGAGCAAATTCCAGGCACGAGGGAGCCACCGAAAGTGCTTGAATATCTCCAATTCTTTTTAGAGATGAGATAGCGAGAAGAAGGATAGTCTTTAGAGTAAGAAACTTTTCCGAAACTTCCTCTATGGGCTCGAAAGGAGCAAGGGAGAGACCTTCTAAGATGATGGCCAGATCCCAAGCTGGTACCCTCGTGCGAACTGCAGGCCTCAGCCTCAAGGTGACACGAAGGAAGCGAGACATAAGTGGGTGTTTCACGAGGGAACCTCCACTTGAAGGGGTGTGGTAAGCAGCTAAGGCCGCCACATACACCTTCAGTGTGGAGTGGGATAACCCTGTGGAGAGACGGTCCTGCAGGAAATCCAGGACTGTACCAACCGGGCAGTTAACTGGGTCCTGCTGGCGCTCTCCACACCAAGAGGTGAAAAGTTTCCACCTCGCGGCATATAACTTCCTCGTGGAGGGAGCTCTGGATCGGAGGATGGTCTCAACGACCTCAGCCGAGAGACCAGAATCTATGAGCTGGGCCCCCTCAGAGGCCAAGCCCACAGCCTCCATGGCTCTAGACGGGGGTGAAGGATCGACCCACTCGCCTGAGAGAGCAGATCTCTCCTGATCGGTATCTCTAGGGGAGAGCCGTTGAGGAGAGACACTAGGTCCGCAAACCATACCCGGGCCGACCAGAACGGGGCTATTAGCAGGAGACTGAGCCCGTCCCGGCGAACCCTCTCCAGAACTCCTGGGAGTAGAGCGATCGGGGGAAAAGCGTACAAGCGTGACCTCGGCCACGGATGTACCATCGCATCCAACCCCAGCGGGGCTGGATGGCTGAGAGAGAACCACAGCGGGCAGTGTGATGTTTCTCGAGAAGCAAATAGGTCTACCTCGGCTAGACCGAAATGTTTCCATAGGAGTTCCACCACCTCGGTGTGAAGACTCCATTCCCTGGGCCTCGGCCCCTGTCTTGACAGGATGTCTGCCCCCTGATTTAAATACCCCGGGAGATAAAAGCTCTCAGAGAAAGAATTTTCCCCTAGGACCATAGAAGGATCTGACGTGCCAGTTTGTAAAGCGGGCGAGAACGCAAACCCCCCTGATGGTTGATATAAGAAACCACCGATGTGTTGTCTGTCTGGACAAGAACATGGTGGCCCCTTAGGTCTGGGAGGAAGTGTTTCAGAGCCTGAAACACCGCCAACATCTCTAGGCAGTTTAAGTGCCACAGACGATGATGGTCCTCCCACAGACCCTGAGCCAGGCGACCATCAATGATCGCCCCCCAACCCGTGAGAGAGGCATCTGTCATTAGCATAACGCGACGACAAGGAGCTCCTAACACAGGGCCTTGGGACAGAAACCAAGGATCTTTCCACATGATCAGGGCGTGATGACACCGTCGCAAGCTCACGATCATGCGAAGCGGATTTCCCCTCGGGGAGAATCCCTTGGTCCTGAGCCACCACTGTAACAGTCTCATGTGCAAGAGGCCAAGAGGTATCACGTTGGACGCAGCTGCCATGAGACCTAGCAGTCTCTGGAACTGTATTACAGTGGATGACTGGCCTAGCTTGACCTGATCTACTGCAGCGAGAATCAAAGCAATACGAGCAGGTGACAATCGTGCCTGCATCGTCGTTGAATCCCACACTACACCTAGAAAAGTGGTTCTGTCCTCAGATCAGTCCTGCCCCGAGAAGGCCGCGCCGGAGAGCGCCCCGCCTCGTCCCTCCAGTTTCTCTGCAGGGGGGCACGAGACGTGACACTCCGCTTCTGCTGTGCTCTTTTGGAAGACGAACTCGACGAAAGACTTTGCTCTGGTTGAACATTCTGCGTGACAGACACAGTGCCCTGTAACGGCGCACCGGCAGGGAACGACTGGTCTGAACACACTAGAACCCTCCTTAGAGGCGGCGAGCGTCCCTCGGGAAAGCACTAGCCAGACCCTTCTACGCCCTGTTTCGGCAGGGTTAGTAGGACGGGCCCCTGAGGGCGCCGGGAGAGACAGGGCACCCTTAAGGGAGGTGAACGCAAGTCTCTCTCGGCGGGGATCCCCCTCAGATTTCCTTTGAGCAGGTCGGCCTGAAAAGCCTGCATAAAAGTCATCGTATGCAAACATGCAGCCGCCTGCCGAGCCACCGAGTAAGCCTTCCCCACCAGCACAGAGGTATATATATTTATTTATTTATTTATATTTTTTGGTGGAAGAGCCGGTGCTTTAAGTGAAGACGATGAAGCAGGAGAGAGATAGCTCGCGAGCGTCTCCTCCGCCTACAGTATCGTCACATAACCAGCAGATTTAGCACCAACAATGTTACCATAAGCATTGGACTGATTTGTGTAAATTCAGCTTGAAACCGGTCTAACCCAGGTCTTTGAAACCTCAGCATGAAGATCTGGGAAGAACGGTAAGCACCGGCTAGAAGGTTGAGGTCGTGCAGACAGAAATCTATCATCTAGATTGCTTTTAATTCTAGAAACCTGTCTATCAGCTGGCCACTCGATACTGTTATTTATTTATTTTTTTTAGCTTTTCAACAGCCCGAGATAATACATCCATCAAACCTTCTTCATTTGCAGTATAATGTGATAAACTAGTTTTCTCTGATGCAAAACTTTCGACATCCAGCTCCTCAGAACTGGAAAATCTCAATTCAACATCATCATGTGCCTCCACCCGGGCAGAAGTAACAGCCGCAGCGCGTGCTTCCAGAGCCGGGTGAGAGGCACTAGATCTCGTCGGAGATAGCTGAGATAGGGCGGAGCCCGTCTCAACGTCGCCAGCGAGATCCATCTGCGAGCCCCAAGACAAGCGCCGCCGCTCTGCCTCAACAGAAGCGGGACCCGAGCCTCGGGGAGCTCGCAGCAAATCACTCACATCGAAGAGCGATCGCCGGGAGCGCAGAGTTCTCAAGGGAAAACGCTCGCAATGCTGACAATCGACTCCCTCGAGAGCCGACTGGGCATTGCTGCACTCCCAAATAAGCCACACTTAGCTCGTGTGAATCCCCACCCGTGATGTACCGAGTACAGGGGGGAACACACTTATTATACTGCTCGCTCATATTGGTTTTTTTATATAAAATATATATAGTGAAAACTCCTGACAAAACAGACAAACACAATCGATAGATTCAGACACACACAGAGCTGCTGAAGTAACTAAAGCTGGCGTATTGTGTACTCAGGGGATATTTATAGCTTCCTGGTCGATGACGTCACTCGCCGTACGCTCATTCTCTCCATTGACTGATTTCATTCATGCTTCAGACGCGTCACGCTGAGGGCGTTCCCACTGCGATTTCACGCAGCGGTAGTCCCTGAAGGGGAACCACCTTTCCCTGCCTGGAGTCCAGTTGTTTCTATGAATTGTAGCGATCTATTTGCTTCTCTGTTCTGTAGCTTTAGGTAGTCTGTAAAAATATTCCTCATATTTCTTGTCAAATCTAGTTGTACAGTCAGTCTCAAAGCTCTTTCCCGTTTTAGACGCGTTTTGTGTGTCTTTCCGCAGCATTCACACTGAAAACCAATGCTGCCGCTCAGTCTTTTTGCCACTTGTGGGCGTAACCGCAGTCACTCCGGCCAACGGTGACGTCACGTGCATTCCCTCTATACGCATGCGTTCTGTATCTGTCCCGTATTCCACTCCGAGAAATCTGGTCACCCTAGCACTGATCCTCAACAAACCTACCAGCCTCCGATCTTCAACCAGATGGAACTGGATAATATTCTGATTGTTCCAATCCAATCTGACTTCTGACCTATAATGCTACCTGAATCATAATCATACACTGTTCGTTCATTGGCCAGAGGAGAACTGGCCATTCTGCTTTCTAATGGAGTTTTGGTTCCTTGCCACTGTTGCCTTTTTCGCCTTTGACACCCTTTTTCACCTTTGTTGCCATTGGCTTTTGGTTTGCTTAGTTGGGGACATTAAATTTAAACATTTAATTTAATATTCAACAATTATATTGATCCGCCTGCATTGATACCCATTATATGAGAACAGAACTGAGCTGGACGATGACCTCAAGGTTTTCTCCAGAGCGGCTATATACATAAATTAACTAAATTAATAACTTTTTTACACCAAAAATGAAACATCACTGAACTTACTTAAGCTCGACTGTGATGCTATTTTCTTCTGGAAACAAACTTTGTTGCATTCTTTTCCTGTTATCTCTGTAAAGCTGCTTTAAAACAATCTGTATTGTAAAAAGCGCTGTTTAAATAAATGTGACTTGACTTGACTTTTGTCTGTTTTTGCTGTAGTGGTTTGGGTGCTATAAAAGTGCAATATAATTATTATAACATATGCATTATTGTGTGGTTTTTTTATTCTCTATTGTGTTTTTTCCTGAGCTTGAAAGAGTTTTCTTTTTTTAATAAATTGAGTTCTGCAACTAGATCCTCTATTCCACTCTTTGTTAAACCACACATCATGACAAAATGCAACTTTCCCTGCACATATCTTTGCCTTATGCGACCATACACATAAAACATGAAAGAAAATTACATTACCATCGTAAACATGAAAAACCCAGTGACCATTAACATTGACATTGCTGTTGGATGCCAATTCGGTTGCTGTCATTAAGGAAATAGAAGATGAGTGTGCAGAGTCCACTGTGTCGTAGAGAGCCTGAATAAAAAAGACATGCACTGTAAATTGGTATTTTGTAAACTAAATCTCTTTAAAAATGCAATAACACTTTGAGTCTCACGAGCCAATGTTGTCTTGTCTCTGCAATGTTTCCATAGTTGAACAGGACGAAGGTCTGGTCAAGATTGGACATTAAAACAACTTGAAAAGTAACCACCTTCAAAACACCAATAGACAGAATTCAGAACATTTCAAAGTTAAATACAATGCAGTGGATAATCAACATTGAAGAAGTACTAACATTTAAAGATTAGGTCTTACCCCTTCACCAGAGGAGTACGGCACACTGTCCCAGGTTGCCACAAAGGCTGATGTAGTATTAAAAGGAAGGGGAAGGTTAGGGAAATAATGGTTAACAGCTGCAGTGACTTGTGCCAGTACAGCGCTGCTTGTGTCCTCTCTATAGGAGATAGTTCCTCCACGTCTATTGTCAAGGTGGGTCCAAAGGGGAGCAATGATGTCTCTTCCAGAATTCAAAAGTGGGATGTGGTCAGACAGTTGCTCAGTAAATGTTAGAAGCCCATTGTTGTTTACCTAAAATTCAAGAAAAAGATTGTTTGTGTGTGTTTTAAAGGACATATTTTTCTAAACAAGACTGATCCACTTAAAACCCATTAAAAAGTAATTTGAATTCCACAAAGTCTTTCTCCAGAACTAAATAATTCTTCTCATAGATATTTTTGAAGAAGAAAAACATGCTTACAAATATATGATTGTATGTGCGTCCAAAGAATTTGACAGGCTGTTGCAAAACAATGGCTTCCGAGCTTCCATTATCAGAAATGAGGTTTACTATTTCTCCATTTCCAAAAGGCAAGAAATTTGCTGGCACTGTGAAAAGGAAAAGTGAGAATGAAGTAAAAAATGTTACAGGTTAAGTTTGAGATTCCTGTAACAATACTTTGCATTGCAAACAATAAGATAATTAATTGACACACAGTTCGATGAGCCATCCACATGGATGGACCAGCGACCATTCACATTGATATTGCTGCTGGATGACAGTTCTGAGGCACTGGTTACTGGAATTGTAAAGGAACTGCCAGAGTCCACTGAGTTGTAACCAGCCTGTAGAGGCAAATTAATCGTTTTTAGGTCCTCAGCCTGTTACAGATATAACTGTATTTTGCTTGTGAAGTTATTTAATATATGAATTGAGGCAAGGCAATTCCTTGTCATTCTCATTTGTAAATTACAAAGCCCTGTCTCCACTCACCAGCCAAATTTGTTCGGTTTCTGCAATGTCACCATAGTTGATCAGAATGAAAGAGCGATGAACACTTGAGACTAAAACCACTTGGAAAGTAACCACCTTCAAAATACCAACAGACAGAATTAAAAACTTCACCCTTCACAGGACAACACGAATTAATTGATAAACAATGATTATATCTTACCCCTCCACCATTAGAGTATGGCACACTGTCCCAGGTAGCGATAAAAGCTGAAGTAGCAGCAAAAGGTATGTTAGGGAAGTATTGCTTAACAGCTGCAGTGACTTGTGTCAGTGTAGCACTGCTTGTATCCTGTCTATAGGAGATAGTTCCTCCACGTCTATTGTCAAGGTGAGTCCAAAGAGGAGCAATGAAGTCTATTCCGGAATCCAGAGAAGGGTTGTAGGCAGACAGCGGCTCGGTAAACGTTAGAAAGCCATTGTTGTTCACCTAAAATTCCACAAAAATATTATTTGGTGTTTAAAAGGGCATATATTTGCACAAACAAGACAACTTTTCCACTTGCAACCCATTAAAAGTAATTTGAATTTCACAAAGTCTTTCTTCAGAACTAAAGTAGTCACACATATATGTGTAAAAAATTCTTACAAAGATCTGATTGTATGTGTGTCCAAAGAATTTGAAAGGCTGCTGCAAAACAATGGCTTCCGAGCTTCCAACATCAGAAATGAGGTTGACCATTTCTCCATTTCCAAAAGGAAAGAAATTTGCTGGCACTGTGAAAAGGAACAAAAAATAGTGAATTATTTACTTCTGCTATAAAAAAAAATATAAGTAAAAAAATGGTACCGGTTAAGTTTGAGTTTCCAGTTGCAATGGCTTTTATTGAAAACAATAAGACAATTAATTGGCTTACAGCTCGGTGAGCCATTAACATGGAAAGACCAGCGACCATTCACATTGATATTACTGCTGGAGGATAGTTCTGAGGCACTGGTTACTGGAATTGTGAAAGAATTGACAGAGTCTGCCGTGTTGTAACCAGCCTGTAGAAGTACAGTAAATTAATCATTTTTCGGTCCTCAACCTGTTCCAGATATAACTGTCTTTTGCTTGTGATGTTGCAAAACCGACAAGTTATGTAATATATGAAGTGAGGCAAGGGCAATTTCCTTGTCTCTTCTCTAATTTGTAAATTACAAGGACCTCCACTCATTGAAAGGCGGTCTCCACTCACCAGCCAAATTTGTTGTGTTGCAGCCATGTCACCATAGTTGATCAGGATGAAAGAGCGATGAACACTGGAGACTAAAACCACTTGGAAAGTTACCACCTTCAAAATACCAACAGACAGCATTAAAAACCGTCACCCTTCCCAGGACAACACTTATTTATTGATAAGCAACGATTAGATCTTACCCCTCCACCAGTAGCGTATGCCACACTGTTCCAGGTAGCAACAAAAGCTGATGAAGCACTAAACGTTATGTTAGGGAAGTATTGCTTAACAGCTGCAGTGACTTGTGCCAGTACAGCGCTGCTTGTGTCCTCTCTATAGGAGATAGTTCCTCCACGACTATTGTCAAGGTCAGTCCAAAAAGGAGCAATGATGTCTCTTCCAGGGTTCTGAATGGGAATGTACGAAGACAGCTGCGCTGTAAATGTGAAGTGGCCATTGTTGTTCACCTAAAATTGAGAGAGAGAGAGAGAGAGAGAGAGAGAGAGAGAGAGAGAGAGAGAGAGAGAGAGAGAGAGAGAGAGAGAAAAATGTTTTGATCAATATTTGACCAAATTAAATATGGAAAATATTGCACACTGTTAAATCGAAATAATCTATAAAAATATATCAATATCAATTACTGTATATGCTAAGTTTTTATTTTTTAAATCACCATCAATGCATAAATAGTTCTGCAACCACTTAAACAGTCCAATACTTACAAAGATCTGACTGTGTGTACGTCCAAAGTATGTGAAAGGTTGCTGCAAGGAAATTGCTGGAGAGCTTCCATCATCTGAAACAGGGTTTAGAATGTCTCCGTATCCAAAAGGCAGGAAATTAGCTGGCACTAAAGACAATGCAAATTACGTTACATTATTAAGACTCTTCAAATAAACATAAAAAGTACAAATTAAATGTGCAAGCCAAAAGTATAAATCAAAATTCTAAATTAAATTATATTTATTCAAATTTGTGTAGATTCTGGTCATTTCTTTTTCTACTTAAAGAGAAACAAAATGGGGGAAACAAATTAAACCAGTTCTCATTTAATGAGTATGAGTACATGAGTTCACTTCAGACCAGTGTATCCAGAAACCCAGAACCTCTTGCATGTCTAATAAATGTTCTAACACTAGACCAGTAGGACACAAATGTCAAATGCAGATCTATGTATTTATTCACTGACGTAAAGAATCTCGGGACTAACACATTGGCTCAATTCCCGGGGCCAGCGAAAAAAATAAAAAACCCACACAGACCCATTACACAATTATCAAAAGAGATGATTTCAGAGTAGTCATATGCTAACTTTATGTTAAACTAAAGAACGTCTTGGTTACGTATGTAACCCTTGTTCCATGAGTAGGGAGGATGTGAGGATGTTATGTCGTGACGACGAATGGGGTTTCGCTTAGAAAGCCTATCAACTTCGAGTATTACAAAACGAGCCAATGGCAAGGAAATGCCATGGGTCTGCGGAATTTGCATAGCATAACTTCACCCCACCTCATGGTTATATAAGGAAGTACGTTCCAGCGGTACAGCGGAAGTGACAGGGAGACGTCACGTCTCCGCTCCCTACTCAGGGAACGAGGGTTACATATGTAACCGAGACGTTCACTTTCGTAGTCACTACAAGTTCCCTTTCGTTGTCACTCTGAGTTACGTCAGATGACGACGAATTGGGGTTTCGCTTAGAAAGCCTATCGACTTTGAGAATTACAAAACGAGCCAAAGGCAAAGAAATGCTATGGGTCTGCGGAATTTGCATGGCGCAACTCCGCCCCACCTCGTGGGTATAAAAGTAGGACACTGGCAACATGCAGATATGTCTTTGCATCAGAACCAAGAGTATCTCTACACTCCACAGCCATTTCTGACTTCGCTCTACGAGACTAGCCACTCTCCGGTGTTGGTGTGACGGCGATCTGCAGCGAGTTCACACTGCCTACTGATCTGTGCAGTGGTCTGCCAGTGAATGTGTTTCTCCCTGCTCGCTTCGACATCTCAGAGTTTTTTCTCCTCTCACAAAATAGCTCGCACTCGGCAGGTCTTTTTAAAGACGGCTCACACGTCTTTTTGAAGACGGCTCGCCCGTGCATTTCTGGTTGCGGTTGAATCATTTCCCATTTTGATGGGCACATTCTCTGCTCTGCGTGCTTGGACTTGATCATGCTAGAGCAGCGTTTGTGGATGACTCACGTTCTCCCCGCGGGAACGTGAACATCGCGTCATTACGGTCGAGACACAATGATCTCATTAGAGAGAGAGTCCCCTCATCCACACCCCGATCTAACACTCTCCACGTGAGGTGCTACTTCGGCTGGGGGCCAGGGTGACCTGAGGGTGATGGTGTGGAACAAGGCGCTGACTATCCTTTCATGCCCCAAACCCCCCTCTTCATTGACGCAACCCGTGAGTGCTCACGTGATGCCCGCGGGCCCGTCTTCGGACCCCCCGGAGGTTACATTTGACGTTCCAGAATCGGATTTCTGTTGTCCATAGCAGCATCACAGGGCAGGCAAGAATCTTCAGGAAGTGAAGATTTGGCAGTGCTGCCACTTTCGGGTGTGCATATGGCATTTGTCGAGTCCGATCCTGAGATGACGGCCATGCTTTCCCAAGCCGCTCCGAGCATCGGACTAGAGTGGAACCTTCCACCCTGTCCTGAGCGCTCGCTGCTGTACGATTGTTTTTTGGGCGTGGCCGCTGACACTCGTCACCGTCTAACCCCAATACCTTTCTTCCAAGATGTGCATCAGGAGATCTCGAAATCCTCGAAGACCCCCATGTCTTCCAGCGATCCCTCGTTGATCTCCTCCGCCTTTCCTCCCCTCGACGGAGTCGCTGCCGATGGGTACACTGGGGTCCCCCCGGTTGAAATCTCTGTTGCGATGCTACTGTGCCCTAAGAGGGCTTCTTCTCGGCGCGGTCCTAAGCACCCGTCCGAAGCCTGTAGTTTTTCGTCTACACTTGTGGCGAAATCCTATAGCGCCACAGGACAGGCAGCCGCCTCACTGCATGCCATGGCCATTCTGCTGGTCTACCAGACCCAGATGCTCACGGACATGCACGAGGGCAGGACTGACCCAGGGCTCTTTAAAGAGCTGCGCACGGCGACTGACCTTGCTCTCCGAGCGACGAAAGTGGCCGTCCGCTCCCTGGGTCAGTTGATGCCCACCATTCTGTGGCTAAACCTGTCCGATGTGCAGGATGTCGGGCGGACCCGTCTGCTCGACACCCCCATATCTTAGGTCGGCCTCTTCGGCGGTGCGGTTGAGGGCTTTGCCCAAAAGTTCTCAACCGCCCATGAGCAGAATGAGACTTATTCTGCCCCGACGGCCCCGCTGTCCGCTCAGATCCCTCAGTCTGCCCACCACCAAAGGCGCCCTCCCGCGGCTCCCACCAAGCCCGTTCACCCGGGCTGGGTCTGGAAACCGCAGTGGGACGTCACAGCCCTCTCCAGCCCTACCCCCCGCTATACGCCGGGTTAAGCGGCACTCTTGAGACGGGCTGCTCAGAGATGGGACTCAGTTCTTTCCAGGAGCTGATAGCAGGGCCACTCCTTTCCCCGGTGGAGGGCAGGGGAAGAATCCTTATTCTGAGAAAGAACTGACTCTCCCGTCTCTGAGCACACAGAGTTCACGGACGACACAGTGCGCCGCCCCCGAGCCGTGCACCCCTCGTCCCCCTCTGTCTCAGAGCCGGATGACAGTGTGTGCCGTCCCTGGACCGTACCCCTCTCATCCCCCTCTGTCGCCAGACCCCTGGCAGAGCAGGCCCCCGCGGAACGCTGGTCTTTCCCTGGCCTCCTCTTTCAGGGTGCGGTTATGACCGTGCCCCCACACCGGGCCGCTATGCCGTCCATGTCTGGGCCGGTCATTCCACTTCGCTGCACCACCGAGGTGACGTCTGTGGTTCGCATGACTCCGCTGGCACAGTTCTCTGGAGCCTGGCTAGAGCTTCCCATTCTGTTCCGCTGGGTCGCGCGAACCATCGGCTCAGCTATGCGATTCAGTTCGCACGGTCTCCTCCCTGCTTCAGGAGAGTCCGCTCCACTATGGTCGGTGGCTATGCGTCTATCATGAGAGCGGAGGTTGCTACCCTACTGGCGAAGGGTACGATCGAGACTGTCACTCCAGCCGAAATGAGGTCTGGGTTTTACAGCCCCTACCTCATTGTCCCGGAGAAATCTGGTGGGTTATGTCCAATCCTGGACCTGCGCATCTGAACCGACCCCTTCAAAGGCTGCCGTTCAAGATGCTCCTGGCCAAACGCATTTTCAAATGTGTGCAGCCACAGGTTTGCAGCGGTCGACCTGAAGGACACCTACTTTCATGTTTCCGTTCTCCTTCGACTCAGACCGTACCTACGGTTTGCTGTCAAGGGGTACGTATATCAGTACGCTGTTCTCCCATTCGGGCTAGCCCTGTCTCCTCGCGCCTTCACAAAGGTTGTCCAGGCAGCCCTTGTTCCTCCATGGGAACATGGGGTTCGCATTCTGAACTATCTTGGTGACTGGCTATCCTAGCTCACTCTAGAGACTAGGTTTGCGAACACAGGGACCCAGTGCTCCAGCACCTAGCTCGTCTGGGCCTTCGGGTCAACTGGGAAAAGAGTAAACTTTGCCCCGTGCAGAGGATCTCTTTTCTCGGTATTGACTCAGTCGCCTTTCTCCACTCAGCCATCGCTGAGTGCAAGAGTGCGGTTCCACTGAAGTTTTTTTTCAGAGGCTCCTCGGGCATATGGCATCCGCAGCCACAACATCGCCACTCGGATTGCTCATATGAGACTGCTTCAGCTTTGGCTTCGCGACCGAGTCCCGAGGTGGGCATGGCAACATGGCACACTCTGAGTACAGGTTACTCCGACTTGACGTCAGACCTTCGCCCTGTGGTTGAACCTCAGTTTTATACGGGCTAGTGCCCCTGGAACGAGCTACCGGGCATGTTGTTTCTCAACACATGCCTCCACCATGGGCTGGGGTGCCATGCGCAATGGACACGCTGCTGCGAGCTCCTGGACAGGACCTAGCGCCCTTTGCATGTCTATTGCCTCGAGTTTCTGGCAGTACACCTTGTTCTGCACCGTACTTGAATTAATTTTTCAACTCCAGGGGTGGCAAGATGGCTTGCCAAGGGAAAGACACATGCTCAGAGAGTCTTACAGTGGAAATACAAACGTGGGGGTCGCCCAAGGGGGGATCCATGCACATGGAGGCACCTAGTCAATGCGAAAGCTGCCGCAGGCATAGACACTGGCATTGACGTCAACAGTGCTGGAGGAACTCAGGGCTTCTTGGGGAGACTGGGCACGTCTCCAGGCTGGGGTCTCAGGATCACGTGAGAATAGGCTGGCCCGAATTCCAGGCATGCTTCGTCAACCGAAAATGCCTGCAGGTCCCCTACCCTCTTGATGGAGGCCAATGCAACCAGGAGCTCTGTCTTCATAGACAGGATCTTAAGCTTGGCTGATCGCAAAGGCTCAAAGGGAGCTCTCAGATAAGATAAGGTCCCTAGAGGGTACGAGGGGAGGGCGAGGAGGATTTAATCTTCTGGCTCCCCTCAGGAACCTGATGACCAGGTCATGCTTCCCCAAGGACTTACCTTTAACTGTATCGTGATGTGCGGCTATAGCGGGCAACATACACTTTGAAGGTGGAGGGAGGCAGCCTTTCGCTCCAACCCTTCTTGTAGGAAGGAAAGCACAACACTGACCGGGCATTTCCTTGAGTCTTCTCTGTGAGAAGAGCACCAGGTGATGAAGAGAAGTTTGGGTGAATTATTTACTTCTGCTATAAAAAAATATAAGTTAAAAAATGGTACCAGTTAAGTTTGAGTTTCCAGTTACAATGGCTTTAATTGAAAACAATAAGACAATTAATTGGCTTACAGCTCGGTGAGGCATCAACATGGAAAGACCAGCGACCATTCACATTGATATTGCTGCTGGATGAAAGTTCTGAGGCACTGGTTACTGGAATTGTGAAAGGATTGACAGAGTCCACCGTTCTGTAACCAGCCTGTAGAAGTACAGTTAATTAATATTTTTTCGGTCCTCAACCTGTTCCAGATATAATTGTCTTTTGCTTGTGATGTTGTAAAACCGACAAGTTATGTAATATATGAAGTGAGGCAAGGACAATTTCCTTGTCACGTTTCTAATTTGTAAATTAAAAGGATCTCCACTCATTGAAAAGCAGTCTCCACTCACCAGCCAAGTTTGTCGTGTTGCAGCCATGTCACCATAGTTGATCAGGATGAAAGAGCGATGAACACTGGAGACTAAAACCACTTGGAAAGTAACCACCTTCAAAATACCAACAGACAGCATTAAACTCCTTCACCCTTCCCAGGACAACACTTATTTATTGATAAGCAACGATTAGATCTTACCCCTCCACCAGTAGCGTATGCCACACTGTTCCAGGTAGCAACAAAAGCTGATGAAGCACTAAACGTTATGTTAGGGAAGTATTGCTTAACAGCTGCAGTGACTTGTGCCAGTACAGCGATGCTTGTGTCCTCTCTATAGGAGATAGTTCCTCCACGTCTATTGTCAAGGTCAGTCCAAAAAGGAGCAATGATGTCTCTTCCAGGGTTCTGAGCGGGAATGTAGGAAGACAGCTGCGCTGTAAATGTGAAGTGGCCATTGTTGTTCACCTAAATTTGAGAGAGAGAAAAAAAATAGTTTTTACCAATATTTGAGCAAATTAAATATGGAAAATTTTGCACACTGTTACATCGAAATAATCTATAAAAAATACATCAATATCAATTATTGTATATGCTAAGATTTCTTTTTAAAGGAACACTCCACCGTTTTTTGAAATAGAGCTTATTCACAGTCTCCCCTAAATTAAGATACCTGGGCAAAAGCATTTTTGTCTCAGTGCATGCATTGTCTTAGTTTGGGAGTGCCGACGCTAGCTTAGCTTAGCATAATGAATGGAATCCTATGTTGTCAGGTAGCATGTCTTGAGTAAAAGTGATAAAAAACAAAACAAAAAAAACCTAATTACTTCGTGTGGCTTGCATATTAACAAGAAGTACAAATAGCAATTCAGATTAAGACTAGGCGATTTCCTAGGCAGATATTGACTTGGAACTATATTAGGGTGAATCACAGGCGAAGCACTGCTACTTGGGCGCAGTCATATCATGCAACAGCTGAAATCCCCCAACCTCTGTCAACATACCGGCGTGAATATTAGCTGGCTATTTTTCCGACAGTAGATATAGTGAATGGTGATGGACATGGGGGATTTCGTACGAGACGAAGAGGGTGACTTCTCAGACAGTCATGATACAGAACCATACCTCTAAAAATCGTGTTTTCAGAAGAGGAGCTGCGTGCAATGGAAATAGACCGACAGAAGGAGGTTGCGATCGCTCAACAGCCCAAGGACGTAAGGATGAGAGCCAATTTTTTCACAGGTAACGATAACAGCAAAAAAAAATTCAATCATGTTGTTCATGCTAAACAGGTTGAACTCAACATGAGGTTATAATAAATGAGGCAATTTGAACCATACTCTATATACAGCTTCTCGCCATCTATCTTACAACTGAATAAAGACACAGATTCACGTAAGGAAGCGTAATAAAATACAACTTACATGTGCACTTTTTTCTGCCTGTTCTTTGAAAATGGATGGGACGGCCATATCCTTCAGACATAGTCTTTCTGGTCCTATATATAATTTTTTCAACATAATCCTCCGGTGCAAAATGCTCTTCGCAAACCGATACTGGCTAATTTTGTAGTGAGGTGTTGAAGTACAGATATCCAGAGCAGCTAGCCATCGATTTCTCAGTTCCACATTCAGTGGAAGTCTGTAAAACATTACATTCGTGTATGTCGTTTGCTCGTTCTCACAACCTTTTGCAGGTAATTACAATGTTTGCTGTAACTTCTCAAACTAAACACAATCCAAAAGCGAAGATACTCAGTGCAGGTCAGGTCATGCCGGTATGTTGACGGAAGTTGGGGGATTTCAGCTGTTGCGTGATATGTACTGCGCCCAAGTAGCAGTGCTTCGCCTGTGATTCACCCTAATATAGTCCCAATTAAATATCTGCCTAGGAAATCACCTAGTCTTAATCTGAATTGCTATTTGTACTCGTTGTGAATACGCAGACCACAAGAAGTAGGTGTTTTTATTTTATTTTTTTATCACTTTTACTCATGACATGCTACTTGACAACATAGGATTCAATTCATTATGCTAAGCTAAGCTAGCGTCGGCGTTGCCAAACTAAGACAATGCATGCACTGAGACAAAAATGCTTTTGGCCACCTATCTTAATGTAGGGGAGACTGTGAATAAGCCCTATTTCAAAAAACGGTGGAGTGTTCCTTTAAAATCACCATAAATGCATAAATAATTCTGCAACCACTTAAATAGTCCAATACTAACAAAGATCTGACTGTGTGTACGTCCAAAGTATGTGAAAGGTTGCTGCAAGGAAATTGCTGGAGAGCTCCCATCATCTGAAACAGGGTTTAGTATGTCTCCGTCTCCAAAAGGCAGGAAATTAGCTGGCACTAAAGACAATGCAAATTGCATTACATTATTAAGACTCTTCAGATAAACATAATATGTACAAATTACATGTGCAAGCCAAAAGTATAAATTAAAATTCTAAATTAAATTATATTTATTCAAATTTGTGTAGCTTCTGGTCATTTCTTTTTCTACTTAAAGAGAAACAAAACGGGGAAAAAAATAAACCAGTTCTCATTTAATGAGTATGAGTACATGAGTTCACTGTAGACCAGTGTATCCAGAAACCCAGAACCTCTTGCATGTGGTCCCCTACCCTCTTGGTGGAGGCCAATGCAACCAGGAGCGCTGTCTTCATAGACAGGATCTTAAACTTGGCTGATTGCAAACGCTCAAAGGGAGCTCTCCGCAGGGCAGATAAGACCACTGTGAGGTCCATAGAGGGTACGAGGGGAGGATGAGGAGGATTTATCTCTTGGCTCCCCTCAGGAACCTGATGACCAGGTCATGCTTCCCCAAGGACTTACCTTCAACTGTATTGTGATGTGCGGCTATAGCGGCAACATACACTTTGAGGGTGGAGGGTGACAGCCTTCGCTCCAACCCTTCTTGTAGGAAGGAAAGCACGACATTGATCGGGCATTTCCTGGGGTCTTCTCTGTGAGAAGAGCACCAGGTGATGAAGAGGTTCCACTTCAACGCATAGGCGTGTCGAGTAGACAGGGCCTTAGAGGAATTGATGGTAGCCACCACCTGAGGTGGCAGGGTACTCAAACCTGCCTCGTCCCATCGAGAAGCCACACATGTAGGTTCCATAGATCGGGTGAGGGTGCCAGAGGGTCCCCTGTCTATGAGAAAGGAGGTCCTTCCTCAGAGAAGTTGGCCAGGGAGGGGCTGTCGCGAGTAGCACTAGTTCGGAGAACCAAGTCCGGGTGGGCCACTGAGGCACAACCAGAAGGACCTGCTCCTCGTCCTCCCTGATCTTGCACAGGGTCTGTGCAAGAAGGCTCACTGGGGGAAACGCATACTTGTGGAGGCCCCGCGGCCAGCTGTGCACCAGTGGATACGTGCCAAGCGTGCCCTCGGTCAGGTAATAAAACGAGGAAGAATGGAGACATGAGAGTACACGTCCTTCAGGTCGATCGCTGCAAACCAATCCAACGGACGAACACATTCGAAAATGCATAAGGCTGTCAACATCTTGAACAGAAGCCTGTGAAGGGATCGGTTCAAAACGGTCCAGGATTTGTCGTAACCCACCGCTCTTCTTGGGTACAATGAAGTAAGGGCTATAGAAGCCGGAATTCATTTCAGCTGGAAGCGGGGAGGAGACCGAGCAAACAGAATCGCATAGCCAAGCCTGATGGTTCTCGTGAGGCAGCGGGACAAACTAGAAAGCTCCAAAAACTGAACCAGCGGGGTCATGTGAACCACAGACGTACCCATGATAGGGCAGCAAGGCGGAATGACCGGCCCAGACGTGGGAGGCAGAGCGTCCCGGTGTGGGGGCACGATCATATGCCGCATCCTGACAGAGGCCTGACAGAGGAGGCCAGGGAAGGATCAGCGTTCCATGTAAGCGGCGCACACTGCCATCTGTGTCCTATGTAGGGTCAGAGATAGGATTGTCAGTTCTTTGGAAGAAGAGGTTCTCCCCCGGCCCTCCACCGGGGGAAGGAGTGGCCCTGCAACCACTTCCTGGAAAGAACTGCAACCCATCTTTGAGTTGCCCGTAATGGGAGCACCGCATCGCCTGCCATTCGGCAGGCTGAGGGGCTGGTACGGGCTAGGGCGCCTTCCTGCGACTACCTCCACAGCGCGGCCCGGGTGAAGGCTGCTGCTGGGGCCGGGCGCGAGGGGTGGAAGTCGCAGCAGGGAGCCCTAGGTGTCGAGCGGACTGAGGCGTCTGAGCCGGTGGCTGGGTGGCAGCAGCTGGCTGCAGGGTCAGAACATGTTTGATCGGTTTACTCACCTCAGTCTGCTTCTGGGCGGCCAAGAACTGTTGGGCAGAGTCCTCAACCTGGGATATGGGGGGGGAGGTGATGAAGTGGGTTTGCTCAGCCTCCCGCATATCAACCAGGTTATATCAACCAGATATCATATCAACCAGAGATGTCTTTCCTAGACCACGCTTGTGGACATCACCTGACCCAGTGAGCGTGCGGTCAGCTTTGTCGCTCGTAGAGCGAGCTCAGTGGCGGCACGCAGCTCTTGTATGAGCCCTGAATACACCCTGCTCTTGTGCATGTCAGTGAGCATCCTGGCCTGGTAGACCTGAAGGATGGCCATAGCATGCATTGTGGCAGTAGCCTGCCGTGCAGCTCTATAGGTCTTTGACACCAGAGTAGACAAAAACCTACAGGCATTGGAGGGGTGCTTAGGGTCAAACCCCAGTGTACCCTTTGGCCGCGGCCTCTGCAAGGGCAGAGAAGGCGGAAGAGGCTGTTGAGCAGTCGTGAAAAGTAAAAGGAGACTCCCATGATCTCATGACCTCTTCATGCACGTCCAGGAAGAAAGGAATTGAGGGGGGGGGGGGTGGTGCTGACGGGTGTCAGCCAGGTGCCCTCGGTCAGGTAATAAAACGAGGAGCCCCAAAAACCAATAATCAAGCCTTGAGCGCTCGGGACATGGCGGAAAGTTCCACACAAGCCCGATGCTCGTGGCAGCCCAGGAAAGCATGGATGTCAACTCTGGATCAGACATGGGCAATGCTGGCACACCCAAAGGCGGCAGCACAGCCAAATCCTCATCTCCGGAGGACTCCAGCCCACCTTGTGATGCGGCGATAGGCATGATTTCATCTGCCAGGGCGCAGAATGAGATCGGGTTGTCCACATCAGCAGCCTCAGGTCACCCTGGCCACCAGCCAAAGGATCTCCTCTTGTGGAGAGAATAGATTAGATTGTGGATGAGGGGACTCTCGCTCTAATGAGGCCATTGTGTGTCGACCGCAACATTGTGGCAGTCATGTTCCCGCAATGAGAACATGACTTATCCATGAATGCTGCCCGGGCGTGATATAAGTCCAAACACGCCAAGCAACGTTCATGTCCATCAGCAGAATCAATCTGACTACTGCACCCAGAAATACATGGGCTAAACATCTTTAAAAAGATGTGCCACCTGCAAGCTCTTTTTGTGAGAGGAAAGCTCGCAGCAGTGCTGAAGCACCCAGGGAGAATGCCGCGGCACACACCAGGTGGCAATCACATCGGCCTGTCACCAAACCCTCAACCTGTGTTCAGACCTTGCTTTTCTATGTGGAGGAGTTTCCCTAGAATACATGTCGAGGCATTTTAATGTCTCAACAAATGCCTCCACCACCAGCTGGGGTGTTGTGTGCAACTGGCATGCTGCCCCGGGCTCCTGGACAGGACCTCAAATGCAGTGGCATATCAATTGCCTCGAGTTACTAGCAGTACAGCTTGCTCTGTCCCACTTCAGATCGCTACTACAGGGCAAGCATGTACTGGTCCGTACGGACAACACTGCAGCCGTTGCTTATATCAACCATCAGGGTGGTCGACGCTCCAGTCGCATGTTGCAACTCGCCCATCATCTCCTCCTCTGGAGTCAGAAGCATCTGAGTTCACATTCTGGGTAAGCTCAATCGTACAGCCGACAAGCTCTCACGACAGCCCAAGCTTCAGGGAGAATGGCGTCTCCACCCCTAGATGTTCCAGCTGATTGGAGACGCTTCAAGGCCGCACAGGTAGACCTGTTTTCTTCTCTGGACACGTCCCACTGCCAGTTGTTTTACTCCCTGACAGAGGGGACCCTCGGCATGGATTCACTGGCACACAGCTGGCCCAGGGCCTACACAAGTATACGTTACCCCCAGTGAGCCTGCTCGCACAGACACTGTGCAAGGTCAGGGAGAACGAAGAGCAAAACTTGTTAGTTGCTCTGTACTGGCCAAACCAGACCTGGTTCCCAGAACTGATACTCCTCATGACAGCCCCTCCCTGGTGGATTCTTCAAGAAGGACTTGCTCTCTCAGAGACAGGGCACCTTATGGCACCCGTGTCCAGACATCTGCAAACCTCCAAGTGTGGTTTCTGGATGGGACACGGAGGACAGGAGTGGTAGACACTATCACTTCTGCTACAGCCCCTTTACGAGACGCGCTTATGCTTTGAAGTGGAGTCCGTTTGTCCTGTTCTCACGAGAAGACCCCTGTAAATGACCAATCAGAGTTGTGCTTTCTCTTTATGAATCTAAATGAACCGTGTCAACTAAGCCTGGGTTCTCTAAAGGTATTTTTTTGTCCATTGATGGAGTTTTGGTCCCACTCGGTGTCTTGCTTGAAGTGTCACTCCGTCCTTCGGATGAGACGTTAAACCGAGGTCCTGACTCTCTGTGGTCATTAAAAATCCCAGGATGTCCTTTGAAAAAGAGTAAAGGTTTAACCCCGGCCTTTATGTCCATTATGGCCTACTAATCATCCCCATATTGACTGATTGGCTTCATGACTGTCTCCTCTCCACCAGTAAGCGGGTGTGTGGTGGGCGTTCTGGCGCAATATGTCTGCCATCGCATCATCCAGGCGGATGCTACACATTAGTGGTGGATGAGGAGTTTCCCCCTTCCTCCCTGTAAAGCGCTTGGAGTACCCAGAAAAGCGCTATATAAATGTAACAAATTATTATTATTATTTATTATTATTACTCCCCTCCTAGGATGGGATACGTGCGCTTATCTGCTCCACAGGTGAGTTCCTCACCTGGCAAACCCTGCATGGTGTTCCTCAAGTACCCTCGGTAGTCAGACACCAAGAAGGTGGCAGACGCTAGATCTAACACTCGTGTGTATGCCCAGTAGGTCAGCCCCTGTGCTAGACTATATGCCCATATGATGCGATTCCCCACGGTCAGTCCATATGTGTAATTCCCACATGGTACTTCCCAACGGGCAGGATGTGGTCTCCGTAGCGTCCCCTTCTGTTTAGAATAGGCACACTTTCCCAATGTTATCCAATAGTCTCACTGTGTGGGAAAGAAGGAACAGCAGTTTCCGACTCTACCTGCATTAAAGCCCTGTCCTTTCTCTGCCCCAGCAGGTGTGGAGGGATTAGACGGCTTATGCAGGGTGCTGGAAGGGGCAGCAATTGTGCAATTTTGGTTGGGATCCCAATTCATCAGTTTAGTTCTGACGTAATGTTGAATGTGACTGACTGATAGGGAGTGTCTAGGATACTACTGTGTGAGTGCGAGTGCAAGCGCGCTTCCATTCATACCCTCTTCGTAGGGTGTGGTTCGCGATGCATATCTTGCATGATAATGTCCATTGGCTCGTTTAGTTTACACTCCAATGTAATTGAGGCTCTCAGGCGAGTTCCCAATTCGTCAGTTCAGTTCTGACATAACGTCTCTATTCCCTTCTTCAGGGAACAGGGTTTACATTATTCGTTATTCAGCGAAGTTACATATTTAAAGCTAGTGACATGAGAAAGCAAAATGTGTCACCATACAGCCAACAGAGACATTAAATCATAAACGCATTCGATTTCAGTCATTTTTTCATAGTCACTGTAATACATATTGGTAACACTGGTAACCGATAGTCCACTTTAGAAATTCTACTAACTATAAGTAACTTTGCAGCTACATGTTAACTAACTGTCATTAGAATATTAGTAGACTGTCTGCTTACTATCTGCTAACACTTTATTTTGTTGGTCCCCCAACAGATATTCTACTGACTATAAGCAGAGCCCGTCTAGGAGAGCCTGTTCACTCCCTATTAAGTCCTATTGTACCAAATTTTTGTTGTAGTTCCACCAGAGTTCCACTGGGGGGCGATCTCCCTGAGTGCAAAATTAATGGGAGTTTATGGAGCTAGAAGGCTAAATTTGTCTCTTTCACAGTTATTAATAGTTAGTAGAATGTCTAAAGTGACTATCGAAATAAATTGTAACATACATTTTACAAAGCATACAAACATACATTACACATACATATTTTGTTATTCTTATTAGATAATGATCAGGTGTTCTAAAATAGAAGCAAATAAAGTGGGAGAGTATAGATACAATATATGTTTCTAATTTCAATGCTATGGCCTCTGTGTAGATATTTAAAGATGGCCATCTTTAAGTACGACTGTTTGGATTTATATGAAATGATAAAACTATGTGACCAGTTCATTTGTAACATTAACTAAGGTTAATAAAAGTATTTTTCATTATTCATTTCAACATTTACTAATATTTTTATTTTTAAAGTTGTATCTCTTAATATTAGTTAATGCAATATGAACAAACATGAATGACCAAGGTATCATTACATTTTATTTTGTAATACTCTATTTTATTTCTAGTTATCGTTATCGGTAAAATCCACTATCGGTCAATTTCTAATCATAATAACTATTAATTATAATAATAATATAATACATGGAACCCATAATAATTAAAAAATGAACTTCAACATACAAAAAATTATTAAAAATGAATTAATAGAATTCTGTAATTTTCTTTAAATTGGTGCATAATGGTGGACAATTAGAGAATAATCATTAAATGCAGTTAGATTACAAATGACAAATGCGCCAGCCTAAAGTGGATAAATATTAACAGAGCTTGGAATGTTACATAATTTATCTGAGATAAGTTAATTGAATCACAGCATATCACTAATGTCTAAAATGGACCAAGCCTCTGATGTTAGCAAAGTCTAGTTATATATATATATATATATATATATATATATATATATATATATATATATATATATATATATATATATATATATATATATATATATATATATATATATATATTTATCTGGCAGCATTAGCAAAATGTTATTTTTACACACACAGTTATTCAAAAGAGATTACAATATTTATTATTTTGTCATTACCTTGAGCTTCAGTTATTTCACCTGGTGGAATGAGAACAGAACAGACTTCCTTTCAGAGTTGTAATACATCAAATTATACTGTACCTTAAGCTTTCATTTAAAATATATAGTAGATTTGTTATTTTATGCTTGACAAAACTTTGCAAATTAACATCCAAATCTATATATTTTGAAAACTCAAAGTATCTAATTAATTTCATCAATGAGATTTTTAATATTTTCATATATAATATCTGACTGCCTTACTGGCAAAAAGAGACAGCAGTGCTACAACATATAACAGGACAGGTTTCCCCATTGTTTAGTTGGTCTGTCACACCGTATTCTGTAAAAGAACAAAAACATTTTGTTTGCATTAAATGTACAACATTTTATGGTGTATTTGTTGCTACTGGGTAAAGCCGGGTTCACATTGTACAATTTTGGCCACAATTTGGCCGTCTGAAAAAAATCTTGTATATCCTAAAAGATTTCTCTGATCAAAGGCCAAAATTTGAAGTCTTGCTAGTTTGACATGTTCACCAACAAGTAAGGACCACTGCGATAAAATTTTACCTCACCAACAAGTAAGGACCACTGCGATAAAATTTTACCTCAGATGTTCTGGCAGTTTCAGAAGGTTTCAGTTTTATAGTGTAGCTTCTCCTGTGACAACCGTCACATCAAAAAACAATTGGAGTGCGTGGACCTGAAGACAGATTAGTGCGACATCAACAAACCACCACTTGCTCCACACACACTGTAAAAAAAGATTTTAAAAAATAGACAGTGAATATACATGTCTAATGTAAAATAACATGAAAAACCTGTAACTGTGAATAGCTAAAACAATAATGTTTTATGTTTTATTGAAAATATTTCTCTTACAGTTACCATTATGGTGATCAGTATTTGCTTTAGTTGGGTTCTTGACCCTTGACTTAATGTTAGCTTTGTCTGCTAACAGTGTGTTTAAGCTTTTATCAGTTAATCAGGTGATGTTGTCTATTTTTTATGGTGATGTCATCATAAAGTGGTTTAATTTACAGACCTCACCCAAAATCTATGTACTGATCAAAAGTGTACACTTACTCACTACTGCACTTAAACTTTGCACAACTAGCCCTGTAACACTAAAGCAAGAGATCCTGCAGTGTCCAGAAGGATGTTAAACACATGTTGCACAAAAAGTTTGAATCATTTAGACACACGCAGTAATAAAGAATCAGCATATGAATCTCAACAATTGGCGACAAACAAATTCAGATAAAAATAACTCTGAAAATAAAATGAGCTAAAGTCAAAACAGAAATTTAAGAAAATAATAAGAATAAAGGAAAATAGTAAGAAAATTCAGCTACATAACTTAGTTATAACTTATGACCCTAGTCAGACACACTGCGTCACGTAACAGCAACAACAACTGCGGACTACATGCTTGTGTTCGTGCTGAAGACGCTGCTGAGCCTCTTTTATTTCATTCTTTATTGTTTGATTATTTTTGCCACATCGTGACCGAGTCCCAGACCACTCCCAGGAACGTGGTTACACGTCGGGAATTTATGAATGAACTCTGTCAGCCCCATTTTACTAGAGCTGACCGTGCATGCTCTACTCCCAAACAAACAACACATGAATCACGTGTTCTCACTTTTAATGAAGCGAGACCGGGATGAACAAACGATCCAAAGCTGTTTGCTCACCATACTCCTGTCTAGATATATATTTTATGCTTGTGGAAAACAACAATAAACAGACAGAGACAGTTTCACACGATGACGTCACATGGTTTTCCGTCACGCCATTGGACTGATTTCATAGTACTTCGTGACGCAATCGCGTTGAGGTGTTCCCACCGCGTCTCGACGCAGCTCAAGTTCCCTTGAAAGGGAACAGCAATGGGCTGAATGAAATTGCAACCACTCTTTCACAGTAGGTGGCTATTATGGGACAGCAGAAATAAAGTTTAGTTTGCCAACATACAAGCTAGCCAGTTGCAATATATTATTTAGATAACTTTTTAAACGTGCAAATAAAACATGTGAATAATTCAAATTTACAAAATAATCTAGGCTGAACAACTTGACCAGTGTAGCATTTAATTAAAACAGTATGTATTCAAGTACAGGTTCAGCTTCCTTTGCTCTCTACCTACCGTTCTGTCATTCTGAATTGTGTACCGCTTCTGAACCGCGTCCATGTGACGTCATATTGAGGTGGGGCAATGCAAAACTTCTACATTTTGCTTCCACCTGAGTCTGTTTTGCCCGATGCCTTTTTGTCTGACGCCGTTCTGTCCGATGCCTTTTAGTATGTGGTTGTTTTGCCTGATGCCTAATTAAACGAGACCTGGTACTTGACGTTGTTTTTCCTGAGACCTGAAGCCTTTCAGTCTGAGGCATGATGCCTTTCATCCATTGGCTGATGCCTTTTAGTACCGACTACTGTTGACATATGACAGATATAAAGTCAAACTGATGGTAACACTTTATATTACGACCCGCAAACAACTGCGTAAGTAAACTGAAATTACGGTGTACGATTTTTTGTAATTATAGTGTACTTCCGTGTAGGTATAAGGGAACAATATCTTAAGTTTTGGGTAGTAAAGGGGTAACAAGCAGATATACAAGCAAATTATTTATAATGTAATTATTTTAAAACTAACAGGTACCTATTCTGTCAATATATTCCAGGCAAAAATTGTACGTCTGTTGTATATAAAAGTTTTTATCACATTTCTGGTAAAATATGTTCTTGTGCAATATAGTTACAGGGTAATTTTGACATCTGTGGGTTGTAAATTAAACGTATATATATATATATATATATATATATATATATATATATATATATATATATATGTGTGTGTGTGTGTGTGTGTGTGTGTGTGTGTGTGTGTGTGTGTGTGTGTGTGTAATATGGCAGTATGATAAAAATTTTATTTATTGGCTTTTCTTACTAAACTAGCCAAAAAAGTTTGTATCTGCCATGATTTTAATTTAGAACGTACCATGTAGTACTTAGTCCTTACCTTATCACATTGTATTGCAATGACACTTAAATGTCAGGGCAAATATACTGTGTAATTAAAACATTTTTTTGTTTTGTTTTCTTAATAAGAGTACCTATCTCTGTAATTACTGTGCAAATAGTGTTGTTTCGTATTGTTACATAGTAAGTAGTGTTTGTTACCCGTTTCAACTTTGTATTTACAGGGTAAGTGTAACTCCTGCGAGCTGTAAATTAAAGTGGCGCTTGTTACCCCCTTGTTCTGTGTAGTTACAGGGTAAATGCAGTAAATATACAATAAAGGATCCCGTTTAATTTCTGACTTTTATTTTACAAAAAAATGTCAAAACAGTTTTTTATCTTAATAAAACATTGTCTTTTCTACAGTATACTCAAACAACAAAGTAACACATTATATCCCCCCCCCCCCCCCTTTTTATTTGCTTCTCTTGCTTTTCTTCTTGTTTCTTTTCTTGCTCTTCTTTTTCTTTTTCTTTTTCTTCTTGTACCCCTTTATTACCCAAAACTTAACATATTGTTCCCTTATACCTACACGGAGATACACTATAATTACAGAAACGTACACCGTAATTTCGGTTTACTTACGAAGTTCTTTGCTGGTTGTATATCTGCTTGTTACCCCTTTATTACCCAAAACTTAACATATTGTTCCCTTATACCTACACGGAAGTAAACTATAATTACAGAAACGTACACCGTAATTTCGGTTTACTTACGTAGTTGTTTGCGGGTCGTAATATAAAGTGTTACCAGCTGGTGATGCTGTTTTTGGAGTTGTTTAATCCTCTTCTGTTGAGATCTTGAGAGATTCAAAGTGCCCCTATTATGGATTTTTGAAAATGGCCTTTCATTTAGTGTGTAACATAGCTCTAACTGAATGAAAACATCCTGCAAAGTTTTAAATCTGAAAGTGCACCATATATAAAGTTATTGTCTTTCAAAATAAGAGTCAACTCTGAGTCAATTAATTGAATAGTTTTTCAAACGAGTCATTAGCCGTTTCGTTGTGATGTCAAGACGAAACATTAGCATATTGCCCGGCCACTTATTGCTTGAGCAGACACCAGCGAAAACTTCAAAACCTCACACACTGGAGCTGGTTCCTGTGGATTCATCATGTGGAGAAGATGCTGTGGGCTACAATGTAACGGTAAAGTTCATCTTTACCACGATACCACAGCAGTATAATCCTAAACTTTTACTGTGTTCCCTTTAATGACGACCGCTTCTCAAATCTCAGTGTTCAAAGCAGGATTCGCACATCACTTGCTCTTGAAAGATGGTGTTCAAAATAATTAATTTTGATTTTTATATTGTGTTGGTCTCCTGCTAACTGGTTAACTCACATTATTACTGTCTTACTGACATACTTCTGCTAATCAGTTGTGGGCCTTACATAAAACTGTTATTAATAGAGATTGTCTGTCGTCCTCACTACTTTGAGGAAAGATTAAGCATGGAGCAAGATTTGTTTTACCAACGTTTATGTTAATCAGTCATTCACTAGAGCTCAGCTAATGCACTGTTATTAATACAGTTTCCACATGTTCACCGCAATAAATTAGAAAAATACTAAATAAAAATAAATAAATAAATAAGTACAAGTAAAATAATTGGTTTGTTGATGGACATGCACTTGGTAATGCTGATGGTGAGGAATAACCATTGCAACATCTTATAATGCACCTAAAACTGAGCAGTGTATCACTAGGAAATGTCCTGCTTGGGTCGTCCTTGCGATGGAGGTTCGGGCTGAATAACTTGTTCTTTCAATGTTTCATCATCGGACTCGCGCTAGGATTGATATGGTAAAACAGATGTCATCGTTCGTTACTGTGTTTAGTTTACGGTGTAGGAAGCCTCAGGAAACGCAGAGCTGACATTGTTATGGCAATGGCCGTTTTTGTTTTCGACACGCCCGCAGGGCTTAAGTATTCCAGCTCCATGCCGGATCTCCGCCGTGCAGCCGTGAGGGAAAAAAAGAATAATATTTTTGGGAACTTGCATGTGGTTTAATATTTTTGAGTCAATTGATTTCACCTACCAATCATATGAGAGGAACACAGCTCTAACACGTTACAAGCCTATCAGGAGCAGAGCAGGGCGGGTCCTGGCGACACAGTGTGATTTAGATCCATACGTCACGTTAGCGTCGTCAGCGAAAGCATGAAGCGCAAGTTCATGAAGCCTGGGGATGATGTCCTACCCACGGGCGTAATTTCCTATGCGGACAGGGGGACATGTCCCCCACTTTTCAAAATCCTGTTCGTGTCCCCCCCACTTTCAAATTCGTTGTTATGTTTTTAACCGCACGCCGTCATTGCCACAGAGTATCAGGACCGAGCCTGTGTAAAATAGCTCACTGAAAGTTCTACTGAGCAGGTATAGGGGTTGTGGCACAGACAGCGATGAAACGCAAGAAACAGCAACAGGTCAAGTGACTAATGTCGTCATGGATGAAAAGAAAGCAAGGAGATGTGAGTTGGTTGATTCAGTAAATTAGCTCAGGTCATGATAATCATATTTTATGTCTACACCTTTTGATGTTAGCCTTACGTTGATTGAGCTAACGTTATAATACAGTGCTGCTAGGTAACTTCAGACTGTTAACATTAGCTAAATATTTAATGTGGGCTAGAAAATTCTGTGTAGCTTACTAAAAAACATTCTGTGTAGGCCTACCATGAAAACGAGTCCACTTTAAACTGCAGCATTTTCTGTCAGCAATGTATGACAAGTAATGTTAGTGCTGTCAACGTCAACGCATGCGATTCATTTTTGTCCAGCTTTAACGTGTTAAAATATTTAACGCAATTAACTCAGCATTCATTCTTTCTGTCATAATTTAGCTAGGGTTATATGATCATGCTCTTATTCACGCAAATGCTTTTAAACCATTCATGCGCAACAAGATAAAAGATAACGCACTGTCAGTGAATGCCCTCATGACACACACACACACGACGCGCGCCAGTATCGAGTTTCTTTCGCACTTGAACGAACAATAACACACACACTTATGCCAAAATGTCTGTTTTGTCGAGTATCCTCACAAGAACAGTCTTAAATGAGTTAAATAAAATCTTGAATGGAAATAAAGAGTATGTAAGAGAATGAGATACGTGAGATCCTGTCAGCAGCGGCAGATCTTAAAGTGACAGCAGACACTAATTGTCTCTGTCAGTAAAGTTAACGAAAGAACAAAGGGAACAGAGAACATTTTTAACTGCTCTTAACTAAAGAACGCTTGTAGCTTTAATAAGGATTAATCTATATGTCATTTATAATTTATGCAGTGCGGACTGTTCCCTTTCGAGGGAACTCGGACTGCGTCGAATGACACTTTGGGGGAACGCCTCTCAGCGTAGCGTCTCTGAAGCATGAATGAAACTAAGCCAATCTCAGATTGGTGTTGCGTCATGACGTAATGAGTGACGGCATACAAGCGGAAGCTATAAAGGACACCGGCACACATGAGATGGCAGCTTTTTGTTCTTCAGCAAAGCGCTCTCTGTTTGACTTGTCTGTCTTATTTGGTGTTGTCTGTCACAAAGCATTACAACTATATATACAGTATATATTATGGCGAGCCCAAGTTTCACTCGGTGTGTGCATCCCTGCCGAGGCAACGAGTAGATTACGGGTCTACTTTGCAATAAAGATTCTGTGTGTGTGCGCGAGGCATGAACAGTAAGCTCCTGAGGGTGCTGGCTGTGTTCATTGAGAAATATCCCGACGCGTATATCCGTGTGCTGTCGGATGTTTCAGCCTCGCACCTGTTGACTTTCTTCTTGGGTTGGAAGCCAAATATATTGTGAACGACTCGAATCTCGCGTTGCCGAGGCAGCGTGTGGATTACGAGACCGTATAGCCTAACACAAAACAGTATTGTCTGGTAATTATGGCTGCATTTAATTTTAAGAAATTAAAATGATGAAATATTTCGGACTTTTGAAAATCGGAAGTTAGATATTTTAATTCAGCCTACCATTCAGACCGTGTTTCACTTATACAGTGTTTATGGCTACATTTATTTCTGAGGAATTAAAATGATAAGCAGCGAACGCAGGCTTGCGGCCATGCAGTGTTCCTTCTGCACATCAAAAATCGTTAGAGAGCTAGAGAGCCTGGTTCCTTTGGTAAAATATTTCGATGCATGGAAAAATCTCACGAATATTTCGCCTTGGGCCTGCGCACCATCCAAAAGGGGTACAGGCTGCAGTTCGGTTTACGCCCACCAAGGTTCAACGGGGTGGTCTGGACTGCAGTAGTCCCAGTGCAGGGTCGGGTATTGGAACAGGAAGTAAACTCCCTGCTGGTAAACGAGGCTATAGAACGTTTTCCTCCACCGAACAGGGAGCCCGGGTTTTACAGCCGCTACTTTATAGTTCCCAAAAAGGATGGGGGGTTGCGTCCAATAATAGATCTCAGACACTTGAATCTTTCTCTGAGGAGATTCAGGTTCAAGATGCTCACTATTCCCACAATCGTGAGTCAAATTCAATCCGAGGATTGGTTTGTCACGATAGATCTAAAGGACGCATACTTCCACATATCCATCCTTCCATCTCACAGGAAGTTCCTGAGGTTCGCTTTCGGGGGCGAAGCGTACCAATATCGGGTTCTTCCGTTCCACCTAGCTCTCTCCACACGCACATTTATCAAATGTATGGATGCAGCTCTAGCACCGCTGAGGCTCCAGGGCATCAGGGTGCTCAATTATATCGACGACTGGCTGATTCTGGCCCAGTCACAAGAGCTGGCGGTTCGGCATCGAGATGTCGTCCTCGCCCACATTCAAAGCCTGGGGTTGAGACTCAACTCGAAAAAGGCCGTGTTGACACCAGCCCAGAGAACCACGTTCCTGGGAGTGGTGTGGGACTCGGTCACGATGCGGGCACGATTGTCTCCTGCACGAATCGAGTCCATTCTGGCCACAGTGTCCAGGATAAAGCCAGGCCAAGCCATTACTGTGAAACATTTTCAAAGAGTGTTGGAGCTCATGGCAGCAGCGTCCAACATTATTCCATTTGGCCTGCTGCACATGAGGGCCCTCCAGTGGTGGTTGAAAACCAAGGGGTTCTCCCCGAGGGGGAACCCGTTCTGCATGATCAGGGTTACGCGCAGATACCTTCGTTCCCTATCTATGTGGAAAAAAGCTTGGTTTCTGTCCCAAGGTCCAGTGTTGGGAGCGTCATGTCGCTGGAAAACCGTTTCGACAGACGCCTCCCTCACGGGCTGGGGCGTGGTCATGGACGGCCGCTTTACGACATAAACTGCCTGGAGATGTTGCCGGTGCTCCAAGCTCTGAGGAGCTTCCTGCTGGACCTCAAAGGTCCTCATGTCCTTGTGAGGTAAGACAATATGTCGGTTGTGGCCTATATAAACCCTCAGGGGGGTCTGAGGTCTCGCCCTCTATGCAGACTGGCGCATCAGATCCTCCTGTGGTCCCAGGGGAAGCTGTTATCTCTAAGAGCAACATACATCCCACAGAGTCAAAATCAGGGAGCAGACATCCTGTCGAGACAGGGGCTGAGGCCCGGGGAATGGAGACTCCACCCCGAGATGGTGGAGTCAATATCTCAGAGGTTCGGACCAGTGGAAGTGGACCTATTTGTGTCTCGAGAGATGACCCACTGTCCACTGTGGTTTTCCCTCACTCATCCAGCCCCGCTGGGGTTGGATGCCATGGTGCAGACGTGGCCGAGGCTGCGTCTGTATGCATTTCCCCCGATCGCTCTGCTCCCGGGAGTTCTAGAGAGGGTCCGTCGCGACGGGATCAGTCTACTGCTGGTAGCCCCGTTGTGGCCGGTCCGAGTATGGTTCTCAGACATTGTATTGGCCCTAGACGGCCCTCCGTGGGAGATTCCCCTCAGGAGGGACCAGCTGACACAGGCAGAGGGCTCAATATTTCACCCTCGGCCCGAGCTATGGAAGCTGTGGGTCTGGCCCCTGAGGGGGCACAGTACCTAGAGGCCGGCCTATCAGCTGGAGTAGTGGAGACCATACTCAGCTCTAGAGCTCCCTCCACGAGGAAATTGTACGGCTTAAAGTGGAATGTCTTTACCAATTGGTGTAGAGGGCGTGAGGTGGATCCAGTTAACTGCCCAGTGGCTTCAGTTCTGGAGTTCCTCCAAGATCGCTTTTCAGCTGGTCTTACCCCGTCCACACTCAAGGTGTACGTGGCTGCCATTGTGGCTTTCCACGCTCCTCTGGGTGATGGGCCTCTGGGGAGACAGCAGTTGGTCGTACGTTTCCTCCGTGGGGCTTGGAGGATGAGACCTGCGGCTCGTTCCAGGGTTCCCACATGGGACCTGGCAGTGGTTGTCGAAGGGCTGGCCGAGGCCCCCTTCGAATCATTGGAGTCGGCTGAGGCCAAGAACCTTTCCCTGAAGGGGGTTTTTCTGTTGGCCATTACTTCTCTGAGGAGGGTAGGAGATCTCCAGGCGCTCTCTATATCTAACGGGAGCCTGGAGTTTGCTCCAGGCGACATTAAAGCCATCCTACATCCTAGGCCGGGCTATTTGCCTAAGGTGCCATCTAATGCGGCACGGCCTACGGTTCTGCAGGCTTTTCATCCTCCACCTCACGTGACGGCGGATGAGGAGAGACTTCATCTGCTCTGCCCTGTCAGAGCTCTAAAAATTTACGTTCAGAGGTCCTCTTCATGGCGGAAGTCAGACCAGTTGCTTGTGTGTTTTGGTTTGCCCAAGAAGGGTCTTCCCGCCTCCAAACAGACCATCAGCAACTGGATAGTCCATGCTATTTCCTTGGCCTACCAGGTGCGCAATCTGCCTTCACCTTTGGCCGTGAGGGCTCATTCAACCAGAGGCATGGCGTCCTCTAGAGCCCTCCTCTCGGGGGCCCCAATCCAAGAGGTCTGTGATGCAGCAGGATGGGCCACCCCCCACACCTTTATTAGGTTTTACAGTCTGGACATCCCGTCTATGCCTGGCACTCTCATGCTCTCGTCCTAAGTGTGCCTGTGAGCAGCTTCACACTAGGACAGGCAGGGCGCGTTGTGTTATTGTGGGTACTCGTTCCCCCAAAGTGTCATTCGACGCAGTCCGAGTTCCCTCGAAAGAGAACGTCCTCGGGTTACGACTGTAACCCTTGTTTCCTGAGAAAGGGAACGAGGGCTGCTTCCTTTCGCCATGCCTTCCCCTGCCTGGGAGCGACTTGCTTCATCACAGAAGCTGACATCTCATGTGTGCCAGCGTCCTTTATAGCTTCCGCTTGTATGCCGTCACTCATTACGTTTTGACGCAACACCAATCTGAGATTGGCTTAGTTTCATTCATGCTTCAGAGACGCTACTCTGAGGGGCGTTCCCCCAAAGTGTCATTCGACGCAGTCCTCGTTCCCTTTCTCAGGGAAAAAGGGTTACAGTCGTAACCCGAGGACGTTTTATAACCTTATTCAATTTATGTATATTTCATACCTGTTGGACAGGAAAGGTAAAGGTAAATATGACATTTATTTGGGTTTATAATAGGGGTGAAACGATTCATTCGTTTTCTCGATGCATCGATTACAAATCCTGACGATGCATATGCATCGATCTTGAAACATGTATTTCGAATCGTGAATCGTTTATTTCAGTCAATATTAGATTTAAAATGCTAAGAATCAAATAATTTGCGATTCTATATCGATTCAGTGCTTTAAAACATATAAACATTAAATGACTACATGCGCGAATTGATGCGTTGTGCGCCGTCATTTCGCTTCCTCACAGCTCTCACATCTCGCTGCACTCTTACCATCTTTCACTGGATTTCGCTCGCGATCGGTCCCATATAGCTCTCATCTACAGATTTTTGAGCAGTCCATGTCTGAGCTCTCCTCAGGACAGCCATTGGTGTTCACATGAGCAGATGACAGCTCTCTATCGAGAAAGCAAGCCATTGATAAAGCTGCCATATCATTGCGCGGGCACTGCTATGAAACAACGCGCTCGTTGCGTGGAAACGTCACCGTTATTTTCTTTAAGATAAGATACTGAAGTTTTACGGAAATGGGTCATACCCGTCCTGAGCAGTTAAAGTAAAACCCCACTTATTCAAGGGTGCGCATTTATTACATGGAAAGAGAAAACGTATAATAGGTGTCTAAAATGCACACGCTTCCGATTAATCATGAATGATGAATGAAATGTAACTTAATGTCGTTAAACTGAACTGATGAAATAACTACAACATTAATTACACTGAAATAAGAGCGCATGGTTTATCCATCAATCAGATGCGCATTAAATTTGCATTCGTAATCGTTACTATTGCACAAGTAGACACCCGGCGCGTTTTCTTTCAGAACCACATGGAAAATGTTCAGTCGGATAAAGAGAACAAAGATTAGCTATCCCATGAGGAAACGTTAGTTAAGGTTTAGTTGGGAAAGTTCATGGTATTTTTAGTCTCACAATGGAAGGATGTTTAATTTACCAGGAACACTTTAAGGTTTTGTTCCTACAAAATAGTTAGCATGATGAACTAACTATACTTTTAAAGCCTTTTTAAATCTTGGTTTACATTTTTACAAATGCTAATTTATAGGCTTTGGAAATATTTTTTATAATAATAGATTCATTAAAAACAAACATGAACTAACGTTAACAATAGACAAAATGTCATTAATTCTTTTTTTTTTTTCCACTCTGACCCCCGAAGGCAGCTGTACAATTCACACCCTGACTAAGATCCATTGGGGGAAGCATTTAAATAATCCTATGAATGCATATAAAAAATAAGAATCGAATCGAATTATTTGAATCGCATCGAATTTTAATGTGAATCGCATTGAATCTAATCTTTCTGAATTTGCAAAAATCGTTCTTGAATCGAATCGAAAACCAATTTATCGTGAATCGAATCGATTCGCTGCCTACCCAAAGATTCACAGCCCTAGTTTATAATGTTCGCCAGTGCGTAGGCGCACTGAAGCGTTTTTTTTTATTTAGTTCAAATTTACTATCAGATTTAATGTTATACCTTGACAAACTATACATCATTAAAAAGATATAAGACTTAAGATTCAGTATTTGACCACTATTGTATTCTGAGAAACTTATAGTGACAGTTATGTCTTAATTTGTGTCAGGAGTTATGAAATGAAAAAATGAGTCGATACCTTCAATATGAATTATGAGCGTCAGCTGGTCCATTCATAAAAAACACTCCGTGCTGTCGTCATGACAGCGATTCACAAAACAACGTCCCTCAGAGCTTTAGCTAAAAAATGTGCAGACTTGGAGAAATATTGATATATTCTCATAGATTCACATCATATTTCTATAGAAAGGAATAATATTTATTGAATTTATACCCAAATGCGTCGATGTAATCATTATGATCGCTTCTTACTGAGATGTGCTGTGTTTTCAATTCATACCAACAGCCTGAGGGCGCTATATGAACAATAATAGTCCATATATGGATCATGAAGAAGACCCATAGTCATGTGACATACCAGGATGGTATGGCGTACCACAAGGCTCAGTACTAGGACCGCTGCTGTTCACTCTGTACATGCTACCGTTAGGAGATATCATTAGGAAACATGGAATTAGTTTTCACTGTTATGCTGATGATACTCAGCTCTATATTTCCTCAAAGCCTAACGAAACTTACCAATTTACAAAATTAACGGAATGCATAGCTGATATAAAAAACTGGATGACTAGTAATTTCCTACTACTAAATTCTGAAAAACCAGAGATTCTAATTATTGGACAAAAAACTTCCACACGTAATAACCTAGAATACCGTCTAACACTTGATGGCTGCTCTGTTAAGTCTTCGTCGTCAGTTAGGAACCTGGGTTTGCTCTTTGATACCAATCTCTCATTTGAAAGTCACGTGTCTAGTATCTGTAAAAGCGAATTTTTCCATCTTAAAAATATATCTAAATTATGCCATATGCTCTCATCGACAAATGCGGAACAATTAGTTCATGCGTTCATGACCTCAAGGCTAGATTATTGTAATGCTCTACTGGGTGGTTGCCCTGTACGCTTAATAAACAAACTACAGCTGGTGCAAAACGCAGCCGCTAGAGTTCTTACCAGAACCAGGAAGTAAGACCATATTAGCCCGGTTCTGTCAACACTGCATTGGCTCCCTATTAAACATCGTATACATTTTAAAATATTGCTGATTACTTACAAAGCACTAAATGGTTTAGCTCCGCAGTACTTGAGCGAGCTCTTAACCTATTATAGTCCTTCACGTCTATTGCGATCTTAAAATTCTGGCCAGTTGATAATACCTAGAATATCAAAATCGACTGCTGGCGGTAGATCCTTTTCCTACTTGGCACCAAAAATTTGGAACAATCTTCCTAACATTGTACGGGAAGCAGACACAGTCTGTCAGTTCAAATCTAGACTAAAAACACATCTCTTTGGCTTAGCATACACATAACACATTATAGATTGCTATAATTCAATGTTAGGCTGCATAGTTTAGATCAGCCGGAACCGGGAACACTTCCCATAAATCCTGATGTACTTTGTACATCATAAGAAGGATGGTGTCTACGCTAATATTAGTCTCTCTGTTTATCCCGAGGTTTACCGCGGACCATCACATGGACACGACGACAACACATCCCTGAAGTGCCAGCCTCATCAACACTGTGAAGGCCTCATGGACACCTCAACAAACTCATCTCCATACCGGCGTGATGACTCCGACCCCTAACCAGATGAACTGGATAAATATTGTGAAAGTTCTGATCCAATCTGACTTCTGACCTATTATGCCGCCTAAATCATAATCATACACTGTTCGTTTGTTGGCCAAAGGAGGACTGGCCCCCTGACTGAGCCTGGGTTCTCCCAAGGTTTTTTTCTCCATTCTGTCACCTGATGGAGTTTTGGTTCCTTGCCACTGTTGCCTTTTTTTTTTCGCCTTCATTCGCCATTGGCTTTTGGCTTGCTTAGTTGGGGACATTTAACATTTAATTTTGAATTTAACAATACTATTACAACTTTACTTTCCTGTTATCTCTGTAAAGCTGCTTTGAAACAATTTGTATTGTAAAAGCGCTATATAAATAAAGGTGACTTGACTTGACTTGACCAGGACGTCACTGATACAGAAAGTAGCTGACAGAGATCGCTGTAACATGCAGATAAATATGTTTTGAAGACAATAAACATGATTGCAATGATATTTGAGTTACCTGTGTTCTTCAAGCCATGCCAGGTATTTCATAATAATAGATTATATTTATAATGTAATGCTAATCGATATAGATTTCATCATCGTGCAGAACACTATAAATAATAAATTGTCTGATTTTTTTTTTTTATTCGAAGCCAAATTAGATCACAGAAGATTATTTAAAACACTCGACTTGCGTTATAAAGTAAGTTTGGAGCACAAACATGGTTTTAATCTAATAAATGGTTGTGTATTGATGGTGTGCTAAGCTAACATGCTAGCTAGCCCAGGTGCACCTGCCACCAGCAGTTATTGTTTTATGATTTTTTTTCTAAATAGGAATGCTTACTGAAATGTTTCAGTGCATTTGATACCAGTTTCAAATATTTAGTGAGAACTTTGATAAAAGAAATTAGGGTGAAACCCTATGAATAGCCTGTGAATAGCCAGTCGTTAGTACCTATAATGCAGACAAAAGAAATGCATATTTAGAGCCATAACCAATCTGGAGAGGTGTAAATGTGGGCAGGGGAGACTGACACTGAATGGGGCTCATTTGCACCACAAAATAATAGAGACAATAGACTGAATAGATGACTCAGAAGATGACTAAACATCAGTTTGCATTTTAGAGTCTAATCAAAATAATGTAACTTGACATGATCTTGAAAAACATTTAACTAAATACAGAGTTTTAGACTTATTTTCAGATTTTAAATATAAAATGGTCACACATATGGCTTTAGCTGCAGTGCATTTCTAGATTGCTCCAGGGCCAACTTCAATTTTATTTTCATGAAGATGTTTCATAAAATAAATTTCTAATAACTTTACAAAACTTTGAAGCTATTTAAAAAAAAATAATCATTATGACAATAATTAATTCTACATTTACAATAAACTACCAGGTGTCAGCTTTCAAATGAGATCATACTTGTGCTTTTAGTGCAAAGGGTTCATGAACTGTATCTGTTTCAGTTTGGGTATGTCATTTCTGGGGATTTTTCAAAAGTGGGCTTGCAGCTTAACAGGTTAAGTGAGGATTGTTTTAAGTTTACTTAAATGAAAAGTTGTTATATTTTTTGAAGCCTAATAAATGTTTAACATTTGGGGTAAAATAATTTTCATGGAGACATCAGTAGCTATATTAATATCAGTGATACTGGCCTTCATTCATAAAAAGATTCCATTAACATACAGCCGTAATACTTGAAAATAAATGGTGCCATTGAAGATAAGTCCGTAAATTCCGGATGTACAGTTTCTCTCCACCGGAAGTCAGTTGTAGTTCTTGTGTTTCTCTTTTTTCTGTTTTTCTCTGTCCTTCATAGATTCTGTTTGCTAACAGCAGGTGTTCATCGCTAATGGTCAGTCATTTAATTAATCACTTAATGATCTCTTTAACTTCAACACTGCTTGAGAGTTATTTTAACACTATCTAGTGTGCAGACTGAGCAGTGTTGATTTAACAATGAGGATTTTGAGTGGGTTAAGATAAAAATACACGCAGGGTTTTATTTTTACAGTTTTTTAAAAAAAAGAAAAGCCATGATCAAAATGAATGCTGGAGATTGTTTTTATTTCCTAACCCTCGTTTCTATTGCTCACAGTCACAGAACGTGTCACGGATTGATGATGTAAAACGCCAGACGAGTCTTCTTGCGTGCGTACATTTTTAACATGTCTTGACCGCCGTACAATTTGACATTAATGACAACTGAGATACCACAGTTTGACATGGCTTACAGTGGGGATCATGTTCATACAGTCTGACAAACAATAAGCGTAAAAGACTATTATTCATCACACAGTGTGCACCCAGCTTTGGCAAAACTGCTAATAAAAAAAGTAAATAAAAAATACATAAATACATACATACATTCATAAAATAAAATAAAATAAAAGTAGTGAAATCTTACCAAAATGCTCAAAGGAAATTGTGATATTTCTGAAAAATATCTAATAAGGATCTTCTCTCCTGCAATTTTTGGACTACTTGTTTTCAACGTTATTATGTCTGTATTTATACCTAAGTGTTCTGGGTGGGGTTTTCACATTGCACGCAAACACACATACACACACACACACACACACACACACACACACACACACACACACACACACACACACACAAAAACACACACACACACACACACACAAAAACACACACACACACACACACACACACACACACACACACACACACACACACACACACACACACACACACACACACACACACACAGGATTTTTTTTTTATAATTTTTTGAATCTGAAAACTTACCTCATAAAAACTAATTGTGAACATCCGTACTTTATAATTGGGGAAACAATAAACAAGTTCTCAACCATATATATATATATATATATATATATATATATATATATATATATAAGGGATTTGTAGGCCCAACATTTTCTTTATAATTATTCTTTAGTACAGGTCTGAACATGATTTATCTCCAACCTGAAGATAAATGGCTTATGACATGTTTAATATCAAAGTCTGTAGGTTCAATATTTTTATGTTTCAGAAGGCGAGGCTCCAGCATTAAATACCACAGGCATATTTGGACATATTTAATGAGCTGGAGCTTTGGACATATTTTAAATGAAATTGCCTTGGTTTTATGAATTTAAAGAATGCATTAAGTCTTTACGCTAAAGGCATGGACCATCATTTTAGGTGTAAAAAGGTTAATATAAAGGTTAGTGCCTTAAGCAAAATATGTTTTTTCATTTCACAAAACCAATTCACAGTGCATTAAATTTCCAACACTTCAAAGAAAGTTGTCAGGTTTCATTTCAAGCAAGTTATTTCACAAACTTGACAACTTGGTCTGTGCTTGAACAGGCTATAATCAGAATTCCATGTCTACATTTCTTTTTTTTTACCCTAAAAAAAGTTAAACTTTCATCCACTTTAATATAAATATTATCTATTTGACAATACATTATTGTCTATTTGACTGTTCTATTATCAGATTCCAGTATTATTAAATGCAATATTATGCACATGGAAAGACACCGACCCGCTAGCCGAGCTTGGCACTCCTTTTATTTATCGACTTTTTTCATATCACATATTATAGTAATCATCATAAATTAGGAATCATTCGAAAGCTTACGGACTCAAAATTCATCTTGTGAAAACCGTTTTGAAATTGGACATTTTATCATCATGAAAACAGTACTCTTTCTTTTAGTGGGCTCCTTCCCTAGTGGGTGTTGTCAGGTTTCATATTACAAAATGTATTTATACCACTTTTAATCAAACCTTTTCTTAATATTGAAGGCATGTAGAACATATACATGTAGAACATATCCATTACAGATACTGATTTGTGCTGTAGGTGCGAAACATTAAGGAATCTTATCCAAGATTTATTCCCAGAATTCGGTCGATAGTAGAACCTGATTCAAGAGGAACAGTGTGGTTTTCGTCCCTGTCGCGGAACACTGGTCCGGCTCTATACCTTCTTCAGGGTGCTGGAGGGTTCATGGGAGTTTGCCCAACCAATCCACATGTGCTTTGTGGATTTGGAGAAGGCATTAAACTGTGTCCCTCGCGGCGTCCTGTGGAGGGTGCTCTGGGAGTATGGGGTCCGGGGCCCTTTGCTAACATTGTTCGGTCCTTATACGACCGGAGCAGGAGCTTGGTTTGCATTGCCGGCAGTAAGTCAGACTTGTTCCCAGTGCATGTTGGACTCCGGTAGGGCTACCCTTTGTCAACGGTTCTGTTTATAATTTTTATGGACAGAATTTCTAGACACACTCCGGCCGAGTATTTCTGGTTTGGGGACCACACGATTTCGTCTCTGCTTTTTGTGGATGATGTTGTCATGATGTTGTCACCATCAGACCAGGACCTTCAGCATGCACTGGGACGGTTTGCAGCTGAGTGTAAAGCGGCTGGGGTGAGAATCAGCACCTCCAAATCCGTGGTTCTCAGTCGGAAAAGGGAGGCTTGCCCACTTCAGTTTGGTGGAGAGTTCCTGCCTCAAGTGGAGGAGTTCAAGTATCTTGGGGTCTTGTTCACGAGTGAGGGAAGGATGGAAAAGGAGATTGACAGATGGATCGGTGCAGCTTCTGCAGTAATGCGGTCAATGTACCAGTCTGTCGTGGTGAAGAAGGAGCTGAGCTACAAGGCGAAGACCTCAATTTAGCGGTCAATCTACATTCCTACTCTCACCTATGGTCATGAGCTGTGGGTCATGACCGAAAGGATAAGATCCCGGGTACAGGCGGCCGAAATGAGCTTTCTCCACAGGGTGGCTAGGCGATCCCTTAGAGAGCTTGGTCACTCGGGAGGAGTTTAGAGTAGAGCCGCTGCTCCTCCACATCGAGAGGAGACAACTGAGGTGACTCAGGCATCTGTTTCGGATGCCTCCTGGAGGCCTTTCCTGGGAAAGTGTTCTGGACGCGTCAAACTGGGAGGAACACTGGAGGGATTATGTCTCCCGGCTGGTCTGTGAACGCCTCGGTGTCCCCCCGGCAGAGCTGGAGGAATTTGTCTGGGGAGAGGGAAGTCTGTGCATCACTGGTTAGACTGCTGCCCCTGCGAACCGGCTACTTATAAGCAGAAGAAGAAGAAGATAATGATGATGATGATGATGATCCAAGATTTAGTATACTTTAGACTGGTCAGTTGTAGCAATGTTAAGGGAAGAAGGAGGCGTGAACCGGCGAAAAATCAAAATAAACTTTATTTAAAATAAAACAAACAAACCAAAATACCGCCAGCAGCCCCTCGCGGACGACTGCTGGCTACCAAATATAAATATAACTGCCAGCAGCCCCTCGCGGATGACTGTTGGCTAAAATAAAATACAAATACAAAAACAAAACAAAACACAACTAAAATACAGGCCTGTTCCTCTCTCGATCATCAACGTCGTCGCTCCTCCTTTATGCTTCCGCTCCTCGGTGCTCATTAGCAATCGCACCACCGGCCTCGCGCCGTTCTCTCACATCCCTCGGCCGTCCTGTTCGCCACATACCCCCATCGCCCCTCACAGGCCGGGGGGTACCCACGAGCCTGTGCCTACTCCCCCCCTGGCGGCGGAGATCCCTGGGGGGTATGGACCGACAAGCAGAGAGAAACGGAGACGGAAGCATGAGGAGCGACAGATCGAGAGAGGGAAGAAAAAAAAAAAAAAAAAAAAAAAAAAAACTTGGTCCGGTTCCCACAATGCGCTGCCATCTGGTCCCCCACCAGCTGGGCGATCTCCTGGACGCCAGGCAGGCTATGGAACATGGGTGGCGCCAGCAGTCCAGGGGACTAAAACAGATCCGACAGTTCAAGGGGCCAGAGCGGCAGTGTTGTGCCTGAACGCGTTCATTGAACGATAGTCCATGAACTCGTTCATATTTTGGGCGAAAGTGAACTGAACATACTGTATTACTGCCTGATGAACGTTACTGTGAAGTTGTTCATTCTGGTGTCTGTGAACGCCAGCACTCTCAGTTTAACTTTGTTCAATAGGGTGCTATGTAGCGGAAAAAATACCCACCAGCCACCAGTGTCGCAACCATAGGTAGCAACGCCACAGCATTATCAAAACAAAAAGCAGCAAAGAGGCGTCGTATGATCATTTAAACAGGTTTTATGACAAGGTTTGTGAGGATGGGAAAAATGGCGGCGGCCATCTTGGGACAAGACTCTGGAGTGGCGGCCATCTTGGGACTAGACTCTGGAGCGGCAGCTATCTTGGCAGGAGATGCTGGAATGGCGCCCATCTTGGCAGTAGACTCTAGAATGAAGGCCATCTTGGCAGGAGACTCTGGCTCGGCAGGCATGATGTGAAGTAACTCAGGATTGGCAGGCATAACGTGAAGAGACTCAGGCTTGGCAGGCATAACGTGAAGTGACTCAGGCTTGGCAGATGGCGAGTGGAATAACTCGTGTGCAGTGGGTACTGTGGGAATGCGAGGCTCCTTGTCCGCAATTCCTACAGTATATGATGAGCGCTTAACAGTAGGGCATAGTCAATATATTTTGAGCCAGGGAGAAAATAATTTTCCCCCCAGCCAGTCCTGGGGGTTTGCAAGGGTTCGCTTAAAGGGATAGTTCACCCAAAAATGAAAATTCTGTCAGTAATTGCTCGCCTTCAGGTTGTTCCAACCCCGTAAGACTATCGTTCATCTTCGGAACACGAATTAAGATATTTTTGATTAAACCTGAGAGCTGTATCCCTCCTCCATAGGCTTCTAAGGGATTGAAACTTGCCGGCCCCGAAAAGTTATTAAAGAGATTGTTAAAATAGTCCAAGTGACTACAGTGGCTCAATCTTAAGTTTATCAAGCGACGAGAATACTTTTTGTGTGCAAAACCCCCCTAAAATAACAACTTTATTTCAACTATTAATTTCCTTCTCTGTGGGCCTCGAGTGAGTTCACGTAGTGAAATAGCGTAGTGCTTCTGTGTTGTACGTCACACGCATCACACACATGAGCAGCATCGGCCAATAGTGAGCCTACGTGTGACGTAGCACTATGCTATTACACTACGATTATCAAACGATTATCCGTTTTCTCTGCGTAAACCTCAAAAAACGCAAACCCGCGAAAATGCAGATGGCGCGCACATGTGCATCACGCGTTCAGTCGGTAGGTATGCGCGTTTGAATATATATGTGTGCAGGTGTGTAGTCCTTCTCCACAAATCAACCCTCAACAAACTACTTGGCCTTAAAAATTTATAATACATACATTTTTGTGGCACCTGCGTAACCATGTGAACCGGAATTATCCCGACAACGTTTTGTCTGTACAGAGGCAAAGGGAAGGAGGCCTTCACAGGGGAGAGACTAGTTGACACTTCAGGACTGCGTTGTCGTCATGTCCAGGCGCTGGACCTTCATCAGATCCGGATACGGCCAGGATCCGGCGGACTGCGGTAAACCTTGGGATAAACAGAGAGACTTATATTAGAGTAGACGCCATTCATCTTATGATGTACCAAGTACATCAGTATATATATGGAAGTGTTCCCGGTCCTGGCTGATCTAAACTATGCAGCCTATAACATTGAATTATAAAGTCTATAATGTGTTGTGTGTATGCTAGGCCAAAGAGACTTGTTTTTAGTCTAGATTTTAAATGACAGAGTGTGTCTGCTTCCTAGACAATGTTAGGAAGATTATTCCAAGTTTGATCTACCCCCAGCAGTCGATTTTGATATTCTAGGTATTATCAACTGGCCGGAATTTTTAGATTGCAATAGATGTGAAGGACTATAATGCATTAAGAGCTCAAGTACTACGGAGCTAAACCATTTAGTGCTTTGTAAGTAATCAGCAATATTTTAAAATTTAGACAATGTTTTATAGGGAGCCAATGTAGTGTTGACAGAACCGGGGTAATATGGAAATACTTCCTGGTTCTGGTAATAACTCTAGCTGCTGCAATTTGGAACAGCTGTAATTTGTTTATTAAACATGCAGGGCAACCACCCATAATAGCATTACAATAATCTAGCCTTGATGTCATGAACGCATGAACAAACTGTTTTGCATTTTTCATTGAGAGTATATGACGTAATTTAGATATATTTTCAAGATGAAAAAATTCGATTTTACAGATTCTAGACACGTGACTTTCAAATTAATTATTGGTATCAAACAATACCACACCATAAAAGCCTGCACAACACTCTCCATGATTGTCTGGTCTATGACTAGGACTACCATTGCGTCTGATCTTACTTAGATAATTAACCTGTGTGGTTCCCTTTGTCTCCAATCCTGCCTGATTCCTCCTTCTGTCTCCCAATCTCCAAGCTCCAGCTACCTGTAACAGAGAAATATAGCCTTTATTCAATTTATCAGCGACTATCTGATTGTGTGTATGTCTGTGGTGCAACATACCTTCATATGGACTGCTCCCTCCTCATCTTCATCCTCCTGGTTGTTGTTTACCTGTAAATACTCAACTTGACCTTCACCTGTTTTAAAATAAAACTGTTTTTTGTTACTCACTATACCTGCGAGTCTGGGTTTCCTGACAGTAGATAGTTTTCTTGGATTAAACCCAATGTTAGATAAAGAATTGATTACTGGCTTGGCAATGAGGCTGTTTCTATGTATGTATATAAATGTACTGTCTCTAGTGCTCCATTAAACAATCATTGTTTAATTGATTAAAGTTTAAAATCAAAGGGCGGCTCTCATAGAACTAAAGGATATTGGAAATTTAATGCTGAGTTATTAAATCAGGAAGACTATGGCACATACATATAAAGAGGATTATAACTGATATTGGTAACAAATGTATTCCCAGTAGCAGTAAATGCAATTTTTTTTAAAACATTAATTTAGAGAATTTACAATAACCTTTGGGATTAATCTTAGAAAAAAAAATAGTAATGACTGTGGAGAGCAGGACGAGGTCAAGTGCGGTGTGAGGACGATACGATACGTCATCAGTTTTTTTCAGAAAAGACACCATTATAAAAATGTACTTAATCCTTGTGAGCCATAATTAGCGTAATTGCTTTGTTTTTAACTTGGAATGTTATGTATTTTTTTCTGAAAGGAGACAGCCTTGATGATGTATGTGGCCCTCTGGAGAGTGTGGCCTTCAAAATGAGAAACAGCTATTGTGGAGTCCCTGCAGGGACAGATTAATGCACATGCTTTCGTAGGCTGTGACCTAGAGGTCCACAGCGATCAGCGGGCTCTGTTCAGTCATTTTTATTCTTTAATTTTTACTTTATCAAATCTCAGGCATATGGAGCTGAAAGGGAATTACAATTCTGGTCAGTGTAGCATATCATTGCCATAACTGTTGTTCCCTTATTGCCTCTGCTCCAATAAAACACAGATGACTAGTAGCTGCTTTTAGTGGATTCGTATTTCAGTGTAACCTTTGTAGAAGCTGTAGAGGTGGATGCCATTTTTGTTGATGATTCTGTTTTCTCATTATTTATGGGTAGTTAGAGAGTGAGAATAGCCGAGGCAAAAGGTCTCTGGTTACGTATGTAACCCTAGTTCCCTGAAGGGAACGAGACGCTGCGTGAAACGCTGTTGGAACACCCCTGCGTGAGTGCGTCATGAAGCACGTATGAAATCAGTTCAATGGCGAGACGGAACGTCATAGGCGGGTGACGTCATCGACCAGGAAACTATATAAGCACCCCAAACCACAAGCGCATCAGCTTCTGATAAGACTAAAGCAAGTGCTCACGGGCATGCTGGGAGTATGGCACAGACACGCAGAGTCTCGTTCCCTTCAGGGAACTAGGGTTACATACGTAACGTCCTGGTTGCGTATGCAACCCACTGTTCCCTAAAGGAGGGAACGGAGGACGTTGTCGACATCGACTGGATGGGGATCGCGTCAGAGAGCCTATCATCTTCGAGTACTATTGGACGAGCCAATGTAATTGGCGTGCGTGATTCGCATCACACACTCCGCCCCCGCGGCGCGGGTATAAATAGGGAAGTGGATGCCCGCACTAGTTGCTTTTTCGCTGAGGAGCCCGAGAGTAACCCGCGGTGGTCCAGCAGTAGTGGCAAGGGCACTACGTCCTCGGTTCCCTCCTTCAGGGAACGGTGGGTTGCATACGCAACCAGGACTTTCCCTTTCAGTCGATAACGTCGGACGTAGTTTCGTGACGTGACGTCACGCTTGCTCCGCTTTTTTTTCTTTTTTTGGGGGGAGCCAGCGGCGGAACAGACACCCGGCCCTCACCCGGGGGGAGGGAGTGATCGTGCCAGCTCCAAGAGCATCTCATCCATTGCTGGGCGGCCCGCTCCAGAATGCTTTCGCTGTCGCTTGCCACCTGGTTTGGCAGCGCCTGGAGCGGGCTGGGCGTCTCTACTGCGGCCGGCTCCATGCTGAGGCCTGGTTGGAGGCTGCTGCAGAGGCCCAGCAGGAGCGGCAGCCAGAGAACGCCCTCAGCGATGAGCAGGCGGAGGAGCTGCCACCGGCGGCGGGTGGGGGCAGCAGCTGGCCGCCGGGGCAGGATGTGCCGGATGACCTCCGTCTGCGCTTGAGCGGCAGACAACTGTTGGATGCAGTTCTCCACCGCGTCGCCGACCAGCCCAACCTGGGAAATTGGGGAGACCAGGAACCGAACCTTGTCCGCATCTACCATATCAACCAGGCTGAGCCAACGATGGCGCTCCTGGACCACTAAGGTGGACATCGCCAGACCGATCACGCACGCTACGACACTCGTTCCCCGGAGGGCGAGGTTGGATGCACTGCGGTGCTCACCTATGAGCGCACGATCTGAATTACCTTCCTGCATGCCATGGGTGCCCTGGCCTGACAGACCTGAAGCAACGCCATGGCATGCAAGAGGAAGCGGCTTGCCCACAGGCTTTGTAAGCTCTGCCTGTCGGAACGGACGAAAACTCACAGGCCTTAGGGAGGAGACGAGGATCCCCCCAAAAGGCAGCGGCCGCCGGACACAGGTGCACCTCGGCCACGCCTGTACCATAGCCTGTACCAAAGCCTGTACCATAGCCAAGGAGACATCACACTGTCCACTGTGGTTCTCTCTAAGCCGTCCAGCCCTACTGAGCGATTTAATAGGCGCAGATCTAAAATTGGACGCTCTGGAACAGCAGACAGCAGAAGGATCCGAGCCAGACGCTCCAGATAGTCCAGGTCCAGGAAGGCAGACGGAACGTGAACAGTCTCTGACTGGGCAGACGGGACATGAACAGTCTCTGACTGGGCAGACGTGACGTGAACAATCTCTGACTGGGCAGACGGAATGTGAACAGTCTATGACTGGGCAGACGGAACGTGAACGGTCACTGGGATAACAGCGGACTGCACTAGGACGGCCTCTGACACCACCGCATGCTGTACAGGGACGGCCTCCGAAATGATTGCGTGTTGCACAGGGACGGCCTCCAAAACGCCCGCGCACTTTACAGGGATGACCTCCGAAACGGCCGCATGTTGCACAGGGACGGCCTCTGAAATGACCGCATGCTGCACAAGGACGGCCTCCAAAACGATTGCACGCTGCACAGGAACGGCCTCTGAAATGACCGCATGCTGTGCAGAGACGACCACCGGGCCGTTGGGGAGATAAGAGGCCCTTCTCCTCCTCCTCCTTCCTTGATGGCGAGGTGCAGCCTCAGTACCAGACGGGACCAGCGGTGAGGACTCCAGACCGGATGAAACCAGCGATGACGATCTTGTGCTGGGCGGAACCAGCTGCGAAGATCTTGTACAGGGCGGAATCAGCGGCGAGGATCTCGTGCTGGGCCAGTCCAGCGGCTCCGGACCAGAAAAATTGTTAGGCGGAGGACGGTGTCGTGGAACTTGTCGACCACCTCCTCCCCTGCAACCTCCCCGAGTTCCGGAAAACCTCGCCGGAAAAAAAAAGTTTTAGCTGCTGCTGCTTCCTCAGTTAGCTGGATCCATAAGGCAAAACATTGGTGAATATTTAGTCGGGGCGCTTCCTCCCCAACCTGCAACCCTCCTTTCTGCGGCCCCTTTCCTTCCCCATATACGGGAGAAGGATTACAGAAACCCGAACTGCTGGATCTGTTCATAAGGACGGAGTCGTTCTGTCACGACACACACGGGAGATGGACAGCAGATCCAAGTGCAGTAAGGATGTTTTAATGGGTAATCCGTAAAGCGTAAATCCAGTCCAGGCAAAGGTCAAATACCGTGTAAACAATCCAAATACAAAAATAACAAAACACAAGGAACAATCAGGAACAGACCAAGAAGTGTCAGACATAACAACGACTCCGTAACACATACTGACACAGACATGGAATATATACACACAGATCTAACAAGACTAACAATGAACAGCTGAGACAATGATTACAGGGAACAGCTGAGTGTAATGAACAGTGATAAGTGACAGACAGAATGCTGGGAATTGTAGTCAATGTGAAGGACACCGTGAAAACAAGGATCTCTAGTGACACCCGGGGAAACACAAACCAGACACTGTGACAACTATGTGTCAGCAATTATTGACAGTGAATCTAAGTGTAACCTTTCATTAGAGCCCAAAATTATGACTGTAGAGTAAAGCATTCAAGAATAGCAGCATTGTATGTGTCTATGGTTACAAAGGGTCATTTGGAATCTCCAAGTGGCCTTTTTTGGGAAGCGCCCAGACCTAAACTTAGATGAACATGTGTAAAACACTCATTTTCTAAGGTATTGATATCAAATTTTAAACTGGGTTTGGTAAGGCTTCATGCTGTGATCCCATTGTGTTTTCCAGCTAATAGCTGGCAGCTGTAGTTATCAGCAGGCATCTGTTTACAAAAAAAAAAATGTAGGCAGATTTTTTTGGTCCTTTTTCAGTGTGTTCAAAGTTATATTACTCAATACCAATAAGACTTACAGTGATTCTGACTGTTTAGGAACAAACCTCTGAGTGTCAACTTTCAAAAGAGACCAAAAGCATGCATATACTCCAAATGGTTCAAGAAGATGTTGTAAATTTTTTCCCTAACAGGTATCATAGGAGAGAACCTATTCAATTTGTAAAAATATATGTGTGTACGTGCTTGTGCGTGACGTTTCAGGAACATATGGGGCAGGACCTCTGACCTCAGGGACGGTCAGTTTTGGCCAGTTTATTTTAGTACCAGTTTGTGTCTTTAAGTAGAAACTGAACAGCAGTAAGGACCGTATCTGGGTGGGTGAAAGGTACAGCGGGTGAGGAGAAACCTTGAAAAGAGTATAAAGGCTGTCTCATATGTTCTTGTTGTGTGTCACTCTCTTGCACAGCGTAACTTTTGTGTACTAGACTGAACCTATTCTTGCAAGAATAAATACTTCTCTTTTTATTAATTTGACTCTGAGTGTCTCTTACGCAGTGATGATGTTTAACAGGATTTTTGCCACAACAATTTGGTGTCAGAACAGTGGGATTCCTTGGAAGGGCCTTCTGGACCTGAGAGCGGACAGTGACTGATCATCCTGGACTGAGCAGTTCAAGCTCTACCTTGTAAGCTTCAGAGAGAGGGGCCAACCGCTAGCAGGGCCAGGAGAAACTCCACTGGAATTGAATGAAAGCGAACCCATGGCAACCCATGAATCACTGGTAAGAAACAGACAAATTTGTTTTCTTTTGGGGGAAAAGAAAAGAGTATTAACCCCCTGAGGTCGGATGACACGCGGGTTCTGATTTTGCCGTAATCGCTAGATTCTCAGCTTCAACGTCCTTATTCTCGCGAGATCATGCCTCACTCACACAGAGAGCAAGAGGGAAGACAAGATGGTCGTTCACCTTGCGTGAAGCTACAAGCAGCAATAAGGCTGTCTGTGTGAAATAGAGGGAACTGTAAGTGAGAGCGGTGAGAGACTTGGTGGAAGAGGGAAGTGAAAAACAAAAAGTTTGTTGTGTGAGATATGTGTGTGGGGATGGTAAGCAAACAATCATGTACTGGTTAGATAATGAAGGAACTGGCATGTAGAGAAAAGAAAGGAGAGGATGCAGAAGGAACTGGCATGCAGGGAAATAGGGAAAGATGGAAGAAATATAGTAGAAAACTATATGTGATGAAAATAAAATGTCTGACAGAATTTATGGAAGTCAAATTAACTGTTTAAATGGTATGAAAAATGAGTTTCAGATAAAAATAATAAAGGCATTGAGTATAATTAACAGTTATATGAAGATAAGGAATGTTTTATTAAGCAGAATGGGGAACAATTCTATATTTTAATGGTAAAATAATGATTGAAATTATGTTTAGTTTTAGTTTGACAACCATTGTGTTTTGAACCTAAAGGGTCCAACTATGCTGGGGGTACAGCAACTAGGTTTGATTATTCAGCCCGGCTTCCGGATGTTAGATATGTACTTGTTCTGTAAGTAGTGTTGTTGATGATAATACCAAATTAGTAAAATGTAAAGACAGCTTTGACCAAAGATTCTGGAAATCAATAATGTACAATATCGGATATTTTGTTGATATTAAGTCATTGAAGGAAAAAAGATATTGTCTGTTTAATAAATGAAATTATGGGTCGGGGATAATTTCCCTGGACAAGCGACTATAGTTAAACAGAAACTTTGAGAAAACTCTTTAGAGAATGTTAAATGATTTTCCGTGCAGCTTATGAAAATTAATGTTCTGCCAATAATAATGATAATGATTATGATTTGGCTATTGTAATTGAATCCGCCACTGGTGGACTGTAAAAGAATACAGAGAACTGCTTATTAGTGGCTCTGTTTGCATTCCTGAATGGGACACACTGCTTCAGTGATGTGCAGTAAGTTGGAGCCGACAGAGAGTGGTTTAATTGTGGTCAGCAGGACCATTTAACATGTAACTGTAAATACCCACAGAGAGGGTGTTTAAAAATGTGATAAAGTGACAAAAATTTCTGGTAGGAATGTTGGTTTGAAAGTAGATCAGTGTTTAAATGACGATATTAACATTTTCGTCTGAGAAATAACAGAGATAAAAACAAGGTCAAAAGATTGAAAAAGGGTTTAGATTATAGAGAGATTAATCTCACGGATGATTTATAATATCTGCAAAAGATGTATCAAAAGCAGAGAGTGACTTTTTGTCAAAGTTATTGTGAATCCTAATCGGAGATAAACTCCTAGAAAAAACTTTGAAGTCAGATATTAAACTATGGTAATTGAGATAAAATGTGAAAAGTTATTGAGAACTAGAATAATTATTTAAGATCAAATAAGCAGAAACAGTGGTAGACTACTGGATTAACAGTTGCTAAATGTAAAATGTGTAGAAAGGCATTTGATTAAACAAACAGCTTTTTAGTGTTTTTAACGTGAAGGAAAAGTGTGTTGGTTAAAAGGGTTGATAATGTTGACCATGAAAGAACTAGAAGCTGAATGTTTTGCTTTTTAAAAGATGAGCTTGTGATTTGGCTGAAACAGTTCGGTTATCTGAATCTGGTCTAAGTAAATACATTTTATTTATATAGCACATTTACACATAGCTGGGCTATCCAAAGTGCTGCACAGAGTAAAGAACACATCGAAAACAGAAAAACAACCAAACAGAACAGGCAGAAATAGCATCAGAAGAAAATTAAAATGCCAGGGAATAAAAATAAGTTTTCAATTTAGATTTAAGAATAGCAATTGAATGTGCAAGGCGGATATCCACAGGCAATTGGTGTGCTGTGGGTGAAACGGCAGTGCGACAGAGACTCAATCTGAGTGGAAATTTGTAATGTCTAAATTCCCTGATGTATGGGCAAAAGACAACTATAAAATTATGTTTATTTGAAAACGCATGTAATTACTGGCAAAGATGCCTTAAGCTGGGCTAGAGTTACAAGATAGAAGATAAAGTTTGATGTTAGAAGTTTATGAAAATGCAGTGTACCAGTCCTGAATGCCTCAGTCTCTCTCTCATTCAATGTCAGCTAAAAGCTGTTATCTGAGCCTGTGTCATAAGTGATAAGTTATTTATAGTAAAAGCACAGTGTTTCAGTTTAAAATCATAGACACATAGATGTTAAAAGAAATTATTGCCATTCAGAGGGCAATTTGTATTTGTAAATGTTTTAAAAGTAAAACTGAATGACTTTAAAGAAGTCTTTAAAATAATAATGCAGATCTTAAACGATAGAAGTGACGTTTTTGAATAATTTATTTTAGGACCAGTAACTTCTTTGTCTCATTTTGGTCTCCACCATACAGGGACGATGGCTCAGGCTACAGATGTAGATGTACACTGAATAGACGGTTGTGATAACTAAATTCACTGAGTATAATCTAAGCAGTGCTTGGTTGCTGCTTTTAAGATGTTAAATGTATTTTAGTGATGAAATACTGCTGTTATTAACCTCCCTGTGTTAACACTATTAGGCAGTCCAAATGGCTCTGGTGACTCTTGAATGTGTCTCCCCTAAGCTCTAGAAAACAACTGATTAAGTTGAAGAAAATGGTCAAAGATTCTGTTGTGGAGAAGAGCGGTTACCAGTGAGTATGAGGTGATTACTCAATGACGTGTAAGATCTTCTTTGGCCAGACAGAGGACAACCTAAGGCAGGGGGTCACCGCCGCCACTGGGCATCTCCTGATGGGGGGTGTTTATGTGAGATGGGTATGAGAGTCGAGCAGATTCTGTGAGGCCAGCAGATTCATTACACCAGGAAGGGAAGATGAGCTGTGAGAAGTTACGGCAGTCTGACCCAGAAATGTGAGTTCCTCTATACCACTCACCAGAAACCGCATTAATTGTATGGCTTGTTTTTCATTGTGACAAGTGTCTGCAACTATGCCAGGGGACAACACCCTGAAGAGAAGAAAATTAAAGATAAAGAGCTAATGGGAATGGGCTTGCAAGAGCCAGTTGAGACCATGAGCTGATTTGCATTATTTGTTGTGGAGACAGTAGCAAAACGTCTCGGTTACGTATGTAACCCTAGTTCCCTGATAGGGAACGAGACGCTGCGTCAAACGCTGCGGGAACGCCCCTGCGTTGTGCGTCATGAAGCACGTATGGAATCAGCCCAATGGAGAGATGAAACGTCATAGGCGGGTGACGTCATCGACCAGGAAACTATAAAGCACCCCAAAAACACAAGCGCATTAGCTTCTGATAGGCTTGAAGGAAGCGCTAACGGGAGTGCCGGGAGTATGGCGGAGCGACGCAGCGTCTCGTTCCCTATCAGGGAACTAGGGTTACATACGTAACCGAGACGTTCCCTTTCAAGGGAACTTCGAGCTGCGTCAAACGCTGCGGGAACGCGAATACCCACGTCGCCATAGGACCAAATGACCATCATGTGAGACTAGCGCACAGAGGACGAGAGCACCTGTGCCCCAGGGGTAGAGCTTAAGTCTAGGTCATAGAACTTAATAAAAGTATGCGGTGAAGACCATCCAGCCGCATCACAAACATCACTCAGGGAAACCCCCGACAAAAGAGCTTTAGAAGCAGCCATACTCCTGGTAGAGTGAGCTCGGACAACCAAAGGTGAAGGCTGGCCAGCCGACTCATAAGCAAGTGAGATAGCCTCAACCACCCACTTGCTCATTCTCTGTTTAGACGCCGGACACCCTTTCCTGGGTGGCCCGAAACATACAAAAAGTTGTTCTGATTTCCTCCACAGGGCAGCTCTGTGGACATAAGCGTCTAATGCCCTAACAGGGCAGAGTGAATTAAGTTTCTCCTGGTCCGATGACATAAATGGAGGAGGACAGAAAGCCTGCAGAACCGTAGGTCTAACAATATTAGTAGGAACCTTAGGAACGTAACCTGGTCTAGGATGCAGAAAAGCTTTAACCATGCCAGGTGCAAATTCCAGGCACGAGGGTGAAACCGACAGAGCCTGCAAATCTCCGATTCTTTTTAGTGAAGAGATAGCAAGCAAAAAGATAGTCTTAAAAGTGAGAAACTTCTCGGGAACTTCTTCGATAGGTTCAAAAGGAGCTAGGGAAAGACCTTCTAATACAATGGCCAGATCCCAAGTCGGCACCCTCGTACGAACTGCTGGCCTCAGCCTCAAAGTGCCACGGAGGAAACGAGTTATAAGCGGGTGTCTCCCAAGAGAAACTCCACTGAAAGGGACGTGGTAAGCAGCTAGTGCCGCCACATACACCTTTAGTGTGGAGGGGGATAACCCTGTGGAGAAGCGCTCCTGCAGGAATTCCAGCACTGCACCCACTGGGCAGTTAACTGGGTCCTGCAGGTGTTCTCCACACCAAGAAGTGAAAAGTTTCCACTTCAAGGCATAAAGCTTCCTCGTGGATGGAGCTCTGGAGTTAAGAATGGTCTCAACAACCTCGGTTGAGAGACCGGAGTCTATGAGCTGGGCCCCCTCAGAGGCCGAGCCCACAGTTTCCACAATTCTGGGCGGGGGTGAAGTATCGTGCCCCCCGCCTGGGAGAGTAGATCCCGGCCAGAACGGGGCTACTAGTAGTAGACTGACCCCGTCCCGGCGGACCCTCTCCAGAACTCCTGGTAACAGAGCAATCGGGGGAAAGGCGTACAGACGTGACCTCGGCCACGGCTGCACCATAGCATCCAACCCCAGGGGGGCTGGAAGAGTGATGGAGAACCACCGATGACAATGAGTGGTCTCCTTGGAAGCGAATAGGTCCACCTCGGCGCGACCGAAACTCAACCAAAGGAGCTCCACCACCTCGGGGTGGAGTCTCCATTCCCCTGGCCTCGGCCCCTGCCTCGACAGGGAGTCTGCTACCACATTCAAATACCCAGGGAGATACATTGCTCTCAGAGATAGTAGCTTCCCTTGGGACCACAGGAGGATCTGACGGGCCAACTTGTAAAGCCGGCGAGACCGCAGGCCCCCCTGATGATTTATATAAGAGACCACCGACGTGTTGTCTGATTGAACTAACACATGATGGCCTCTCAGGTCTGTTAGGAAGTGTTTCAGAGCCTGAAACACAGCCAACATCTCTAGACAATTTATGTGCCACAAAAGATGATGATCCTGCCACAGACCTTGGGCTGGGCGACCACTCATGACCGCCCCCCACCCTGTGAGGGAAGCATCCGTCGTTAGCGTTATGCGACGACAAAGAGCCCCCAGCACAGGACCTTTGGATAGGAACCAAGTTTCTCTCCACATGACCAGAGCACGAAGGCAGCGCCGCGTGACTTTGAACGTGCGGAGCGGATTTCCCCTCGGGGAGAATCCCTTGGTCCTGAGCCACCACTGTAGCGGTCTCATGTACAACAGGCCGCAAGGTATAACGTTGGACGCTGCTGCCATCAGACCCAACAGTCTCTGAAACTGCTTGACAGTGAGTAGCTGGCCTAGCTTCACTTGTTTCACAGCTGAGAGAATCGAAGCGATGCGGGTCGGAGAGAGTCGCGCCCGCATCGATACCGAATCCCAAACGACACCCAGAAAAGTGGTCTTCTGGGAAGGAGATAATACACTTTTCTTTGCGTTCAGCCTCAACCCCAACTTTCTGATATGAGCGAGGACGACATCTCGATGCCGAACCGCCATCTGCTCGGTCTGAGCTAAAATCAACCAATCGTCGATGTAATTGAGAATACGAATGCCCTGAAGCCTCAGAGGCACTAGTGCTGCATCCATGCATTTCGTGAAAGTGCGGGGAGATAAAGCTAGGCCAAACGGAAGAACCCTGTACTGGTACGCCTCGCCCCCGAAGGCGAACCTCAGGAACTTCCTGTGTTGTGGAAGGATGGACACATGGAAGTATGCGTCCTTCAGATCTATCGTGACAAACCAGTCCTCGGACCTGATTTGAGACACGATCTGCTTGATAGTGAGCATCTTGAATTTTAGCTTCCCTACCGAGCGATTCAATATGCGCAGGTCTAAAATTGGACGCAACCCCCCATCCTTCTTTGGAACGATGAAATATCGGCTGTAATAACCTGACTCCAAACTGGGAGGAGGAACCCGTTCTATAGCCTCTTTTTGAAGGAGCGTTTTCACCTCTTGTTCCAATACCAGAGCCTGCTCGGGGCCCACCACTGTGTGCAGAACCCCTCTGAATTTTGGTGGACGACACCTGAACTGGATAGCATAACCCTTTTCTACTGTCTGCAGGACCCAATGAGATATTTTTGGAAGGCTTTTCCACTCTGCCAGAAATTCTACTAAGGGTACCAGCCTCTCGAGACTGGCCTCTGGTGTAACTTGAGCAGCAGACGCAGCGCCCTGTAACGGCGCACCGGCAGGGAACAACTGGTCTGACCGCTCTGAGACCCTCCTCAGAGGGAGCGAGCGTCCCTCGGGAAAGCGCTCGCTGGGATCGTCTGTGCCCCGGCATAAAGGCGGGGTTGGCAGAACGAGCCCCTGAGGGCACCGAGGAGGAATGGGCACCGTAAAAAGAGGTGAACACCTTTCCGCCTCGGTGGGGACCACCCTCAGCATCCTGAACGGCTTGGCGTCAGGACTTCTTCTTAGCCGAAGCCTTCTTAGCCAATATAACTGTCCTCAGATCAGTTCTACTGGGAGAAGGCTTCGGCTGAGAGTGTCGCGGCTGAGCCCACTGTCCAGCAGGGGGAGCACGAGACGCGACACTCTGCCTCTGCTGCGCTCTATGTGATGAGCTCGAAGACGGCCGGGGCTGCTCCCGCCCAGCAGCCCCAGGGACATGAACTTTAAGGGGAAGAAACTTTTTAAAAGCTGCAGTTTGTTTCTTTTCTTCTTGGAATTTATCGATAACTGAATTCACAGCATCACCAAACAACCCCATGGGAGAAAGAGGAGCATCTAAAAGAAAAGCTTTTTCTCTCTCTTTAATATTAGTCTGATTTAACCACAAATGTCTTTCTGCGGCCACCAGAGCTGCCATAGAACGACCCATTAATTTGGCCGATTCTCTGGTGGCACGCAGGGATAAATCAGCAGCCTGACGCAGTTCGCGAACTACGTCAGTACTGACCTCCTCACTCTCACTCATGTCCCTTAGCAGATCAGCCTGGTATGCCTGCAAGATTGACATAGTATGCAGACATGACGCAGCCTGACCTGCTGCCGAATATGCTTTACCCACCAAAGCCGAAGTGTTTCTTAAAGGCTTGGTGGGTAATGCCGGTGCCTTAAAAGATGATGCTGCTTCGGGGGAGAGATGGCTCGCAAGCGTCTCTTCCACACGAGGCAAAGCACCATAACCATGAGCCTTGGCTCCCATAATATTAGCGTATGTTGAAGTCTGGGGACTAAACACTCTATATGACACCGGTTTTCTCCATGATTTCGACACCTCGGTGTGGAGATCATGGAAAAACGGCAGGCACCGGCGTGGAGGCTGCACACGTGACGGCAAAAATCTCTCATCCAACTTTGATTTAGAAACAGACTCCTGTCTAGTCACTGGCCATTCAATATTAAGTTTTTCAACAGCTCTTGTTAACACCTCCATAAGCTCATAACTCTCAGGAGTGTGGGGTGGCGAATCCTCCACATCTCCCTCAACACTAACAACATCAAGTTCCTCAGAACTGGATAGCTGCAGCATTGGTGCCTCAGCCCGAGCGGAAGAAACCGCAGCGCGTGCTTCCGAACCCGGGACTGAGGCACTGGATCTCACAGGTGAAGGGAGAGATAAGGCAGAGCCCGTCTCAAACCCCGCTGTGAGATCCATCTGCGATCCCCACGATAAGCGCCGCCGCTCTGCCTCGGCAGAAGCGGGACCCGAACCGCGGGGAGCGCGCACCGAACCGCTCTCCTCAAAGAGCGATCGGCGGGAGCGGAGCGTCCTTAACGGCAAACGCTCGCAATGCTCACAGTCTGCTCCCTCGAGAGCAAACTGGGCATGCTGAACTCCCAAACAAACAACACAAAGATCATGTGTATCCCCGCTCGTTAAATAACGCGAGCAGGGAGGAACACACTTTCTAAACTGCTGTTCGTCCGCCATAATCTCTCAATATATATATATATATAGGGATAAATTGTTTGTGTGGTGCAGGGTATGTAAGACAGACAATATCACACAGGGACAGATTCACATGTAGCGCGACTGAAAGCACAGAAGCTAATGCGCTTGTGTTTTTGGGGTGCTTTATAGTTTCCTGGTCGATGACGTCACCCGCCTATGACGTTTCATCTCTCCATTGGGCTGATTCCATACGTGCTTCATGACGCACAACGCAGGGGCGTTCCCGCAGCGTTTGACGCAGCTCGAAGTTCCCTTGAAAGGGAACTTTTTATGAGGTTGGTTGCCTTATAGTCAAGAAAATCTATAGAAGTGTCTTTAACATAGTTTTAATATGGTCGTTAAAAAGGTTGTTAGACATGGTAATGGCTACCGATGAAGACAGCTTTTGTAGAGTCAAGAAAAGTCTGGATATTAATGAATTTAATATTACATTCTGTATAAATGACAGTCTTAGGAGGCTGTTTAAAAGATTATTTGTGTATAGAGAGAGAGAGAGGGAGACTGTTTGAGTGGAGGAAGGGATGGTAACTGTGTCTGTCTTTCTGTTATTGGCCTGCTAGAGCAAGCTGAAACAAAATAATGATAATGAACCAAAACAACCCAGCTGACTTTTCTAAAATCAAATGAATAATGAACAGACATGATTTGAAACTGGTTAAGAGACCATGTACAATTAGGAATAAACTTGGAATTCATAATGAATATCATCAGCAAGGTAAACAAATGGTGAAAATTCCACAGGTCACACCAAAAAGGGACGACTGGCTAGACCCTAGACCCGGCTAGTGTTTGTTAGTCACTAGTGAAATACTTAGGGTCTCCATTCACAGGTGACAGCAGCCAGGAAATGGCTCACTCCAGTGGGGGTGCATCATGATCTAAGGAGGAAATCTGGCAATGATCAGAAAATGGTTGGAGAGTGGGACACCTGGGTCCAAGCCTCTCACATCAGACTACACCGACAGGCCTCGACCATCATATACAGCACAAAGTAAGGGATCAAAGGCTCGTGCTAGTAACGGCTCTCCCTCTCCAACGAGGGAAAGACCATTGCAATGAATCGCAAAGAGTCACCCTGGTGAAGACGGGATGTCCATGGGGCAAACGAGATGACCAACACACCAGGAGGAAGATGTACCAACTAATGGTTTGAGTTTAGCAAAGGAATCTGTTTTGTAATGATTTTGATGATGTATTTGATTGAATTAAAATACTTAGATCCAATGATGTGATGGGTTAAGGATTCATTAGAAAATATTTCAGGTAAATTATAGGGATTATTATTGAAGAAACTTGATGACTAGGCTTTCAATTAAGGGTAAGAAAGAAAATCTGGCCGATCATGGAAAAATCTGTATGGTAATAAGCTAAAAGACGGTCCGTAACGGAAATATTAGAGTTAATTTTGAACAACTACATTGGTTAAAAGAATGGATAAAAAATATAAAACCTTTTCTGGATAGATTTTATTAAATACGGTGTTAAAAGTTAAGAAAATATGGTTAGGAAAATGGAGGTGATATATGGAAATGGGCATGGACTGATGGTAGATGGATAAGATTGGTTAATATTTGGGGGGTTGGGGGTGCTGGTTGCAAACTGTACTACCAATTTCAGCGATAGGATTATCAATATTGTTATGTTTACCATGCATTATAATGTGTGTTTCCAGCTCAGTACAGAGACTGGTTAAAGCTGGGATGTCTGTTCAATAGGCTTTATGCCCAGCTTCAATACTTCCTGAACTTCATCCAGCTCCTTTGTTTCCTGTCTGCCATTATTGGACAAACTGATTAATTCAGGTGTGCCTGATTATTGTTACTGAGGCCAGACACACCTGGATTAATCAGTTTGTCCAATTTGTGTGTGACTGCCTTCTGACTGGCTGCCAAAAGCAGCCCATCAGGGGTGAATACTGGTAAAGACTCTTTCTGATAATTTATCTTCTGCATTATTATTGTATTATGATCCAGATGTCTTAGCCCCTCATGTGATACTATTCTAAATAGCTTAAAGGGGTCATATAATGCCATTTTTGTACAAGTTAATATGAATCTTTAGGGTCTAAATGAAAACTTTGTAATATACTTTTATTAAAAATTATCATTAGTATTTTTAGTACTAATTTTACATGGTCAAAAACAGCTCTGTTTTCAGCCCGCCGTTTCAGTGCATATGCCTTTAAATGATAATGAGCTTTGCTCACTCCGCCCCTCTGTTCTTTGGGGCGTTTTGACACAACGCACATGGAGTGTTGCCTTGTATATTTTTTTCAACAATTGTATATAATTGTTGCCTTGACAACAATTGGGTATATTTTGCAACAAGAATGGCAGCGGGAGTCTCTGAGGAAACATCTGTTCTACCATACCAATTTGAACCGGAGTCGGACCCGGAACAAGATGACGGCCCCGAATAAGTTCAACAATTAAGGCTCGAACAGGACGTTTCTGAATGGTTGGTTACTTTGATCTATTTTTGTAACTTATGTACTGGCAGAGTAACTTAAACAGGGTAAAGTAGTGAGATACAGACACTATGTGTTTACTGATGTATAGGTTAGTTCGTTGACAGATTGACGTTGAAAAACTTTTTTTTGGTAAATGTAGGCTTGTCAGTGATGCGTAACGTTATCTCAGTGTTAGGTACAACTGTCAGTGCTGAAACATTAACCATAACGCGTTGTTCATTATAAACGTGGGATTATGAATTATATTGAGAATGTCGTAATGTTACAGAGAAAACATGCCGTAATATACCCTGAGTGTAAACATTAGCTGCATTCATCGTGAAGCGTGCAAGCGATTTGCAAAGATTAATATTTAAAGGTTAATAAAACGTTACACTCACTTCTTCTGGAGGTGCCGGGAACACGAATAGTTGGTCCCGATTCTGTTTTCAGGACCAGCTTCTTAGCAAAACCAGATTTACACTGACGCTTGTTTATAAAGCAGTCTGGTGAGAAATGATTAGCGCAAACATAAAAGCATTTACATAGATCGTTGGGAATATTCCCTTCAAAAATAAAACTCAGCCACTGCGTCTTCAGCGGTTCGAATTTAGGAACATCAAAATGACTGCTGTGTTCGTTATTACAGCCAAGAACAGAACACCACAATCGCTTAGACGCCATTCTGCTCCAGTGTATCAACAATGGCAGACTACCATGACAGCTCGCTCAGGCCGGGTCTGTGCTGAAACGCTGCTGTCAATTAACAATCGTGGGAGGGGCATCCGTTTTATTGACGTCACAAAATCGAACGGCTAAATTTAAGGCAGGGGAAAACATATAAGGAGATTAAAACAAAAACACTGGATGGATTTTTATCATTATATGATGGTTGTGTACAGGCACTGCCAACACACATTTCAGTACAATCAACTTGTAAAAGTGCATGTACCATTATATGACCCCTTTAAACATTATGCGAACTTATAAAGCTAGAAAATTACTTGATTTGTTTAACTTGTATGATTTTGTTTAACCCAGTGCTTACAGTGTTTATAAATTACAATTTTATTGTTGTTGCTTTTTGTTTTTTTATGTTACACTATGTACTATCAAGTTATATCTCTGTCTGTGAAGTCTTATAGTTTTCACTTATGTTAGCCTGGTATGTTAATACTAAAAATGCAAAAAAATAAAAAAAATAAAAAAATACAAAAAGGTTACACTTTACAATAAGGTTCATTAGTTAATTTTAGTTAATGTATTATCTAACATGAACTAACCATGATCAATACATTTGTTACTGTATTTGTTAATCTTTTTTAACGTTAGTTAATGAAAATACAGCTGTTCATTGTTTGTTCATGTTAGTTCACAGTGCATTTACTAATGTTAAGACTTTAATAAAGTATTTGCAAAGGTTAAAATTAACATTAACAAATATTAATAAATGCTGTATTAATGCAGGGTTACACTTTATTTCGATAGTCACTTTAGACATTCTACAAACTATAAGTAACTTTTCAACTTCATGTCAACTAACTGTCATTAGAGTATTAGTAGACTGTAGTAGACTGTTAGGTTATGGTTAGGTGTTAGGGTTCGGGTTAGGAGAACAAGTTGACTTGTAGTTGCTAAGTTACTTATAGTCAGTATAATGTCTGTTGGGGGACCAACACAATAAAGAGTTAGCAAATATTAAGCAGACACTCTACTAATACTCTAATGACAGTTAGTTGACATGTAGTTGAAAAGTTACTTATAGTTAGTAGAATGTCTAAAGTGGACTATCGAAATAAAGTGTTACCTAATGCAGTTCATTATTAGTTCATGCTAACTAATGAAGTTAACTAATGAACTATATTGTAAAGTATATAGTTCTTCTTCAACCCCCCCCCCCCCCCCCCCCCGAAAATATTTACGATTCTTCCAAGCAGATTCAATCACTCCTAACATACATCAGACCACAGGAAAATCTCATACGATAGTCTGCAGAACCATCAAGATAATAAGGACTTTAACTAAAATTAAAGGGGAGAATTGGGCTCAAAATTGGCCCGATTATCTAGTAGCATGTTGGTGCCTTTAGCTGCGTCTCATTTTGAAGGCTGCGGTCTTTGAAGGTTGCATTTGTCATCCAGATGTCATCAGGGCTGTCTGTTTTCAGAAAAGCATCTATTATTTTAAACACAGAAAACATCTCAATTAGCCGCAAAACACAGAAAAGGCTGTACAGTATGCTGTGTTGCCGGTGAGACTGCATTTCGTCAATGGAGAACAAAGACTTTACATATATTCCTGCGGGGCCGCAGGATAACTACCGCCTGTAGGAAGGGCCAGCTCAGCACTTGTTGGATGAGGGATAATTTTTTGTTAAACTACAAATGGACATTTGCTGTCAAATAAACATTCTTTACATGCATAACTTGAGATGTTTTTTTTAACACGGAAAACTTAGCTTTTCTGATTTCTAACACACATTCACAGTGTTCGGCTGGTCTTTCGTCTGTCAGAGCGGAAACAAAAGCTGATGCTCTCTGTGTGTTTTTCCGTTGTCTCCGGTCACGTTCATATTTAAATTGCGTGTGCTTATTTCGTCCATTAGATCTAAAGATCTGAAAAAGCCCACATATTTACCTACCCATAGACCCTCTTCTTGAAGAAATCAGGACAGAAGTGGTTGAAAGTGGAAAAAAGAGACAGATTAAAACACCAGGTGTAAACAGGAACGTGTCTCCCTCGTGTACTTGTGATCCGAATTATCAAATCTCATATTAACCACTTAAAGGGTCAAGAAAACTTAAACCATTTTTTAAAAAAAATTTAACAAATTTATGTATAGAAGTCAATGTTACCATCCGTTAGTTTTGACTGTTGGAGAAAACTAGTTCATTTTAAACCTTTTTGCACTATTTTCAACTTCCGGGTTTAAATTAATCTTCGCGTCAACGTCAGAGGATGTGACGTTTTCTCGTACTATAGTACGGTGATGACTCATCGGTGTCTAAAAATTATCCATGAGACTGTGTGTCCTTATCCTATGAGAAGACACTTCGCTTAATTATTCATGACAGCACATTTTGATTTCCTATGACAGGAGCTTCAAACAGTGAGATGATCACATACAGTAAGTGAGAGATGCATTAATGGATCAAAAATAAGTGTTTGCTTTGTAAGAGATTCTGCATTGCATAAGTTATCTTCAATGGATAAGTCTTCGGCACAAACGTGATTCATCCACACTGTGAGTGTAACCAATCAAACGGCATATAGGCTAGCCTATATACCGCAGCAAGTCTAGTCAAGTCACCTTTATTTATATAGCGCTTTTTACAATACAGATTGTTTCAAAGCAGCTTTACAGAGATAACTGGAAAACAATGTTGTAATAATATTGTTAAATATAAATTAAATGTCCCCAACTAAGCAAACCAAAAGCCAAAAGAGCATTTTGCAGCCAGGCAGCATTACAGGTCAGAAGTCAAATGGGATCAGAACCTTCACAATATTTATCCAGTTCATCTGGTTGGGAGTCGGAGTCATCATGGAGACGAGTTTGTTGAGGTGTCCATGAGGCCTTCACAGTGTTGATGAGGCTGGCACTTCAGGGATGCGTTGTCATCATGTCCATGCGCAGGTCCTTCAGATCCGGATACGGCCTGGATCCGGCGTACTGCAGTAAACCTCGGGATAAACAGAGAGACTAATATTAGCGTAGACGCCATCCTTCTTATGATGTACCAAGTACATCAGGATTTATGGGAAGTGTTCCCGGTTCCGGCTGATCTAAACTATGCAGCCTAACATTGAATTATAGAAGTCTATAATGTGTTATGTGTATGCTAAGCCAAAGAGATGTGTCTGCTTCCAAGCAAATCCAGATCAAAAACACATCTCTTCAACCGGGCATACACATAGAACACTTTACATTCCTTTTATTCAAATCAGTTAAATGTTTATTAGGCTGCATAAATTAGGTCAGCCGGAACCGGGAACACTTCCTTTAACACCCGATGTACACGCTACATCATAAAAAGAATGGCATCTACGTTAATATTAGTCTTTCTGTTTATTCGGAGGCTTACTGTAATCAGCCGGACCCGGACCGTATCCAGATCAGATGGTGGACTTGCGCCTAGACACGACCAATACGCATCATAATCTGAATAATAATCATACACTGTTCGTTCGTTGGCCAAAGGAGGACTGGCTCCCCGACTAGGGTGACCACCCGTCCCGCTTTGTTTTGTACCGCACAGCATTTTCACCCCTTGTCCCGCACGTCGCATATTGAGAAAATGTCCCGCATTTTATTTATTCTTTTTGCGCCGTAGTTTTTCACCTAAATTTAACAGCGCTTCATCAGAAGTACAAATACAACAGCCGTTTTTAAAATCCTATCCAATGGTTGTAAGCAAAGGATTAAACACGGTCACTAGTGGGTTGTGACGGCTGTCAATCAAAATGTTGAGCGGTGATTCGTTCCATGTGTTTCTGTCAGAAAACAAATGGATAATTCGGTATCTTAAATTTAACAGAATTTATCAACTTGTTGCCTGCTGTGCTTGTTTTAATTCACATCCTTTCTAAAAAAAAATATGAACGTTTTTGGTTTAATATATTATTAATATATAAGACTGTTCATGATCTAAATTCATGTTGGTTTATATTTTATTTGTTCATTATTTATTTTGTTGGATTTTAGTTGGACTTGGTCAGAACTGTTTCAGAAATAGTGATCTGGATGATGCTGCTGCCTTTGGCCTCAGTGATGTTGAATTTAAACGTCATGTAAAATAAAGACGTTATGTTACATTGTGATGTAATTGTGTTTCATTATATAATTATGTAACAGTTTCAGGTTATGTTTTAGTGTTGGTAACATGTCCCACACAAACTTATAATCGTCCCACATTTGTATGTCATCCTATCCCGGACTGAGCATGGGTTCTCCCAAGTTTTTTTTTTTCTCCATTCTGACACTGATGGAGTTTTAGTTCCTTGCTACTGTCGCCTATCTTCGCCTTTTCGCCATTGGCTTTTGGCTTGCTTAGTTGGGCACATTTAATTTTATATTTAAGAATATTATTACAACATTATTTTCCAGTTATCACTGCAAAGCTGCTTTAAAACAATCTGTATTGTAAAAAGCGTTGAATAAATAAAGGTGACTTGACTTGACTATTTCAGTGGGCAGCCATTTATAGAGGTGTCTGGAAACCATTGTGGACGTTATCAAGTGCACTCATTCAATCACACAATGCACTGCGATAACAAGTGTACAACCGATGTACACTATAGAGAATACCCATAATGCACCGTGAGAGTCGTGCGTTTAATGAATTCCCGCGTCTGACCAGAAGATGGCGCTGCAGCTGAATCATCCATTTCCAAACCACTTTCCAATGCGGCTACAGCGTAATACCATACAAGTATAAATTCCTTTTTAATTGATTATTAAAAGGTTTATACATGCTAGCTACCATGGCAAGAATTCAGGATAAATCATTACTACTGGAGCTGCAAGTTTGCTACGTTTCAAATGGTTATTAAAGCACACCCTATGCAAAAGCGGCAGCCCTTCCACCACACTCAGTGTCCGAAGTCACTCACTCGTTTTAATTTACTCCTTCAAGTGGACTACCGGTATATTAGTGGAGTAATAGGGAATAGTGAATGAAGGTCTATGGGGCAATTTCGTACACAGCATCAGTGATTTGTTAATTTTGTGTTGACCGTGCATGCACAGAATAAGTTCTGTACAGGAAACAGAAATGATTAGTTCACCTCCTGAGTCGTTCGTTCTTTTGTCACGTGGCATGACAGCCGTATTGGTTGCAGAAATTAGTTAATAATTCCCAACCTTCCTTACAAACAAGTGTTTTTTTTTTGTTTTTTTTTACTTTAGTAACGTGATGCCTTTCTGGTCTCAAATTTCGAACAATTTACACATTTGTGAATTTCTGTCAAGATGGTTCTTTTCCATAGCTCGTAATGAACGGACGACTCGGACCCAAAGTCTCGGGTGGTGAACTAATTATTCTGAATCAATTTCTGTTTCTCATAATTTGGCCTGGTTGCATTATAGTTTTTTTCTTATTCTAAATGTGATCAACATTTGCCTAAGTTTATGTGTTGCGGAATTTGGGTATCAATGTGTAACATTTCAATTATTTTCTGCTAAAATGAACTAAATGACTTGAAAGAAAAAAGCGTAGAATGAGAACGAGATTCAACGATCCAAACTTCCCATTAAGGACTATACGTTCTGTAATAAATCTAAGACCCGTTCGCGATATTTTTTTTCACAGGATGGTAGGGGAAGACTCATGAATATTCATTAGGGAACTCATGCCTGATTGGTCTGATGACCTACCCCCTAAACCCGCCCCTAAACCTACCCGTCACTGGGATTAAGACCAATCAGGGATGAGTTCCCTAATGAATATTCATGAGTCTTCCCCTACCATCCTGTGAAAAAAAATATCGCAACCGTTTCAGCTACAAATGTGTAAATTTTGTTTAGATTTGAAATTTGAGCCTTTTGAAAAATGCCTTTGTTTCAATAGTCTTTGTAAGAGGCTTTTAAAGCATTACAGCCTAAATAGCCCTTCGCACAAAAGCCAGAGTGAATCTTCGAACAATTGTACACACAGTGCAATATCCTCCTGAGACCCCAAGACTATTTTTTCATGTCATCACATTGTTTAGAGCATAAGAAACAAATGGTAAAAAATGAAAAATGACATTTTATTCATATGTTATGCTATGTCCTCTTTAGTGGACACCAGGAAAATTGTATTGAATTATATGGCAAAAACAATGGGATATTTTTTCATTCACCAATACATTTTTGGGTTTCAGGATTTTTTTTTTAACCAAATTTTATATAAAGATGATTCTTAACTATGTTATGAAATATATAACGGAAGGAATTGATGCACAATTTTACTTTATGAAATATGTGGGTAAAATTATGAATATTCCCATTCAATGCAATTTATCTATACACTGTATCTAATTTGCACATCAATGTTTCTTGGGGAAACATTTAATGAAAAAAAAAAGAAGTCTAACAATAGGAGTAATAATTGGCAACATTTGAATAATAATATCTTAATATTTCATAGGAATGTTGATGTATACTTTCTTTCCCTATTCACTTGTGTATCCCAAAATGCCTGATAAACAAGATTTAAGTCCTGGTGTCTCTACAGTGGACACGTACACAATCAATGCCCTGTTCTGTAACAGAAAGTCATATTTTGATTTGAAACCCCATAACATTTTCCTGAGATGTTGGTTTATGAAACACAATTTGAAAAGTAGTCCAATTTAAATTATAATAACATTATATTATCATATTTCCACAAAATGGTTCAATGTTGTTGTAGCAAACAATTGTGTTTAACAGTTTTCCACTGAAAACACTTATTTACTGAAACATTCTGAGAGTTTAAGCTCGTTTGAATCCAAAACCCAAACACCAAAGGCAGTGCTTTTTTGTAGAATTTTATTTTTGAAATTATTTTATAAAATCATCGCTTTAATTAATTTATATAATTATAGGATTATACTTTTACTGACACACCCCCTGACCCACCCAGCCTCTTGGCCCCACCACGACAGAGAGAGATCTGACTAATGCTTGATGAAGCGCAGGAAAACGAGGAGCAGAAGAGTACGTGTCTCTGGGTGTGTGTGTGTGTCAGGGTCAATTCACTCATCATCAGTTCATCTCCAGTGAAATTACCACACAAACAGATTAAAAGGTTAAGATGACGTGTGTGAGAGAAAGCGTCATCCATCCCCCAAGGTTAAAACCCTTTCAAATGGCTCAGTTACTGTGCAGATAAGCAGTACAGGTATGGTTCTACCTTCACAGCCTGTGGGTGTTTGGCACATAGCAGTTTTGACTGGTTAATCATGCTGTCATTTGGGTGGAAAATCCAATCACAAAATTCTTGGCTGCTGTATTGTACTGGAAACAACTGCAGAATTTTAAGGAGGAAGCAGAGTATTGTTCAACAGAAAGACAAAGGCTAGAGGACGAGCTGCATCCACTAACACTCATTTCACTAAATCAAAAACACAAACTGAAGTTACTTTGTCAGAACATGCCATCTTCATGTCTTGTGCTTCTGTTTCCCTGACGAGTTTTTTTTTTTTTTGGCCCTCGCTTTATGCTGCGTACAGACATTAAGCATCAAGTCCTGCATTGTGTGCAGCCTTCAGGTCACCTAAGGCAGCAAGGAGAGCAGGCTGAAAGGTCTCTGAAATTAAAGATATGTATCCAGAATGATATACTGACTTTGTTCTGTTCGTAAAGGCAGAAAAAAAAATAACAAAAATAATAATAATAATTATATATATATATATATATATATATATATATATATATATATATATATATATATATATACACACACACACACACACACACATACACAGCCCAGCTAAACAAAATAATTAAAATATTTGCTGTCTGGATTTAAATTGGCAAATGTTTAAAAGTCTATGACTGGATCATTATTGCAGAGATTTTTTATTTATCTAGCATATTACATGTTTGGCAATAGTTCTTCTAACCCTGATGGAGTGAGTAGCTTTTCATTTCTTAAACCATGTAGGAAAAAAACAGCATGGCCATATTGATGGAATACCATTTATTTCCAACAAAAGGTGCATCAATTTTTAGTCCAGATCTTCTATTGTCAATGCAAGAGTCCAGCACTCTGTAAAGTCTCCTCCAGCACATCCCACAGACTTTCAGTGAGTTTAAGATCTGGACTCAGAGGAGCCGATTCATGTTTGTAAATGATTCTTCATGATGCTCCCAACCATTCTTACACAGTTTGAGCCTGATGTCTCTTGACATTGTCATCCTGGAATATGGCCATGATGTGTCTTCCTACATGGCTGTTTAAGAAATGAAAAGCTTACTTACTCCGTCAATTGGCATATAACATAATAATCACTGCAATAATGATTCAATCATAGACTCTTAAGCATTTGCCTAATTAAATCCAAACAGCAATTTTTTTTTTAGTAGTCAGCCAGTGTGTGTACATACATATACACAAATATATAAATCTATATATATATATATATATATATATATATATATACTTTAATTAGTGTTACCTTCATGGAATAATATAAATCAGGCCAACTTTTGAAAATTGTGACTATAATGACTAAAAATTTCTTATTAGGGTGAATTTCACAAAAATATGTCCAAGTCATATTTTACTCCAGAATAAAAACAAAACAACAAAAGAAATAAAAAAGGAAATGCAAGAATTAGTATTCTTCATAAAGAAAATGAAGCCTATGCTGGACCATTTCTTTATGGCATTTTCTTCTTAACAATTAAGTACAATTCCCCATAAAATACACTCTGAAAAAAATTATAATTCTCATAACCGTGACCATAATTCTCAACCATAAGTGAAAACAACACTTCTTTAAGTACTACTGTAAGAATGTGGTAGTATTTGTTGTACTGAGTTCAGAAAAAAACAATTCTAGACCAAAAAGGATGATTTTCAAAGCTGTATTTTTTTCAGTGCAATAATGAGAATCTTATTTTCTCTAAGCATAATATAATGTCTTATTTGGATTTTGGGGTGAAATATGACCCATACAATCCTTTGTGACATTCACCCAGTAGTAACACTTTAGTTTGTCATGGTATGTGTACATACATTTCATGTACAATGAATTAACAAAAAAAAAAAAAACTCAAACTTTAAACCGTTTCTAATGACAGTCAGTGTAGCAAAATATTAAATTATTCTCCATTTCAAATCAATTAAAAACTTAACAGGTTACATTAATGTAAAGGAAACCTGGACAGAGGAAAAAACATGTACACAGACATAATCAAACAGTATGTGCATGAACTTTGCCAAGAAGAGATTCATGGTTCTTGCAAAACATGTTGAAGCCAGGAGTGCCCTCTCCTGGTTTTACTTTCAACAGCAGCATTTTTGAACAGCGTAGGCTGACTTCTTAGGGGTAAACCCACAAGGCATTCCCTGTCAGAGGACTCAATATAGGGACTTAACAGCAACTAGAAGTGCTGATACAAATTCACAACTTAAACCCCATTCAACTGGAAAAGTCTTACACAGATCTACAGTTACACAATTCAAAATATATACTATTTACGTCCAGTGTAATATATTTTTTTTTCTTTCATTTGTTCAAGTTTGAGAAGTTCCAACTTACTCAATTCAATCCCAGGGTGAAGTCTCTGCTAAACTTTCACAGTTCACGCTGCATGGTTATTTTAAAGTTAACAAACATTGATACTGAATGGATTTCTCTGGTTAAAACACCTTTTTTTGTCCTTGATAAAGTAGAGCTACAGAGGGACAAGAAGTGCACAGCAACATCACATGACCAAAACAACCGCCAACTGAGAGAGGGAGCAGGAAACGTTAAATAAAAATAACAAAACAAATCAAGTGTGAAAAAAGCAGAGATAAAAGGAGCAATAGAGGTGTAGTGCACAACTGAAGCGTGGCTGTGTTACCGGTCTATCGATACACGAGGTGGGATATGGTGCTGGATTTGAAATTGAGCTGATGATTGGGCACAAAGTTATGATGAGGATTCTTGCGTGTGCACACATCACTGCCGTACAGGCTCATGCATATGTCACATGACACCTTAGAGCAGTTCACACAGGTGTGGGAGGCCCCGGGCTTGTTGCAAAAGCCACAACGGGAGCCACCCAAACTCATCCGCTCCCCTCCGCTGCTGCTGCCGCCGCTGTTGACGGAGCTGACCACCGATCCCACGGGTTTACTGGGAAACAGCTTGCTGCTCATCACAGCTTTGTCCAGCAACAGCGAGTGGGACTGAGCGTGGGGGAGAGGGTGAGGGTGAGTGTGGGAGTGGGCATTGGAGTAGACGGACAACTTCTCCTTGATGGGCATGTATCCGTCCAGAGGGCGGGAAGTTTTAGTGTAATCCTGGAAGCCGCAACATGGCGTCGGTTCCACCGCATGGCAGGACGAACACAAGATCATGTCGCACCGCTGGCAGGAGGAGAGCGAAGGGCAGCCCATCCCGCAGCCCTGGCATTTCATCATGTGCCCCTTCAGAACCCAACCGTCCCGAGCTTCTCGAGGCTCCCGGCTCGGCGGTCTGGAAGGCGTCTGGAGGCCACCCAAACCCCGCTCAGTGTACAAGTCCACCTCATCCAGTGAGGACAAGTGGTAGTATGGCTCGGACGGGGGCGACTGGATGGGAAAGAAGTCCGCCACTGGGCTGTACGAGGGCGGAGCCACCACGGGGTAAAGCGAGGGACTCGGTCGTAGGATTTCATCCTTTATGTCTTCCTCCGTGTCGACGAATAACGGCTCTTTGCGGAGGCTAAGCGAAGCCTTTAACACGGGCTTGCTGGCTTGGTGCCAGTGTCCTGCGCTGTCTGTTACATCCACTGATTTGGAGGGTCGACCGCTTCGCCTAAGATGGGCACGGTCGATATCCACGGGCCGCACCGACAGGCGTGACAATTCTCCGGTGAGGCTGTCCCGTCGGCGGAGGGCGTCAGCACACCCTGCTGCATCTTCTCTGGTGTTCCTCCTCACATCCACGGCCTCCAGCTCCGAGGCGAAGCCCCGAGACATGGACACGACCTCGCTGAGTAACCGGCATTCAGCCTGGGCAAGAAGCAGCTCAAAGGAAAGCTGCCGAAGGTGGGAGGCTCCGCCCGGATGGTCCCGGACGTGGTACTGCAATTCTTGGTCTTTTGAATAGCCCATGGAGCGCAGAAGTGAACGCAGGTCCGCGTCGCATATCACCGACTGCAACTGGTACACATATGGCCCTGTGAAGGTCTGTAAGGGTGAAAGAAAAGTCATTAAACTGTCAAAAGCAAAGGGAATTATGACATTCACACTGTCTTGTCTGATATCTTTCAGATTCACAAACAAGAAAATGTAAGGTAAGGTATTAATAAAAGGTTCAATAACAACCCCAAAATGCACTGAATCTACAACCTTAGCTCCTCACACAACTTGTTTCCTCTGATATATCGTAGTTCACCCAAAAAGAAACATCTTTCCTTTTGTGCTCCACAGAAGTCAAGAACTGCTAAATTGTAATTTTTTGGCCTTTTTTTTAATCCTTCAATCTCTCGACTCACCTTAATGCAACGGAACTCCTTCTTCCACGGAAAGAGCAACAAGTTGGTAGAGATGGTTTCCAGCGTCGCAAAGGCTGTCTCCAATGTCCGCAAGTTTGCGCCTCTCTGAGTTCTCAGTGAGTTCTCTGCTACGTCGTAGAACCGAACCATGCGAAAGCGCTGCCCGGGATCAGGCTGATATGAGCCTAGCAGTGCCGTTGCAGTGGAAATCAGTGCTTCCTCAGTCTTAGCCCCTGGCTTATCTCCTCCTCCTCCTCCTTCACCGGTTCCCTCCTCGAGCCGATTCTCCAGAGATGCCACATACCTGCGGAACAGATCTTCTCGCAACTTGGCATCCATTGGTGGCAGTGCGCTGCGTAGCTGGCAACCGCTTATCCCACAATCCAGGAGTTTCTTTAAATGGGACCCCTTGCCATCTCAAGGCCTCTCTCCCACTAGACACCGAAAGACCTGGGACAACGGTGCAGTGTAGTGAGGAAAATCAACAAGTCGCGATCATCCTCAAAAGGAGTGATATGGAATAATGAAAGCGAAGAGGTGTGCGGTTTAATTTGGGCGAACCCCTTAACCAGGGCTCTTTCCTGCTGTTATAGGCATCTCTGGGTGCCTCATGAGCCAAAACACCTCAAAAGAAGCAACATGACATGAGAAGGTGGTTGAACTGGGGGCTGAATGGAGACTCCTCACCTTTTTAGGCCTTACTGTCAGGTTTTCCCCCTGCAGTAGGTTGAAGGTCAGGGGTTGCAGAGAGGAGAATAGGTTTAAAACACCATGTCCAATACCTCCAGCTGCTGCAATGAGAGAAAAACAAAATCTGTTTAAATAACACCACTCTGTGTAATAAGTGGAGGCTTGGCTCAGTCTATTGACCTGCAATCACAGAGCTAGTTAATAATGCAGGTATGCATCACAGAAAGACCAAAGCAGACCATGAGAATGAACATTACATATTTGTCATGTGGTCTAAATTATAGTAGGATGTATTTAAAAATGTTTTGAGCTTTTGTGAATGGAAATTTGTGCAATTATGTGGAATGGATTTGAATATGGGTTAGCCTAAACGGAGTAAAATGTTTGAAAGTTAGCATGGGCAGTTAGATCCTGCTGGTAGATGCCATAACAACACAAATTTAGGTAGAAAATAATCCTCCTCCTCTAACAGACATTAAAATGTAGTCATGTATTTGTACAAAATGCATTTTTTTTTTTTTAAAGGCAACATATACACTACAAATATTTCATTATAATAATGATACTGTTTCTTTGAATGGCATTTAAATAAAATGGATTAACACAAAATTGGAAAAACTAAACTTTTGCCCTTGATATAACAGCTCATGAGCAATGAAAGGTTTCGGACAGTTGGTTCCATCAGCCAATCAGCATTTACTGCTCAGGTGATTGACTCATAGATGTCTGTGTCCAAAGATAGCAGCATGCAAAATACTTCCTGAGTTTATTGATAATTTGAGATGAATTGGAATTAAAACTGAAATCTTTCTCCAGGTAATATATAGATACTGAAATCATCAGCAAATTAGATAAAAAAAACAACAACAACAAAAAAAAAACTTGTAAGGACAGGGGACAAATTTTGATTTGTCAATCTTGTGAATGACAGGAATTTGGAACTTTCCACAAAGCTTTGTGTATATAATCCTGTATATAACACAGGAGCTCAAAACTACTAGTTCGAGTAGTGATTGTGGACTGTGTACAAGAAGTCCACACAAACCTCTTCCACGTTCCTCATTGGTTAGGCTGCCAACTGAGTACACAGTATTCCCAGCATTTACCTTCAATGAAAACTGATGAGACTGTCATTCAAGCTACCAAATACATAGATTTAACACACTAAGCTATCTATCTATCTATCTATCATTATTATTGTCATCACCACCATCAGGATATCATTCTATCATAATCACAACATCATACTGAACATAGAAAATGTGTAAAAATCCACCTAAACAAACCAGGGTTTACAGAGAACAATGAAGTATTAACAGATGGTTATTTCTGCCTACATTGCATTGCTACAGTGATAAACAGTGACGTGTGTTTAGCAACACAGCTAATATGAGTCTCGTTTACTTAGTAAATAAATCTGTCAAAGCACCAGACAGTCCGATCTGATCTCTTAACAAGTGTTTTTATTACAGGAATAGACATTAATATTATCGTTACTCAACTCTTAACTCGTTTCTATGGCTGATATCAGATGCAGTTAGCACACCACTGCTAACATTAGCGCAGTTGTAGGGCCCTGTAAATCCACACACCACAAAATTTAACCACACACCATCCTTCATTTACTTTTTAATTACCTCAATATGAACAAGACTTGAATGTAAACATGCCCGTTGAGTGTCGTGCGGTGCTGGGCACCATTATTGAGCCGCCCTCCTCCCCATCATCCAGCGCCTCTTACCTTCATGTTCCGCTGGAAATCCCCATCGCCACACTGCGCATGCGCCACACTGCCTCCTCTGCGCGCTCCCGAGGCTGCAGATAGGACTAGCCTTGGAATCTCCGGTTCATTCAGCGAGTCGGTTCGCTTACATGATTCGATTCATTTGAGTCATCGCTCAAAATCCCAGAAGTCCCTGCGCTGCATTCAACGTCTTTGTTTTTTATTTTCTACTTCAACAATGTTTGCTCAAACACCACGTCATGTTCAGTTAGCGTTGGATTGTAATTGTACAAATATTTAGTGACGACGTATGTGTTCCAATTTGTTGTTGTCATTCCAGTAAGGACATTTTTTCTGTCAATGTTACGTTGTTTACGTTTTTCACCCACCAATTTCACACTAAAAAGTTTTAACCGTAGACATAATAAATACGTATTTATTATTGTCTAAGGTATCAACTATCTTGCAGTCGAGTAGAAATCCATGATTTTCTTATTCACGCCTTCCGAATCAATTCAAAGAACCGGTTGAAGTGATTCATTTATGAATCGGATACCACTAGCAGCAATATCGCGCTCATAACTCTTGATTAAAAGACGACACACGCACACACTACATCTGTACCATCTTTCACTCATTTGGGTAACCTCTGCGGCTTTTTGTCATTAGTCAAACAGGTTTGTATTAATGTAATTTCTCATGCGTGTGCATGAGATCAGCTGAGTTTGTGCTCCTCCCATCCCGACAGTGAATCTCACCGGACTGGAGGAGTTCAAGAACACGGAAACACAGCGCAGCAGACATGGCAATGCTCAAAACAATAACTCAAACTGATGTGAACGATGCTGAAGATAATGAATTCATGTGTCCAGTGTGTTTGGAGATATTTATCTGTCCGATGACCACACAGTGCGGACATACGTGAGTATCCATGAGGTCTAGTGCCTTACCGCAGTAACTTCTCGATTGACATGTGTAATGTTTATTTCGTTATCACGTGAAACCGACGCACAGCCTTCATGTCATGTACTTAATATGATTGTGCCCAATAATGATCAATAAATGTAGTTGTGATATGAGTTACCCAGAAGACAGAAATTTGTTACTTTCAGTTTTGTTTCTTGTGTAGAAAACTTTGCAATGTGGGATTGTGGGAATTGTAGTGCTAGCTTAATTATGCTTTGATCAAACTACAACACCCACAGTGACCTATGAAACGGGGTCTTTTCCATTTTTGATGAGGTTTAAAAAAAAGTACTTTTATATACATTTCAAGGGTCATACATTACCGACAATCATAACAAAACACCAGTAAAAGCGATAAAAAGAGGAATACTTTGTTAAAATAGATTAAAGAGTATGTTGATTCATGGATAGTTTATTACTTTAAATGGGGTGGGGTGGGGGGGGGGGGGGTAATGGTGGTAACAGTGTTGATGAAACCTTCAAGTGTATTTATATAAGTTAATAGGGTGAATTAAGGGTGATTGGGACAGTTTAAAAAAAAGGAGTTTCTTGACATAAATTAAAAACATCACCCCGACACATTATACATTTCTGTAATCTGAAGATGTTAACTATCCATTTGAACAGGACACAAGTTTATATTATAGTGAATGGATACATGACATACATTTTTATGCAAACTGTGCCAAACAGCCCAACAGTTTTGTGGTTGATTAGGGTTGGCACAAGTGTAAATGTTGGAAAACACAAATTTAGAGCATAATCAATGGTTATCTATTGCCAGGTTAATAATTTTCTTAATTAGCTAAGTCTTTAAGCACTGCCCCAATCACCCAATGGGACAAAATAAAAATAAATAAAAAACTAATTCTGAAAATAGAAGCATGAAATGAACGCATTTTTACTGATTGTGTTGCAGTAGGCATCATATTCATGGTTCCATCAAATGTGTGTGTAAAACAGTGGTTATGATAATTTTAAGGCTTGTTATTTTCCTTACTTCATGCATTTCAGGGTCAACTTCCTGTTTGATGCATCCCCCGCCCACCAACATAATGTCACACCAATGAGGGCGTCCCATTTTGATTTTGTGGTCTCACAGATAGGACTCAGCAAAAAAGTGTTTATTTTCAACCATTAGGCGAGAAAATTGTCTCCGTCACCCTTAATTCACCCTACATAGTGAGAAACAGAGTCATGTATCTTGTTGGAAAGTGGGATTGTTTTGTTGTCATCCAAATGAGCATATTTGCATCAAACATTACTATTTTAAATCAAACATAGCTATATCCCTTTGGTCTGGTCAGATTCTGTGAAAGCTGCCTTCGGGAGTGCTTGCGGCCTCAGAAACCTGTGTGTGCAGTCTGCAGGTCTGATCTGCACAAGTGGGAGAAGGCAGATCGTTTACAGGACTTGATGCAGAGATCAGTCGGGAGGTGCAAAGGCTGTACAAAAGAGGTGTGTGGGTGCATGTATGCGAGTTGAACTGTGTATGTTACGTTTAGATGGCATTACTTATTAATTTATAAGTGAGTTTTTTCTGGCCAAAAAACACCCACTCAATCAGGAGGAGATTGCTAAACACAGTAGGGACATGTTTATCTGAACTAGATTATACTGCAACAATTGACAAACAGATAATAGAAAAAATGCATTAAATGGTTGTACAGGAAATATTAAAGAAATTAGGGACAAGTAGTGTTGAAATATTGACAAAAAAAAGATACCTTGGAAGGTTTAGGCCTGTTGTAGACCGCTGACTTCTGAAGATTTCCAAATTCTTCATGTTCTGTGCGGTGATTAATTCATGGCAGTGACAGAAACTGATGGATCTATTATGCCCCTTTTTATAAGATGTAATATGAGTCTTATGTGTCCCCAGAATGTGACCTAATTTTCAGCTCAAAATACCCCTCAGATCATGTATTATAGCATGTCCAAAATGCCCGCTTTTGGGTGGAAGCAAAAACATCTAGATGTTTTTGTGTGCGTGTCTTTAAATGCAAATGAGCTGCTGCTCCCCGCCCCCATTTCCAGAAGAGGGCAGAGCCTTCGTGCCTCAGCTCAGATACTCCAAAACTAGAGAAACGGCATAGTGCAGTTTCCACAAAACCTGTTTTTTAATTCCACTGCGTGCGCTGCCTTTCAATTATTTTCCATGTAAACATGCACTTGAAGGAACTTGCTTTTCCCCTACAGTCCGTGGCCATTCCTAGGGTTCTTACAAGTTAAACTGCCTTTAATTGAGCACTGTGTTTTGAAAACGCTGTTTCCTGTGCAAGACGCTATAAAAGATGCCAAGACGCGAATACAATGGTCAAACACATCCGTCTAGCCAACGACTCATTTTGAGACTCTTGTCTTTTTTGTTGTTGTTACCATCTGTCACGGATACTGCTACCAGGAAGCGCATGCAGATGAACCCCAAAAGCTTGAATATTTCTGCAGCAATATTATGGACGTGTTAAATATCTCTGTAGTAATATTTGCCTGTATTATGTAACGCGTTGCCTTAATTAAAAATATTCAGTAACTGGAACATTGAGTGATAATATTTCAAAGTGATTTCCGTAATTTGGACAGACAATAAATATTGTATTTACTTATTTCAGAAACGTTCCAGTAAACACTGCTAATGGAGACAATTCTATTTTAAAGCATCTATGTGAAAACAGACCTGGAAAGAGACGTGAGGATTTGGGGAGAAAATGAGAGATTCTTAGTGCATTCCAGTGAATTATTAATGCGATATATATCGTAAATTAAATCAGGAAAGCAGACCACAAATGCACAGTATATGTTATCCTTTTTCATACTCTTACAGTGGAATACAAAATATAAAAAAAGAAAATAATCTGCAGGAAAAGAAGGTAGCGTCTGAAAACAGCTCATGCCTCAGATAGTCTTGTTATACCACGTCACATTAAAATACCAAGCTTTACATTATTATCTTGAAGTCTGAACAGGGCCGTGCACAGACATTTTGAGGGGCAGTGGCCTAAACCAAAAAAAAGGGGCACTAAGGGGGTGGTTGCTTGTTAACACAAATTATTCAGTTATTACATTTTAGACTTTATCAGGAGAATACTCTAACCAGGGGTGTTATTCATACCACTTTGTCTACAAAGTGTGCCAACAACAGAACATTTAGTTATTGGTATTAGATCTGATCGAGAGTAGCCTACAATAATTTGATTAGACAAGCAGCTAATTCTAAGAACGTAGATATGTTGTACAAGTTGTTAGCACTAGTAGAAGACCAAGAGCAAAACATTACTGACATTAATAGAAATAAAAAAAGAATAATTTCGCAGATTCAACCACTGTCTTGCATAGCCTACCTGTTAATGCGACAGCTTTCGTGATGCTTTTACACTGGGCTCGTTTGCTGCGGTCCGAGGCCGAGCGCGATTGTTCCCGGCGCCCCCTCGCAACGTTGGTCTGGTTTCACACTCAACTTGATTCTATCGAACTCTGGTGCGTTTGCGTGCATCTTACGTCATTGCAAACGTGCACGGCGCATGATAGAAAACACGACGCGGGTCAATATATTGTGTTTTTTATTAATTTGGTGCTATTATGCATAGCTGAGTGAACAGCACAGGTTTACTGTGTCTTCCCGCTGTTTGCAAATGGACTCTTTTGAGGAGACAGTTGATTAATTTGTTGCCCTGATTTGCACGCACTATGCGCGAATACACTGCAGGCTCACTCTTGCTCGTATCCAAGGTAAATCTTCATCCCTTACGTGTGTTTTATTTTAACTAACTTCCTGAACAAGTGCGCACCCAAGTCCGTGTTGCTTTCACATGCACGCGAACCGCAGCACAGTTCAGGAGCAACCGAACTCAGACCACCTCCTCCAGGCAGGCTCAGGTTCGGTACCCCAGGCGCACCCGGGTCCACATGACAGCGTTCACATTAGCGATTTTTCATGCGAACCGTGCCCCGTTCCGAACTAAACTGCCAGTGTGAAAGGGTCATCAGTTTCAAGAGAGCGCCGCGCAGACAAATATACTGTGAGTGATGCTGCGGAGCGAGCGGGAAAACCTGGAGCGGATATGGGCGGAATCAGCGGAATGTTTTGAGCGGAGCGGTGGGGGTGGGGAAGAGGGGCACCTCAGTCGATGAGGGCAGAGGGGCAGTGGCTCTAGCCACCGGGCCACCCCCCTGTGCACGGCCCTGAGTCTGAACATTTCTGAAGGAAATTTTACAGCTCATTCAGTCAAACTTACAGATACGGATTATTTGTAGCGCAACCTTATGATTTGAAATTATTTGTCTCAGTCTTTTTGAGTTGAACTTCCTCAATCCGGACGTGCCTCCTGTAATCTATATCGCAGGCTCATCATGAGAAAGGTGGATTGTGCTGGGTTAGACCATTCTGTTAAGTAGGAGACCATTTAGTCCCCCCAAAAGGCGTTCCTATAACTGAAATCATTCCCATCCCAATCAAAAAGCGAGCACTTCCATTGTTAGTTAGGAACTGTGAAAACGCTCCGCCGGTGTGAAGGAGCATTTAGAGACAGTAGAGCTAGAGTGAGCCAGAGTAAAACTCTATCAGCAGAGCGAAGTCAACGTTAAAGTTTTCAGGAATAAATGAATAACGAAACACAGCTACACTATTAGAGCAGGAAAACAGAAGAGACGAAAACAAGAATGTGGCTCTGCTCCCCAGAGTCTTTTCCACACAATCTCCTCCGCTATCAGCCAACACACCCGCCGGACACAGGGACCAGTTCTACCTCTCTCCCGGGCCCGAAACCGACCATAGGGGCTTTTGCATCGGGTAGTCATAGGAATTTAGTTATAGGAACATGTTCCCCTAGGACAGTGTGATTGCATCCGCTCCGCCACACTGAACTCTGAAGTGACGTAAGCTGGACGACAGGGGCATTCAACAACGGCAACGACTGGAGAATGAAGGAGGCTGTGTGTGTGTGTGTGTGTGTGTGTCGTGGGATTCGTGATAATGGAGATGGAATGTACATATAAGTTATGCAATGGAAAGAGCAAAAAGGAGGGCTAAAAGACGAAATCGCTTATGTTAACCTGCGAGGCTACACATCATCGAGGGATTCGAGGCTGAGAAAAGAACAACGCCGCAGACAAAGGCGACAGGAAAATTTGCTTTCTGTGTGTGTATTGTGGAGTGAACCGTGTGCGTTTACACAGCTTTTTAAAACAATCTCGGGTGCTGTTTCGTATAGCATGCGTTCGACCAATCAACGTACACTTAGTTCCTATTGTGCTGTGTTAGACCCTACTCTGAGGTATTAGCTAATTTAGTTCCCCCGAAAGGTGTTTCTATTTCCTGCGGTGCAAACAAAGCAAAAAGTTACTAGTTCTAGGAACTATGAAAAGGTTCCTCCGGTCGAAAGCCCCTAATGTTTCGGTGAGTGTAGCCCACAAACAACACAACACACAACACAACACGAGGTATACATCACACATACATCATCAGACACGCTATCTGGTCGAAACACCTATTGAACAAACAGGACAGAGATTCTTAGGAGAGGGCCAGTTTAAATCAAAGGTAATTTCCCAGTTGAAGTCCCCCTGTAGTCAATCATTTTATCACGTTTTTTAAATTTATTTTATACCTTATAACACGTCTTTGATCACCAAAATGACATTTAAATGTTTCTTCGTGCCTTAAAATAGTTTGAATGTACAGTAACTCGACACCCTTGCCTCATTTAGTATTTGCGGTTCTCTGAATATTCAAATGAGCCCCGCCTCCACTCACTCACTCACTCAGAGATCCACTCGTTGACGATCACACGATGATCTGATTGGTTACAAGGTAGTTTGTGACGTCAGAAACACCAGCGATTTCAAACCGTGTTTTTGAGACTGTCATTGGTTCACTGCAGTTTTAAAGAGAAAATACTCAGCAATGCTGTCGACTTATGAATTTACACATGGTTTGTCTTAAAGCATATTAAAAATACCGCACAGACATATAAACAACATTAAAAGCTGGATTTTCACCACAGGGGGACTTTAACAGTGATGGCCGTCGTTTCACACAAAGCATTGACTTCGTTAATATGAAAAACAGTGAAAAGTTCACAGACCCGTTAAATTTTTCTAAGTTTTACTAAATTATTTAGGTAACCCAGTGTACCTTTTAAACGCGTTTTAATTCATGTCAGACTGATCAATACCTCTGCACCCTGATTTGTGGAAATTGTGTCCTATCAGGCAATCTGATTTGAGCTTTCGATTTCCTCAAGTGCTGTTCAGTTTAGCTTGCTTTCTGAATTCAAGATGTTACTAGTTAAAATGTGTATCTACTACCCAGGTCCTTTTGTCTGACATGAGAAGCCACACAGGAATTTGCTCCAAATATCAAGACTATATCAAGGATGGTATGAAGTCCATTTCAAAGACCCAGCCTTCCATTGTCAGGTAATATAACGTTCTTCAGCATTTAATACTGTATAAGGGTGATTTTTCAATTAGGATATATGATATTTACATACATGCATGCATTTAGGATATGCCTTATATACATAGCATCTTTACATCTACAGTCACCATGAAATCAAAATTGATGATTCTTATTTTGTTATGGAATATTGCAGTTCTTATAGATTATTAATTTGTGGAAATCTTTTTTTTACAACCTGTCACTATACGTGAGATCACAGCAATAGCAAACCCTGATGTAACAGACTTCATAGAGAGTCCATGTCCGACAGCATTTCTCACTGCGTAAAGGATTACTTCACTTCAAAAGGAAATTCCTGTCATCATTTACTGACCCTCAAGTTGTTTCAAACCTTTATGACTTTCTTTCTTCTGCTGAACATAAAGGAAGATATTTTGAAGAATGTCAGTAATCAAACAGTTAATGGACTCCATTGACTTCTATAGTAGGGCAAACAAATACTTCAATACATCAACTGTTTGGTTACCCATATTCTTCAAAACATCTGTCTTTGTGTTCAGCAGAAGAAAGAAAGTCATAAAGGTTTTAAACAACTTGAGGGTGAATAAATGATGACAGGAATTGTATTTTGAAGTGAAGTAATCCTTTAAGCAGTGAGAAATGCTGTCGGACATGTTCGCTCTCTATGAAGTCAGGCATAAATATAATGTACGTAATAGATGCGGTTTAAAGATCTCTGGAACATTTCTGTTGCTTCTACAGGGCGCCACATAATAATGCTTACCATTACACTCAACCTAACATGTACGCTTCTTATATTCTGAGAGCTACTGGAGACCCAGAATGAGGCACACTTTAATATTAAAAAGAAGAGTAGATAATTAAGGAATTTAGGAACTGGATTGTTCATAATAACCCTAACCCAGAAAAAAAAAAATAGAGAATGTATTTATTTACTTTGCTCCTTTACTGAACAGCCTTATTACCTAAAGTCTTTACACTGTTGTTGGATGAATGAACAGCATGCTTTTTAATGCGTCTGAAGGAGTTGGCACAAATTAAGTTATGAAGTGAATAAATGTACATTTTCAGAAAAACCTGTTCCCTTACATGGTTCATGAGATAAAGCCTACATGAACATATGTATGTATGTATGTATATATATAATATACAGTTTTGTGTGGGGAATGAATATTCAATCATTTGAATGAACTTTTTATCGTTCAAAGAATGTTTCTTTTATAACAACTTATAATTTCTTTATTTTTAAGATTAAAAAAAAAAAGTGTAATGTTTTAAGTTTAAAAAATAATCAAAGAATCTGAAAACTTCCCACGATCCTTACATCTTTTGCTGAGCTATGCTAGGACCTTTATTCCTTTCTCACAGCTTGAAAAAGATATTTGAATGAGTCGAAAGTGCCCCTGATTGGAGGATCACCCCTTTCTTTTGAACCCTTCACCTCGACTGATACACACACTGCTTGCTTTCCGGTTCCTTTAGTTCAGTGCCGAACCGCCACACGTTCACCTGTCCCTTCTGTAAGCAGCAGAACCTGGACCAGGACGGGCTCGTGGAGCACTGCACCTCACGCCACGCACACGACCCGCGCCAAGTGGTGAGGCGGATCTACGTCTCTTCAACCTTCGAATGTCTTTCATGTAGTTTAAATGTAATGTAGTTTAATGTCAGTTATTTTTGGAATATGTAAATGCCCCTTTAGTCTTGAGACAAACTAAAGCATATTTTGTTGTAGTTACAGTCACATGAAAAAATTAGTACACCCCGTGGAAATTATTGGCTTTTTATCCAACATATTTGTAGAAGCAAGACTCTTTGAAACTGTGCCTATTAATACTGTTGATATACTTGAACAAACCCACAAGGAAAATTCACTTTTTTAATTATTTATTTAACAAAAATATCAATAAATGTTATTTTCTTCTGTGGAATAAAGTAAGTACACCCTTGGCCTCCGTAGTTACAGCTATACTTATTTATCATATACTGTGTATCACTTTTATTAATAGGCATTGAATCAAATCATTGCTGGTGTGCAAATATGTCAAAAATCCAATAATTTCCATGGGATGTACTTGTTTTCACATGGCCGTAAGTTTAGGACACTAAACACTGGTAGTGACTGGTTGCATAAAATGCTTAGACTAGACAATTGTTTTTTTTCTTCAAGAGTGGTCATAACCTTTAAAAGTCAGTTACATAAAAGGAAGATTGGTCTAGTTTTAATCTGAAAAGTAAGACTGGTGACGCCTGACTAACTGCTAGTTGAATGGTCTTACATCTACTCTTTTCCTCCTCACAGTTTAACAGATCATCTCCTCGCAGGTCAAAATGACCCAGAGCTTAAAAATGAAACACATTTTCTCTCCATAAATCCTGTTCATAAATATCAGTCTTTTTCTCTTTTTTTGTTGATGATTTTCATTTTATTTACCTCTATATTCTTGAACTATTTTATTTTAATTGAAAATAAGCTTCGTCTTTTTCTACATTATTTCACAAAAACAACAACAAAAAAAGATTATTCCAGTCCAATTCTAGTGAAAACATCATATTAGGTCATGCATTGAGTCATTAAGTACCTCTTACAAGGAGAACAATGTCATTGACCTACATTTTATGATTGTTGCCACTAGAGGGCACAGAGGGTCTCTACGGGGCTTCTATATTGAGCAGATCAACTGCAATATGGGAACAACTCCAATTTGAAATAAAGTTTTACTTGAATTTGTTTTGTATGCATTCGGATATATATATTTAGACATAAATAAAACTAATCTTTTATAAAAATAAAAAAAACATTGATTTCTTTAATGTATTTCTGTGTGTGTCTGTGTTCTGCATTGGGATATTCTATAGCCTCATCCCTTCATTTGTGTGTGTGTGTGTGTTTGTGTGTGTGCGTGTGGGTATGTGTGTTCAACATTGGGGATATTCTATTGTCTCATCCCTTCGTGTGTGTGTGTGTATGTGAATTTGTATGAAAAAAACAACCTTTTTTTTATTTCCCATTTTTGTATACCCACAAAAACTTGAATCTAGTTTGTGTTTCCTATTTCAAGTGTGGTACAATTCAGATGAACACCTGATATTTTTTAAATTTATTTTTTTATATAAATTTCAGATCAAAATGACCCAAAGAGAGGAGTAGGGCAAACTATTGACGTAGGGGCTATTTTTATGCAACCGGTCAAAGCAGGCTTCACTGCAACCAGTTTTGATTATTGTAAATTGCATAAATGTACTGAACAATTTAACCAGCAAGAAGTCACCATCTCAGAGTTTCTGCACAATGCCACAATAAATGAGAATTAGGGGGAAAAAAAATCTTTATGCAGTATATCAGTTTTGATAGGGTCATTTCTAAGGTTCTTGGTGGCTCTTTAAATAGAGAAGACTCTGAGAAGTGGCGAAGAGTATGTTATCAATGTCCATCTACGTATATTGTGATGTATATTGAATATCATGAACAGTTTTAGTGCTCTGGAGTTGTGTTAGTGAACCTCGTCTCACTCCTGCAGGTGTGCCCCATATGTGCCTCCATGCCCTGGGGCGACCCCAATTACAGGAGCACAGACTTCTTTCAGCACCTCAGAATAAGACATGCGTTTTCTTACGACACTTTTGTGGTAAGTGGGTTATAACAGTTCAATGCGCTGGTTTTCCGCTGTTAAAAGGAAAATGTCACACTGTCGATACACTAAATCATCCAGCCACAGATCAATCCTTCTGTTTGCTTAGTCAGTGATTTAACATGGGTTCTCTTAGTAAATTAAGATTTTACTTAACTTGTATATTACCTTTGGTATACATAGCAAGTCAAATTTAAGCTAAGCTGGGCATTAATTGCGTCTTACTGATATAAAGCCTTTTAGTTTAGCAGAGCTTTGTGTTAAACCATTTATGTTGTCAGGTATCAGGTAGTTGTGCAAACTTCTGAAACTGTAAAGAGTTAACTCTGTGCGGCAAAACAAGTTGAGTACACTTATTATTAAAACTGTTTCTTCGTTCTGTTGAAATAAAATAAAAAGATATTTAGCACAATGTTGGTAATCAAACAGTTGCTGGACCCCATTGACTTCCATAGTAGGGTAAAAATACTACACAGGTGAAGCTCGAAAAATTAAAATATTGTGCAAAAGTTATACTTTTGATGATTACGGCTTGCAGCTTATGAAAACCCCAAATTCAATATCTCACACTCAAAAAAATAAATTTTGCCTCTTGCTTATTTTAATTAATTAAATTTAACAAAAGTAACACAATTGTTTAATATTTTGTCACAACTTAATTTAATTGTGTTCAATCAACCTAATATATTTAAAACTGAAGTTTACTTAATTCATTTGTGTGAAAACTACATGAATTATTTTTGTTGACAACTAACTTGGCAGTGGATCTGTAGTTCCCAGCATGCTTTGCAAGGGACTGCATTAGGAGGGTAAATTTAGGGATTAAAATGTTATTTTATGTGTTTTTCAGTAAATGTAAAGATGTTGTTAGTTGATGTTAGTATTTAATGTTCAGTTATGTTAGAAACTTAGAGGACTTTATGTAATGTTTTTGAATTTTGTGGTTACCATTATGCAGAATAGTGAAGACTGTGATTAGAGTGTGCGAACTCAGTATACACTCCAAATGCATGAAACCCCACTTGCAGACCTGCATTAGTCATATCTAATATTTCCATGCGAAAAGAAGTTTTAATTAAATCGAATGCTAGTAGCTACTATCATTGGAAGTAACTATTGAGTCAAACTAGCTACAATTATAAAAAAATAAATCTGGGTAACTTGACAAAATTCTATCTAGTAGGAATGACACAAATATTTTAGTAGTCTTGACCAAATTAATTTAAGTTCATACAGCAAGATTACAACAAATCATTTCGAACAAATTCGATTTTGTTGGATAAATATAATTCAATTTCGTGGAAAACCTTTCCTTAATTTAATTAATTTGGTTCAACAGATTATTTTTTTGAGTGCAGAAAATTAGAATATTACATGAAATCAATAAATAAGGGATTTTAAATACATAAATGTCGGCCCTCTGAAAAGTATAATCATGCCTATGTATATAGTTATATATGCTAAATATATTAGTTTCACCTTTTAATTTAAATTACTGAAATACATGAACTTTTGCACAATATTCTTATTTTTACGAGTTTCACCTGTATAAGCCAATGGGGACCAGAAGCGGTTTGATTACCAACATTCTCCAAAATATCTTATTTTGAATAACAAATATTTCCACGTCCCTATAAATAACCATGCATTGACCAAAAAACATGTCGCTCATATTGCTTATCCTATATTGCTTTATAAAATGTATTAAATGAAAGATCACCTAAAGTATGAAAGCAATCATTGTAGTAATAAGATCAGTGGGAAAATATTCTGCTCTAAATGACTTCCATCACTGATCAAACTTATGAGTTTTTGCTGTTTAATATTTTAAGTTGCTTTGACTAAATTGCCTAAAAATGGACTATTTAATGTGTATGCAATGTCAACTTTTACCTAATTTAAATAGTTCAGTCAACCTTTAAGTGAATGCAACTGCTGGCGGTCTGTGTTCTGAGTTGAGACTGCTTGTAATCAATGTTAAATGGATATTTTTCTGTTTGTATCAGGATTATGCTACAGATGAGCAAGCCATGATCCAGGAGGCTCTCCAGCGCTCTATGCTGGAAAACTGACATGGACCCCCGGCTAAACCAACACAACCATAAACTACTGATTGTGCTTAAAAAGGGGATTCAGGGCTATTCTGATATATTATTATACTCACACTAATTTTGGTAATGCCAAAGTTCCCATTGGTGTAATATTGATGATTTGCTTATTCAAACTCAGTCATAACAAACATGGATCACATATATTCATATACAAAACAATACGATATACATGCATAGCTGTCAAAATATATAAATGGAGTCTGCCAATCTATAATTATTTCACCTTTTATAACAGATTTGTGGTAATATAGTAAAGTTTGTATGTCAGATTGTGTGGCACTGGAACAGAATGGCCCGTTTTTTTGTTTTTCTTTCCTTTTATGGGTTATTTTGAAACCTCAGATATTGAGGTGAGCTCATATGGTAGAAATACTGACATTTTTAACAAAATAATACGAAAAACCACAGTTTAACACTTGTTGGGGGTGTGTTTCACAGATCAGTCTTGAGATATGTATTGAGACGAGTTTGTTCAAACCAATAGGGGGCAGTACTGTATCATTAATCCACTGTAGATGTACAAGGCTTGGTCGGACTTATCAAAAGGTTTGTACTGATCTGCCCTTAAAGGGATAGTTCACCCAAGATATTTCAATTCTGCAGTTAATCACCCGAATGGCCCACAAAACAAATATCCCAAGTCCTGAACGTGCTGACTTTCATTGTGGGGACAAACCGTTCTTCAAAGTATCTTCTTTTGTGTTCCACGGGAGAAAGTGTCATTCAGGTTTGGAGCAATATGAGGACGTGTAAATGATGACAGAATATTAATTTTTGAGTGACATTTTTAAGCTCAGAGTTCATAAATGTAATCCTGTAGAGGCTGTGTGCACTCTTCCTCTTTTTGTTCATGTTTATATAGCAGTCATACTGTAGATAGCAGTTTTATAATATGTTCTGTAATCAATTTAGTCTGTTTAAATTGGCAGTAGTTTGAAATCCTACGATATATTGAACAAAATTATAAAATTGCGGCCTATAAAGGGAACCTTGTGAAACTATAAAGTGTTGCATGTTGTTTGATGCAGATACGTCATATCCTCTGCTTGCTTTATTCATGTGTTGTTATTATTAGTGCTTAATGGTACTGATTCATTAGCCTGTATGTTTCTTGGGTGAATTGCTTGTGTATAGTTAATAAACGTTTTTTTTCCCCCCCTTCAAAATCCTTTAAATGTTTCAAATGAAACCACTTTAGTGTATCTTTTCTCAATCCTTGATTGTGTTATTGGAAGCATGTTCCAAAACAGTTTTTATTACTTCACCCCTTCACATATTGCTTTCCCCCTTCTGTTTAATGCATGTGCATTCAATTTGGTTACAGTGTGAATCTCTCTCCCCGTCTGCTCTAACTCCATTACCGTTGTTCATTTTCTGTCCCACAGCGACTGTCAGCTCTCATGTCTGAAGGTGCTAAATCCTGATAAATTAAAGCTCTTTAATTATTTAAACACTGGACCCTGAAATCACTGTGAGTGATTTATACCGGTGTGTTAGACATGCTGGGCCAGAAACAACACCCACCTCTCTGATGGATGGCTAAATGGAGGAGGAGAAAACACACGCTATAGCAGTAACAGGCCCTCTCCCTGAAACCTTTATAAAGATGGCCGTCACAAAAACTGCTCATCATTCAAGTCTCCAGAAATGATCTCTCAGCCTGATGATATAAAAGGAATTTCCTAAATTCTGCATGATAGAAGAAACAGGATTCAATTTCAGTTCCTCGTCCACTTGTTTAGTCTGACGTCACAGTTTCCAGTTTCTGGGAGTGAACGCTCCTTCAGATCACAAAACGACAAACAGTGCTATCATACACATGCTGTATTACTAATGAAAAATCATGATGTTTCATGAATCGTTGAAATACTGGTGTCCGGGACACTGAGCCCAGAGACTGCAGTGTACACCGTGAGTTTTAATAAGTGTGCTATAAATGAGTGTAATGCTCACAAACGGCTGTTGACATATCATTCTCACTTGAATCAGAGAAATGGACCTGGTTCCAGGTATCAACAGTATTTGATGTGTCGAGTGGATGAGGGTGTCCACAGTACAGTTCTTTTGGCTCTTCTGTCTTAAACAATTTGCTCACACATGGTATGTTTGGTTGGATTAAAACAAACGCTTGTGCGATTGCTCTGTTAGTGCGGTTGATTTGAATAAGTGTGACACTGCCTTCTGAAACCTGGTGACACCAAACAAGTGGACCGAGACGCTGAAAAGAGTCTCGGTCTCTTTTGTGCTGTGGTGTTTCCCATCACAGTTCAGTACAGGATCAGAACCGCGTCTCCTCACAGCAGATCTTCATTTGTGTGTGACGGAGGGATTCCTGACGCTGTTTTGACTCCTTTACACATTTTATAAGCTCTCCGTGAGTTCTCAGCTGGTCAAAATATCCTCATATGTAGTTACACACATACAACGAGCGCTTTTAGCCCAGAACACAGCATTGTTCTGGATGTTCGGTAAGTTCAGTCACGAAATATACATAATAAAAGCCGACCAATCAGGTTGTGAACATACAGTGAACCTAAAGATACCGAACCTTAAGGCATAGGGATAGTGTTAAAATACCAATGTGATCGCCAAGCGGACCAGGACTAAACGTTTTTTGGTCCAGACCAAGTGAACCAAACTACAACAAACCCTTAGTCCTGGTTGCTTAGCATTTACACTCCCATTTTTAACACCTAACCAAAATATACAGTATTGTGAACCACATTCGAACCGCACCAGAGTGCGTTTGGAAGAGTCTCATCTTTTCAGCGTCTCGGTCCGCTTGTTTGGTGTCACCAGGGTTCAGACGGCAGCTCCACACTTATTCAAATGAACCGCACTAACAGAGCAATCGCTCCAGAGTTCGTTTTAATCCAACCAAACATACCAAGTGTGAACACAGCCTAAGAAGATACATTAGCGACATTATGTAGCTGTCGGGGTGGATTTTGCTTGAATTTGCAGACACATGATTCATATCTGAATAAATGTTTGAAACAACAACAACAACATAAAGGTTATTTATTCATCCATCCACTCTGATATGATGTCCTGCATCCATGAAAACACCTGTGCCTGGACGATGTTCATCCCTGCAGCGGAGCAGCGCTCAAGAATAAGTTGAAATGTAGTTGCAAAGTCACTCATAGTCAGTATAATGTCTGTTGGGGATCATCACAATAAAGAGTTAATAGATATTAAGCACAGTCGTGCCTCGTTTACATGAAGGGAAGACTAATTAAATTCAATTAAAAATGAAAGAACACAGACGCAGTCAGATCATTTCCGTAATGACCAACACAATATACCAAGAGCAGTGCAAATTAGTGTCTGGTTTAAGACATGCTTGTTTTGGGTGGTAAATAATGGTGCAAATAGCAGTAAATTGACTGGCTCAAATCCTAGTGTCACCATTATGTTCTCTTAGTTTCTGTTTTCATGGACTCTCAGTTTGCTTTTACTCTTTGCCACACATCAGTTTACCATAGACAGACCACCCATTTTGGCATAGTTATGATGGCGCTCGACAGCGTATTTATGCGGGTTGATGTAAATGACAAATTTTGTGAAAACGATGTTTTGTGCATGATGTTATTATTGAAAATGGAGGGGGGGGGGGGGGGGTATTTAGTTTCTCTAAATACCCGGAGCCCTATGTGTAAATGTGGCCTGATACTCTAATGAGAGTTGACATGTAGATGCAAAGTTCTTTACAGTTAGTAAAGTGGACCATTGAAATGAAGTGTTACCAAAACATTAGCACCTAAAAATGAACTCTGTCGGATACAGTATTCATTTTTTGGCACTAAGGTTTCTGCTACACTTGCAGAAGAACATTGTTTTTGTCGAACTTCGGCCAAAGTTTATTATGATACCACTGGAGAACACTTTGTAAATTATGTATGCATAGGATAACCTTTTTATGAAACCAGGAGATCCTTGAAAGGTGTATTTGATACACAGAAATAAATAAAATGTTTCTTGATATTAAACCTACGGCGAGAACCTTATTTTTAAGAGGAGCTCTCACTATGCCTCAATATTGTTTTTTAAACCCATTTATTTGGGGTTTGTGTAGATAAATTGTTAATTGCACTTCTTTGTGAGTGACAAAGGAATTTATGATGAAACTTTTCCCGGCAATCAGTGGCGAACGGCAAGTTTATTTACGCCGTCCACAGGGACAGAAGATGCTTCAACAACGTTTGTTGTCTTTCCTTCCCACACACTGTTTCAGTAATTAGTTTCCAGGTCTCCATCAGGCTCCTGCCTCTACACAGTAAATTCTCCAACCTGCTACATGCTTTTCTTTTTTAAAGATTTCTTCTTTCTTCCTTCCTTGCGTTTTTATTTTATTTTTTTATTTTGCTCCTGGCATCTGTAGAAGTTCTCTAAGTTTGATCTAACAAGTTACAGTAGGGCTTCCAGGCAGGAAGGAAATGGTCCTGCAAAACATGGTCTCTCGCTCTCACTGTCTCCCCCCCCCCCCCCCCCCCCTTTGGTGGCAGTTGTTTTAAGGGAATATAGAGGTAGGAAAAAAGAGAAAAAAGTGAATGAAAATTTCATAAAGTTGAGCATGTGGTTTCTTTGATGAGGGAATGTGAAATGGTGTTAAGACTCAAGGCTGTGTAAAAGCGGTTATTAGCGTCACATGTTCCTCCTGCAGGCTTGTGCCGTGAGAGAGAGAGAGATGAGGGTTTTGTTTTCCTCAGATGTGTCTCATGCCTCCTTTTCTCATGTTCCCTTCTTCAGTCGCCCATGTAGTCTCCGAACTCATCACCTGTTAGAAGTGAACTTGACAAGCACTCATCATCACCATCATCTCTGGCAGTAACGTTGTTCTCTAATTGACTAAACAGTCATTTTGACAATAGGCCCACATACAAATAATCTGCAATTTTTGCAGGATTTGAATGGCCTCACATATTAATACTTGTGTTCTTCCTTTTATTTTTTGCTTATTGTATAATGGTTTCAGATGCAAAAAAGGAATCAGAATCAGAAAGAGCTTTATTGCTATGATGTGTGCTTGAACAAAGAATTTCACTGTAAACCCTAACGCTCAAAATAATGAATTGGTTTGAGTAGTGCCAACTCAAATTAAACAAATTAGTTCAATCAAATGAACTTGAGTGTTAGAACTTTATTTTTCTTTTGAGTTCATAGAACTTAATCTGAATTGTTTCCTTTTTTGAGTTTAATGAACTTGTTTCTTTTAATTTCGACAAAGTGACTGGGATTTCTATTTCCCAGCATGCTTTGGCATGACTCTAAAAAGGGAGAGATAATACTAATGTTTTTGGTGCAATATTAATGTTAAGTGGGACATTTTGTTGTGTTTAATGTTTTGTTATGCTAGTTTAGAAAACTTTCTGGAACATTTTTTCTGTAGGGTTACCATGGTGACGAGTGGAGCATGAACTTAGTTTGAAAACAGATATAGGTTTAATGTTTCTTTTGCTGTATGCTGTATTGCTTTTTGAAATAGAAGTAACTTTGTAACTACATGTCAACTAACTGTCATTAGAGTATTAGTAGACTGTGCTTAATATCTGCTAACTCTTTATTGTGATGATCCTCAACAGACATTATACTGACTATAAGTAACTTTGCAACTACAAGTCAACTTATCGTAACCCTAACCTAACTGATAGTCTACTAATACTCTAATGACAGTTAGTTGACATGTAGTTGCAAAGTTACTTATAGTTAGTAGAATGTCTAAAGTGGACCATAGAAATAAAGTGGAACCAGGAATTGTGTTACCAATTACATAAATACACACAGGTACACACACATAAATATAACAAGACACATCGTAACATTTCAGAATAACACATATAAAAAAAAGGATAAGACATAATTTAGTCAGAATAAACATTCACAGAGAATTAACATATTTACAGTATTGTATATAATAATATTAAAATTATATACAGGAAAATAGCCTGTAGGAAGAAAGTGATCCTGTGTCTAGATGTTCTAGACTAACTTGTTAACCGTCGTTGTCTCCTGATGTCTGATTGGGTGGCTGAACCAAACCAGACAGTTACAGATGAACACAGGACAGGCCCATTGATTTCCATAGTATTTTTTTTTCTACTATGGAGGTCAATGGGGTCCATCAACTGTCTGGTTACGGACATTCTTCAAAAGATCTTATTTTGTGTTCAGCAGAAGAAAGAAATTCATTCTTACAGGACTTTCATTTTGAAGTGAATTATTCCTTTAACCTTTAAGCAGCACTTTACGGACATTTCATTTTTTTTTTATTTCCATTTAAAGGTACAATATGTAAGATTTTTGATTCATAATAAGATTCATGAGCTTATTAGCCGGTGAGCAAATGTACATAAAACTAATCAATATTATATAGTTCAACATGATGAAATGTTAGAATATGATCAGTATGTTATTCTAATGTTGATCTAGCTTACTGCTAGTCTCATACAGCCAACAAACTAACACATAGAATAACATTATAACTTTCAACACACTCAAATGCAGTTTAGTGTGATAGTGTAGACCAAGTGAAACAGCGCTGCGTTACCTCACAAGCTTCACTTGTCTAATAAACTGACCTGTGTGAGTAGTAATTCAGCACTTGCGTGTATTTCGTGTATTTTGAAATGTCCTTATTCCTCTATATCCGCGGGACTCGCTTATGGCGGTAATATCTGTCGCTCATTAACAATCGTGCCCTGCTTCACACCACAGTCATGTTAAAAACATCAATGTATTCACTCATCCATAAACATTATTAGATCATCGGCATGACGACAAGTTCCATAATTCCGCTTATGCGTCATCAACCTACGCCTTTGTTATTGTACGAGGTCAGTGACCCCTAGCAGCGAAAAAAATTACATATTGTAATAATAATAATAATTTGTTACATTTATATACCGCTTTTCTAGGTACTCAAATTGTAGCTTTAACTGATGTGATACGTAAAACAAACAAAATAATAAAACATTGGCAGATTGCATCTTGCAGATTCGGATAAAACCTAAAACGCGTTTAGCGCCACTCACTGGAAATTTTACTTTGAAAATGCCGCAAAACGTGCAAGAAGCAATGGGATATAATTTCCCTGTGGGAAATAATAGCAAAGGGATTTGACTTTCTGACATTGTGATGGCAAGTTTTCGCATTTTCTTCACAAAATGTAAACAATCAATTTTATTGTCCTCCTGTCTTGAAAAGGTGTATTAAACTTTAGAAGAAAAGGTCCATTTCCACTGCCCATTGAACTCTCTTTCACATCAGCATGCTGATCTTAATATGTGCTCCCATTAACATGATATTCACTCGCGGCTGTGTGCTGTTTATCTTCTTATATTTGTGCCTGGAAAGTGTAAGGTCTCTCTCCTTCATATTTTTGCTGATCCAGGTATATATGTGCGTTTTGATCATAGCATGGGGAGTCCGCTCACCGCCAAAAATTCCTCAACGTCAGGAGAAACAGGAAGCCCGAAACAGGAATCCCGCCACATGCCCCGGTGATGTGCGCGCGGCACGGCAGGTTAATCCTTTCAAATGTTTGAACAGAAACGGCCATCGGGCATCCCCGACTTCAAGACCCAAATCTGCACAACTCTTCCGCTGCTAAACTCCTGCCGTCCAACTTGCAGTTCTTCCTGTGTGTCTGCCTGTGTGTGGGAAGCGGCCGACACTTTGATTTTTATAACGCCTGAAACCAACCTGGCACTGAATCAGCTCCTGACACTCACCAGGCTTTCCAGGCGTACTCTCGTTAACTTCCTGCGCTCCACGCCAGCCTTAAACTGCATTAAATAGAGAAAGAGGAAGGAAAAAAGAGAGAGAGTGGTATATTGTGAACCCACAGCACCTTTCCTCAACCCGATGTGCATGAAATGACTGTGAAAGTGACCTCCAATCATGAAGGAACTCGATATGCCCATAGGGAAGACATTTCTCCGTAATATCCCTATTGTTTGTTTGTTTGTTTGTTTGTTTTTTGCGGTTTCTAGGGGGAGGAGAGATTAGATGTGTTTCGATTCCATTTTTTCTGTGTGTTCTATTGAAAAAAAAAACGCGTTCAGAGAGACATAAGGTTGCGTAAAACTTTTCTGATATTTCACTTGAGAGAAAGACCCAATGATCTCACATGTGCTCCTCTCAACAGTGTCACACAGGACTCTGAGATTAGCCAAGATGCCAAAGTCACAGATTTCAAAATCGATTATTTCTCATAACATTTTTAAAGCAATCTTTGTTTTAATTCTATTGGAAATAATAAAGAAAAGGTTTAAATAGCCAGCCTTAATGGCAGATGCTATTCAAATGAATTTAATTACAAAAGAAATCCCACTGATAGCAGGAAGACTGACGTGGAGAGTACGGCGGGTGGCGCTATAACTTGTGACGCACATTTCAAATATGCCTTTTTCTGAACTCATTCTTCTCCCTTGTCCCAGTGCGTATCAGATAAAAAATCTGAAAATATTTGAAAATATATTTGGAAATAAAGTGCCTAACATGAATTTAATTGTAGGAATCAAGTGTTTATTTGTCAAGTACAGGTAATGTCCCAATAAATCAGCATCCATTTATGATTTATTAATTAAAATAGCATATACACTAAACTTGTTCTTATTGAATACTGTTTGTACAACAATACAATGTGCAAATAGTATCTGCCACTGTTTGCACTATTAGCATCTAACTACTAGTTATACTTAATTTATTGAAACTACTGCTTTTTTCCACTTAGTATATGGCTATACACTTAGTGTAAACATAATTTAACACTATTTACAGTTATAACGCTATAGTACAAATAAAGTATGTTTTGTTGCAATCGGCACTTAGTCTAAATAGCATCTATCATTATTTGCACTTATTGGAAATAGCTGCTGACTAATAAAAACACACAAGATTGATAAATAAGAGAGAACTGTGTATTTCTCAAAGTCTCCTGAACTCTGAAGGTCCAACCTCTTAGCTGGCTATAAGTTGGCTATCGCACAATGTCTCGAAGACGATGCTTGGCTCATCTGGGAGACAAGGGGTTAAATCCAGACCCTGTTCCCCTCTTTTTTTCTCTGTACTCTCTCTGTCATTAAAAAAAAAAAAAAAAATCTGGAAAAAAAAAAAGGTTTGTCATGCAAAGTTGAAATCAGTGAGCATGTGACCTGATGAATTGATTCTCTTTTGCTGTGGGAATATGACGTATTAGCAGTCCATGGGGATCTTGGTTCACTGCAAGCCTGAGAGCCCTGGAATGTGGCTTAGAAATGATCTGCTTGATTATAATTGCAGCCTTTGTATTTTTTTGCTACAATATACTAGTGGCAGTGGGTGCAAATGCCACGGTGGTTTCTGCGGCAAAGGAGTCTTGGTATGGATGCGTAAGGAGACGTTTCATTGCCAGGGAGGAGAAGAGCTGAGATAAATGCAGAGGAATGGTGAAATGGACAGTAAACAGTCTCAGTAACCTCACTGAGGTATTAGGTCACCACACTGTGGCCTTGGAAAACATGGTAAATGCACTGATGTTTACTGATGAAACTCTGTTTTCCTCAGTTCATCTTTTCCAGTCTGTATGTTTACTGTGGTAAAGTCACTGGTGATTCACCAGTGTGGTGTGTTTCAAAAAGCTATTTGTTTTATGGTCACTCTGTGATTGTTTGGTACAGACATTTTTGCAATATTTTTTTTTAACTGACTGTTGTCATTTTTCCTAAGTGCAGAAACATATTTTTATTCTTAAAGTCACCAAAAAATCTAAATTGACAAATCTTAATTTAGTGTTTATTAACTCTTTCCCTGCCAAACCCCCGCCAGCGTTTTTGATCATTTTCACAACAGTTTCATGGCCCCCAGAATAATGTGTTGTATGAATATCTGAACATGCAATATATCAAAAGAAAGAACATAGCCTCTGCTTTTATTATTTCTTAAACACCCGTTTTACTAGCTTAATGCATTGTTTTTTTTAATCAACATTTGAAAGTTGGTAAGTTTCATAAAAGAAGCATCACTTTGAGCAAAAAGCTGAGAAAATCGTGTTTTTTATCAAAGACAGTCCTGTAGCTCATCCTGGGTCGACATTAATTTTAAGTAACGTTAGGCAGTTTTGATTTGCTCTTTAAAGGTCCCATATTGTACAAATTTCTGAAGTTTTATTTTAGGTTTTGATGTTCTTATATAATTAGCAAAAACCATCTCAATATATGTTTACAGCTCCTTTCTCATGAGCTCTGCCAAGAACAGGTCGATTTTGGCCTGTCTACTTAATATTCATGAGCCTCTCTTCTGATTAGCCTGTTGTTTTCTGAGTGACCCACCATTGGTGGAGGCCGAGACTGAAGGCGGTGACGGTAGTACTGATATCACATTTATACAGCTCGTTAAAAGGCACAGCTAACTGTATGCAGGCTGTGTGCATTTGTCTCCGGATCGATTGTTTTGAAACTTATATAGTAGTTTCAAAGCCCCTAGACCTGTTATCATGAAAAAAGCCAGGAAATTTCAGTTTTGACAATATGGGACCTTTAATGTTGATGGTCACGTTATTTTAAGCTTCTGCTTACATATGCTGTCTCTTGTTTTTGCTTCTTCTTCTCCTGTGTTTTGATCAGGAGATTCAGCACTCTTTCAGAAGATGTGTAATAGCGCCCCCTACCTTGTAACAGTGAAAACACTGAAAGCCGATGTTGTGCCGAATTTCGACCCCCGCCAAATTATTACCCCCCCTAACATTGGTAGGTTTAGGATTAGTTGTGGGGGAGGGGTTAGGATTAGGGGTGGGGTTAGGATTAGGCAATCAGGTACTGACTTCAACGAGGGGGGTAATAATTTGGCAGGGGGTCGAAATTCGGCACAACAGCGGAAAATTCTGTCAATGGCTGGGAAGCGTCTCATAAATTATGGAATTTTCGTCAATGGCAGGGAAAGAGTTTTGAATGATTACCTGTGCGCATGATTTTTTTTTTTGTGAACTTGTCTGCATTGTTTGACACTATTTTTGTTAACAAAATAGAGCAAAAACAGTCAAAATTCACAATATTTTGAGTAAATATTGATATAAATAAAAAAATAGTGTCAATTCAATATAGAGAACTTAAAGGATTAGTTTGTTTCATAATTTTAATTGACTCACCCCCTCATCATCCAAGATGTTCATGTCTTCTTTCTTCAGTCGAAAAGAAATTAAGGTTTTTTCAAACATGGAATTCCTTTAGTCCGAAACATGTCCCGCCCCCTCGCGATGACGTCTCTTCTTTGATGCACACAGTGAGGGAAGTGTGATTGTCCAATAGCCACATGAGTTTCAATCCCTCCTTTCCAGTAATCTGTCTCTCGCATGATTAGTTTGCAAGCCATTTCACTCGGATACTGTATATGTCAAAAGGTGATAGAAATATCCATTTAATGCCAACGTTTAAGCATTTTATTACATTCACAAAGAGCAAAGTACACACATTTTCCTCATAAAACTTCACTTCAGAAACATGTTGTACATAAACTGTACACTGAAGCAAAATAATATATATATATATATATATATATATATATATATATATATATATATATATATATATATATATATATATATATAACATCTTAATAACACCTAAACAAATGGAAAGAATATATATAAGAGCCTATAGCCTACACTTGGTTAATTTTTGTTTCACCATTGGCAAATTGTGTTTTGTTTTAAGCATAAACCTCATAATTTCTTTTTTGATTTATGCATAAAACAACAAGAAAAAAAAAACTGTTTGCCATGGGGTAAGATAAATAAACTTAAATGCTCTTATCTTGTGATTTTGCCTCTCAAGTAAATTATATATATTTTACATTTTTAAAACTTGACAGTCACTGGTCACAATCTAGCTGGATAAAGCAACCTAGACATGATGTCGTATATATCATTTTATGATAAATTGAAAGTCTCATTTTTGAAATACCATTAAATGCCAAAAATTACACTTTGGGTGAATTATTATTTAGGAATGATAGATAAACACCTTATGTACACACTGCTTATTCTCATTTAAGTGTTTACGCTTTTCATAAACAACTTTAAACCTTTTAAACTTATTTTAGACCACATACAATTAAATTATGTTTAATTCCATAAATGATATAAATAAGTTATGTGGCTTTTACTTCATAGCTGTTAGTTTTGAGGTTGGAAATAAATTAACAAACAAAACAAACAAACAAACTGGGAAATGAACTAAAAACTACATACAAGCAAGCAACCAAAATAAATAAATAAAAAGAAACCAGGCTTGCCAATCGATTTCATGGTTTGTTTTTTTTGAAGAAAATGTTAAAGGATTTTTTTTGTCCTAGAAAGAATGAAGCTTATATACAGCATCGCAAAGAGGACACAGATATGCTTGTACATAAGAAATAATCCACCTTTAAACATATTGATATATGGAAAGATTAGCTCTCTTATATGTGAGAGCAGTGGTTAAATTGGGCCGGGGCTCTCCGGGGCTCAGCCCCGGCACATAAGCCTGCTCGTTTGCAGTCAGTTGCCTACTGGAAATTATGTCACATACAATTTGATGAAAGTGATGCTTTTGAAAACATATTTCTGACAATAAATGAAAGATTTTTGAAATGGCATGTCTATTTTGTCTCGGCGGAGCTGAGATGAGAAAAATCGGAACACGGCCGTATTTTTGTTCAGCTGCTTAATCTCGTTGTCAGTCGACCATGATCGCGCACCGCTCGCGCATGCGCATCTGACACGGATAAATGTACGCAGCAATAATGAATGTTCCTGGGAGACCGTGGTTGCGCGGGATGTGGATGTTCCAGAAATGTCAAAAAAGTGCCCTGGCCTTGAATGACAAGGTAAGAAAAATAAGACTAAATCAAAATTAAATAACCAGGACTAGGTTGACCATGTGATTTTTCTCAGGAGATGTTTTGAGCATTTTACTTCAGATACCAGATACCGGATTATCAGCAAACTGCCAAGAGAATTGCTAATTTAACGTTAGCTGGCTACTTAAAATAAACTAGCAATCTATTCAGTCAGCATATTTGTATTTGATCTGTGTGAATTACAGAAATGTAAGACTTGCTAGACCTAAGTTACTTTTAGCTACCAAGCTCTGTGGTTAATGAAAATTAAATCAAGCATTTATTCTCCAACTTTCAGAGATAAATTGAAATGAGTGGAGCATATTCACCCAAGAAGAGGAAACTGACTTACTTCTTCAAAAGGTGGGGTGATATTCCAGACATGTTTAGCATGACTAGCTCTGTAACATGTTGGCAGTAGAGATGGGACAGTATGAAAATGACCAAAATTAAATTGTGTGTGTGTGTGTGTGTGTGTGTGTGTGTGTGTGTGTGTGTGTTGTCGTAGTAAAGAGAGAGAATGGGAGAAGGAAGTTTGTATGAGGTGGACCTGGTCACCACAGACCCAAATCTTCTCAGCTGTTGCTACTGTCATATGCTGCACTGTCTCTCCATGTGGCACATTATGTTTGGCACATTGTATGGGTCACTATATCATAACAAGGTATTACAATACCTGTTGCAAAGTAAATGCTCTTAACCTTGCAGTTTTTCACATATCATGTAATACTCAATTTCTCCATTTCTTTGCACAAAACTCTCCAGAAAGTGCTATTTAATGGTTTATTTTTCAAAAAAAAATTCCCGGGGGGGCATGTCCCCGGACCCCCCTAGGGAGAGCACCCCCACATAATAAATCCCAATTTAACCCCTGTGTGAGAGAGTTTTGCACATTAGCGTGACTTTGGCATCTTTGGATGTAATAATGCTACATGTATATGCTGGATGAGAAATGGAAGATGGAAGAGAAAAAGAAAAGGATGGAAGCTCATTTTTTTACACCTCCCTCTCATAAAATTCGTAAAAGGAGAGTGTATGAAAGCATCTCGGGATGGCGAGGCCCAGGGCTATTATTCCCACATTAATTTTTCTATTTGAATTCAAGCCTCGCTGGGAAAGACTTCAGGAGGGGCTGATGGGACACGGGGAATTACAGGCTTTCTGTGATGGGGGACTGCAGAGGCCTTAATGCCCAACAGGGGAGGCAATTTCACTTCCCAAAACACCATCTAACTGTGTCTCTCACATCTGCCTGGTTTAAGGAGAAACTCCCTCATCCCCGAGCCTGCCAGCTCCTCCAGTCGAGCTCCCAGCCATCCTCAACCTCCGCACCGCCTCTGGACCTCTTCCTGTTAATGAGAAACCAGAACATCTCTTTTAGAAAAATATTTGTGCTTTTCAAACGCTGCTGTTCTGATTAGGAACGGGAATCGTAAGGAATTGGATTCCAGTTCGTGGGCCCATTCCATCAATGATTCTTTTTGTGCTTGAAGAATAATTGGTGCTGAAGAAATACAGTATGCAGAAGAAAAATAAATCTTTGTTTGTTTGTTTGTTTGTTTAGAAATTTATGACAAAGCTCTCTTTCTTAAACACACAATTTTACTACTAGGACACTGTAAAAAAATCCCGTTGTTTTTACGGAATAAAACCGGCAGCTGTGGTTACCAGAACTTTACCGTCAAAAATACAGTATCAACGTTATTGGTTTTACAGACTTAACGTAAAATTTACAGTAATAAACCGTATTTCATAATCTGATTTAATGTTAATTTACCAACCCATTGAAGTATTAATATCTGTTTTGTACCACTGTAATACACTGACAACCAACAATCACCACAGCAGTGATGAGAGTCACGTGATAAATCAAAGCTTGTCACAAGCAATCTTCCACAAGAAAGTTTATACTATTATATAGAAGCTGCACAGTGTCATTCGCACAAACATTAAACACCATCACGGTAACACACATGAAATTATAAAAATGCAATAAACATTAATTTAACTACATTAAATGTGACATAAAACCCTAATGTACATAACTGATTAGAAAAGAACTAAGAAAACTAAGAAGAAACATAGTTATTTCAATAAAAATACATAAAATGTGAAGTGTCACGCAGGGAATTGTGGGAATGTCAATTTACGGTTTTTCACTGTAAATTATACAATGAGTTGTTCTTTTTCACTTTCAAAAACTGTAAATTTAATGGTATTTTACAGTAAAATTGCATTAAATGTACCGTTAGATCTATCACAGTTATTTACCGTATATAGTAAGGAAACTTTCTGTTAACCAATTAACAGTTTTGCACTGTAGCATTTTTACAGTCTTTTACCGCTAAAATCACGATAATTTTTTACAGTGCAGCCAGTAATTACACTGATGAGAGTAATAACTTCGAGTCAAGAATCATTCAGATAGTTTCAGTGAGTGGATTATTAAACTGATTTGAAATGATAATTGTTTTGGTTTTCTATCCATTTGATTCATTAAAAAGAATCAGTTCGTCAGGCAATCGCACGGACAGACCCCAAGTGGGTCCTTTTTTAACTCTGACTAGATAAGTGCCCTTTTTGCATTGTTAGTTCTTGTTTAAAGGGGTGGTTGATTATGATTTCACTTTTCTAACTTTAGTTAATGTGAAATGTTGCTGTTTGAGCATAAACAACATCTGCAAAGTTCAAAGCAAAGGGAGATATTTGCTTTTAAAGAAATTGCTTTTTAAGGACTTCAACAAACGCCTGGTAGGAACTACACGGCATTCCTCCTACACGATATTAGTGACATCATAAACCCTAAAATTAACATAAATCCTGCCCCCAGAACATGATTTATAGATTATCAAGACAGAATATGTTAACCAATGACTAGAAGATATATACACATCAGCAACATAAATTCATCAACTAACCATGCAGAAATGTTGTCTACATGTTGTCACTTATTCTTGAGTCTCTCCACCTTTCTAACTTATGTCCGTTTGAACATTAAAGTCTAAATGTTTTTGAAATTTTCAGTGTGTCTGTGTGAGGTAATCGAAGCTGCTAACACTCTTGAAGCTCCGCCCTCTGTGCCGGGAGCAGCAGCTCATTTGCATTTAAAGGAACAGACACAAAAACTGAGCGTTTTTCCTCACCCTCAAAAAGTGACAAATTTGACATGCTATATAAAATATCTGTGGGGTATGTTGAGCTAAAACTTCACATACACACTCTGGGTATATCAGAGATTTGTTTTACATCTTGTGAAAAGGGCATTATACCACCCTTTTAATTTAGCCTGTGGCATCAATTCCCAATTAAACATGTATTCACAACTTATTCTTAAGCCCCTCCCACTCTCCGACATCACTTGTTAGTCAGAGCAGAACAGCAGGACACATTCATTGGTGACTGCCATAACCATCTGTAATGCTGTGGTGGTAGCTGAAGGCACGAGACGAAGATCAGGGTAAACACATACTTTACTTGAGTTCAGGCAGGACAGACACACACAACCACATCTAACATTAACGAGAACCGACAAGGGACTGAACAGAACAGGGAGTATAAATACAAAGGAGGAAATTAGGAAACTAACTAGACACAGGTGTAGAAAGGTAAAATAATCAGGGACTAATGAGAACAGGTGCAGACTAGACAGAACATTATTGTGACACCATCGTGTTTGCCCTAAACTTTGGCACTGTTTGTCACTGCTGTGAAATTAAACCATTATTAAAACATCTCAATACACCCAGCCGAACTTAGGCCCTCCAGTAAGCTTAACAGCAAGCAAGCTGGACTGGCGTTGATACAAAATATCATCTGCAAGGTCGGAAATGCCACCAAAATCAATAAAAATGCCCCCAGATTTCAAGATATGACTTTACCCTTGCATAAGTGTATTTTGGGTTTATTACTTGATACAATTAAGCAATATTCCACCAGCAAGAGTGCTATAAGGCTAGTATTTCTGGTTAAAAGTATATAAATGTTTATATATTTTTTAAAATGACCGATGGTTTGGCTAGATAAGACCATTATTCCTCGTCTGGGATCCTGTAGAGATCGTTGAATCTGCACTGAAACTGCAATTTGTACCTCACTATGTCACTATATGGAGAAAAATCCTGGAATGTTTTCCTCAAAAACCTTAATTTCTTTTCGACTGAAGAAAGAAGACATGAACATCTTGGATGATGAGGGGGTGAGTCAATTAAAATTACCAAACAAACTAATCCTTTAAGTTCTCTATATTGAATTGACAATATTTTTTTACAAAATATTGTGAATTTTGACTGTTTTTGCTCTATTTCGTTAACAAAAATAGTGTCAAACAATGCAGACAAGTTGCATCTTCCAGCAACACACAGTGGCGTTTCATTCTTGAATGATTCACTGTTTTTGAAGTAATCGGTTGAGTCAATGATTCAATGACTCATTCATCACACATGCTTGTTACATGAATGAATCAGCTGGTTTGAACTAACCGGTTGAATGAATAATTCTCGCGTTACGTGAGTAATTCTATTATTCACTGGCGGATGTAGTTTAATACAGAATAGTATCATTTTCATTTTTCCCAACATTTGATATTTCTATATTCTTTTTTCACTTAAGCGTCTGCCCTCCAAAATGTCTGGGCATGTGATTGGAATCAGTGTGTGAATCGAAATACAACTCAGCAACTGTAAATCATAACTCCTTTTGATGTGGTGGTGTAGATTCAACAGTGGTGCAGTAAATACTGCCAGATGATTATTATGGTTGTCCCATCCATATTGGAGAAGAATGGAGACATTCATGGTCCGTTATCATGAAAATCATTCAGTTCCAGTCTTATTTATTTTTTATTTTTTTAGAAACGGATTTGAATAAGAATCAGTTGAGTCTACTGCTTTGACAGTGATTTCTGGCATGTGTGACATGTGAAAGCACAGTGTGGAAATAGAGAGGGAATCAATCACTAGTGCCATAAAACAGGTTTGTTTAGTGTAATGTTGTTCTGGCTGTCATAAACCAGGTTAGAGCGGACACATCGCAACCAGTGATGGATGACACCCGGCTTCTGAAACTTATGCTGCCTTACATTGGGTGCATCATCCTCTTTCTGCATGGAACAGAAGTCACACACACACACACACACACACGCGCGCGTGCAAGCGCATGCATGTCATGGACTAGCACCCATTCAGTTACACTTATCACCAACAAGAAACCAAAAAGGAAGTTACTTACAATATCTTGAGAACACACACACACACACACACACACACACACACACACACACACACACACACACACACACACACACACACACACACACACACACACACACACACACACACACACACACACACACACACACACACACACACACACACACACACACACACACACACACACACACACACACACACAATAAGTAACCCATCTGAACACACTCATCATTTCTATTTAGACCTCCCGTTTCTCTTTGATTTCAATCACTAGCGTGTCTCCTGCCTCTGTTTTTATCCTTTAGGGGAAAAAAGTCGCAGTTAGCTCATCTGTCAATCAAAGCACATAAGTTGTCTGTTAAACGCCATACACCTCCACAAGCTTACGGCTCAATTATTAACGGGCAGGTACTAAGGCAAACTGCTGACGGGACGCCCCCTCTTGACAGCTCATTTGAAAGACAATGGCCCCATGCCCCTCCACCCCCCACTTAACTTGTCAAAGCAGTGAAAGCACCTTGAATCTGCCTGGCGTGACGTCAATTACCAAGCCATTAGAGAGAGGGATATCATCGTTTAACAGAGAGATTTATGAAATCTCCAGCCCAAAGTTTACTTCTGTCTCAACAACATACAGTATTATTGTTCAAATGTGGGTGTAGATTCTTTATTATAGTATTATAAAGAAAACGTGTTGTTGGTCAAAAATGACTTACAAATACATGTAAAATCAACGTAAATATTAAATGATTATTATACAAAACAAAGGTATTAAATGTTTGTAATTATAACCTCTATTTCACCAACTCTTTTGGATTCGTGGTTATCACCTTGTGAAAAAGAAATGCACTTAATGTATTGAATGCAGTTGTAGTGAACTTAAAATCTTAATAGTAAAAACTGCACTTGCAAATAACATATAATGAAATAAAAATCAATTCAGGTTTATTTAATGACAGTACACATTCATGACTATGTTTGTTAACACTTTTTACACACTGCACTTGGTAATAATGTCAAATGAAAGTTTTACTTTAAAGTATTTTTTTTCATTATGTTTTGATAGTCTTTTGTCATGCTTTAAAGAAGTACACTTATTCTGATGTTTTGACTAACATACTAAAGCACATAAAAAAGTGCTTGATAATAATTTCAAGTGTGGTGTATTACTTGATACTATATTAAATGTACCGAATTGCAAATTCGTAATGTGTAATTGTAATCTATCAAATGTGTAATTACAAATATATTAAATACATGACATACAAGTTCCAATAGAAATGGCAATAAAGTACATTTTAGTTCACCATAAACCCTTGTCAGCACATCAGCAGAACTTCAACCATATTTCAAAGACAACAGAAGTCTGAATGCATTTAATTACATTTTCATTTAATTACAGTTATGTGTCAGAAAAAAAATACATTCAGGTCGCACTTTTAAGTATATTCTTTTAAAGTTTATTATTTCTGTATTCTTTTTAAAATAATGCTGAGAAGTACTTTTTTTTTTGGAAAGGGTATATTTTTGACAAAGCATATTTATTTTATTTATACATATGAGCTGTAAAATATCAGTCACCCCATGCTGTCACTTTATTCTCAATGGTCACATTCTGGCAACTGCAGCTGCCAATTCTGAACCATGAATATGACATTCATTCCTCACAGTCAGTGCTGAAGACTAATACCAATAATAACTGATCTGCCAATTTAGTTGTGCAAATCTTTGATTCTTTTAAATTACAGTCTACAGATGTCATGTAAGACTGAGTGACAGCTGTGACGTTCTGACAGAGGATTGTGAGGGTTTTGACTGTTGTGCGATCAAAGATGTGATTCTGATGAAATCCTCCAGTTTTATCAATCTAAAAGGAACTAATCAAAGTTCCCGAATATCACAGTTACGTGTCATTTGTGGTGGAACAGAAAGAAACGGCGGTGCTCCACGACTGCTGTAACTTTCTATGCAGCACTTTTCTTCAATGGTGTATCTGCTTTACATTCTGATGAAAGATACAAATAGCTGGTATGATCAACGGTGTCCCTCAAGGGCGCGAATCGCGAAACAAACCGTCGCGTCACAATAACGAACCGCCCCAGAGCACTTCCACTGAACGTCTCCATTCTGCTCTCTCGGAGCTCAGCTGTCTATGCCTGACTTTCTTTCCCTCCGTTTGAGAAGAGACGACGCAGGCAGATCTGTCATTCCTCTTTTCTTCACCGCTGCCACACACCTTCCTCCTCTCGTATCTGCTCAATAATTAACATGGCAGGTAGTGAGTCGTGGAGATGAAGCGCGGGTGGCCGAGGGTAGACGGCTTTGAAGAAGGGTAGGCATGAGTGTGGATTTTTGATTGAGGTAGGTGTGATGGTTTGACAGAGCTGTCGTTGGAAAGATCAACGTGGGCGTTATTACACTTTATTGTGGGTGTCATGTTAGCAGATATAGGCTTTGTTCAGCCAGGCAGCAAAAATCTGATTTTTGGCATATCTGAATTCATTTCTTTTTTTAAATCTGGACCAGTAGTTCCCAACCTGGCTCCTGGAGTATCCCCTGTAGTTCTCTCTGTCTAACATACCTCATTGCGGGTCTTGGATTTTCTAACAAGTTGAGGAGTAGATTAAGTTTAATTTGATTAGAGAAACATGCAAAATGTTCAAAGTTGGGGGAAGTGGACCAGGGTTGGGAATGTCAAAGATACACACATGGAATCCAAATGAAAACAAAACAAACTACATCCATAAGTGGTTTGAAATCAGTTTAGTGCATCTGAGTCTAAACTGTCGAGGAAAAAAAAAATCCATCCTCACTGAAAACTATCCCAGTCTTCAAGCAGAAGGAACTGGATGAAATATTCTCAATGACATCATTCCAGCAATCTGACTTTTTTTCACACCATGTTCGTTTGTTGGCCAGAGGAGAACTGGTCCCTATCCCACTGAGTCTGGGTTCTCCCAATGATTTTTTTCTCCATTCTGTCAAATGAAAAAGTTTGGGTTCCTTGCCACTGTCGCCTCTGGCTTGCTTAGATATCCTTAATATTCAACACTATTATTGATTTGACTGAACTGAGCTGGACGATGACATCACTGTTTTCTACAGAGCTGCTTTATTGATTAATTAAACTCATTACATAATTGATCTTTACACAGTTATCGAACAGGAGTGGGTTTCCCAAACAACGGCATAACTCGCTGCTTCACAACCATAGTACGATGCATCGTTGAAGAAATCAAATAGCTAGTCACGACTGTTTCCCGAAACATTTAAATTGATTGTTCAACGCAACATATGTCACGCACGTGGTGGAGTAATAACTTATTTTAATGAATCTGTTTAAGGTCGAAATAATGCTAGATGTTTTGCTATAAATTACGAACATGGCATATGAGAACTATTTTTAATTTTTCTCAGTTATTTTGCTTTTTTTCCAGATTCAATCGTTGGCTCATTCTTACGTACTAGAGCACGTTCGCACATTCGCACTCTTCAAAAACAACGCTTTAAATCTCTTGACAAACTGATAGATGTAAATTACATTTGCATGATTTCTAAATAAAAGACACAGATTGCACTGAATGTCAGCTTGCTTTATTTGTCACAAGATAGGGATTTATTGACTCCACACGTCATGCAAACAAGATACTCTGCTTCTAAACACAGATCGAGTGTCCTTCTAATCACACAACTCTGCGATGCTGTTTGCGAATGTTCGTTATAACGATGGTTTCGGGAAACACAGACTTGTTGAACTGCTGATAACGACAGAAGTTGCGACCATAGTTGGACGATGCTTTCGGGAAACTCATCCCTGAACTGAATCAACACTGAACTGACTTCAGCTGAACAATCTCACTATTTTCTTTTAGAGTTGCTTTACAGCAGAATTGAACTCTTTTTGCATCATTGAATCATCAGTGTTATCACTGTAAAGCTTTTTTTAAAACAATCTCTATTGTTTTAAGCACTATATAAAAAAGGGTAAAACTACTCTCACTTGTTTCTTGGTATTATGCTGATGCTTACTTCACCACTATAGCAACCAGGGTAAATTCATTGGATTCTGACTATAATGTCTGAAGAAAAAGATTCAAATTCATATTTGCCAAATATGAACCATCAGTCCTAAAGATTAGATCAAAAACCAAATCGGATTTCTATTATCTCATTCTAACATTGACACATTAATAAGAGAAGCAAATGAAGAATTACAAAATATTTCTAAATGGTTTAAAGTTAATCAACTCTCTCTTAATATACAAAAAAACTAATTTTATGATTTTTAGTTAAAAAAACAAACAAAGGAGATTGCCAGGACATAGAGGTATCAATTGATGGTTTAAAAATTAGCCAAGTGAACCAAATAACATTTTTAGGTGTCATTGTCGACCAAAAACTAACTTGGAAATATCATATTCAACATGTTTGCAGAAAAATAATGAAATCTGTTGGTATATTGAGTAGAGTTCGCTCTTTAATTGATATTTCATGCATGAAAACATTATATTACAGTTTAATCTATCCCCACATTTTGTACTGTAATATTATTTGGGGTGCAACATGCAAAACATATTTAAATAAGATTGTATTAATACAATAGAAATTCTTGAGAATTATGAGTAATTCCAATAGATTGTCATCATCGTTTCCGCTATTCATAAAATATAACATCTTGACAATATTTAATGTTAACATCTATTGCATAAATATTTTTATATATAAGTATGTGAATATGACAAATATTATGCTCAGAGCTTTTAATAATTTTTCATGTATTCTTCGGATGTTCATGCCTATTCCACAAGGCGTTGTAAAGATTTTTATCTTCCTTTTTGTAGAACTACAGCTAATCAATCTACACTGAAATACAGAGGGCCTTCACTCTGGAATCATCGAGACCCCGTTTTTAAGACTAAAATCACTCTAAACTCTTTCAAAAGAGAGCTGAAAATAATGCTAACATATAATTAAGTTTATCTGGTTAATTTGTTATATTAAAATGATTGATGCATTGATTGTATTGTCTTGCTTGATCATGTGATTTTATGTCCATTTAATGAGATTTTGGGGAGGTGGTTTTATAAGACCTCATGGTCTTCTCACTCTCTCCCGCACAGTATGTTTTTTCTTTCTGTTTTTTTCAGTTAATGGATTTGTAAAGTTGTATTTTAGATGTTATATGTGCAAATAAACTTTCAACTTTCAATTTGTTCGAACAAAGCCTAAAATGTATGCAGTCTAAATGAACGATTTTCACTCTGGGATCTATCTTTCTGCATGGTGGTTTTAGATGAGAGTTCTTCCATGCTCTTTCAGATAAGCTGGGTTACCCGGCTAAACATTAACGCCAGTCCAGGCGGAGGACACCCGTACCCAGGTGGAGGGACAATAACGGGGAGCACTCCTCATTGCCCTGCATTTATTTGTACCATCAGCAGATTCTTTCCTTTCTTTGACATCTTTATGGCCGTGTTTTTCAGTCCTCCCTCGTACAATTCTTTCTTTTCTGTCTTTTCTTACCAAACTTCTCTCTCATGTGCACATTTTTGGCATTCCCAGCCATGGGTTTCTCAGGGAGAGTTCTAGAAGAGGGGAAAACAAGCACAGCTTTAAAGTTTTCCCGTAATGGCCGAGCGGGCCGAGAGGGGAAGCGTGTTCCCGGAGGAACGGGAAGACAGGAAGGAGTTCTGGCACAGGCTCTGGGTCAGAGGACAGCAGGGAAACGGTCAGGACATCATGTGAGGACACAACAGCCATTACCCATTACACACGGCTTATGTATTCATTCATTAATGTGTGTATTAGTGTCAGAGATTAATGGACTTGTTTACTGCGTTTGAGGTTAATGCTATAACAGAAGACTGCCCTTTGGATCTGCTGTGGATCTGTCCCTGCAAAAAACTGCTGAAGTACAGTGGTGCCATGTTAAAGTGATCGGATCATATATTAGTACCATGTAACTGTAGTACTGAATGATTCATGTACCATGGTATTTATTTACATGGTACTCCAAGGCAGGGGTGCCAAAAAAGGAGGGACGGCTGGAACTTTTTTTTCAGACTTGAGGGGGCCTGAACTGAACGGGCGCAGAAAATGATCCCGATTTCAACCAAGGCCGGACCATTTTGTACTGGATCCAAGAATTGCTTACTGTGGCCTTGTTCCAAGGTACTTCACAGAATATCACATTATTAGTCCATGAATCACAGTAATACCATGTTATTATTTCGATAAACACTTTATTTTAAGGTGTCATTGTTGCAGTGCAATTATTCATTTCTGTGCTGAGTAATATTCATGAACTACATGTACTTGTGTGGGGATAGGGTTAGGATTAGGGTTTGGGTTGGTTTAGGGTTAGTTGCATGTAATTATACATTAGTTATAGATTAGTAATTACATGTGACATATGTAACAAAGACACTGTGAAATAAAGTATTACAAAACAATCTCACTGGATTATTAATGGCAAAAGGAATGTTTGGAAATGTAAACAGCAAAATATATAAATAACAGGCTTTTATTTTTGGTGAAAATACTAACGTGCCTTTTAATGAAGTCTTACCGTTATTGTTTATTGTACAATATATATTGTACAAGTATATTGTATTATATTGACAGAACATCTGTGTTCACCCACTAAATGTCATGATCAGAAAAAAATATTTTCATACTGCCTAAAATGTTTCCACTCTTCTTGATTGTGATCATTATTAAATGTATTTTCTCCACATTAATTTAATTTGCACCCCTGAGATTATACGTTTTATTTAGCATTGAACTTGATGAACGTTGAACATTTCTGTGTAAACGCTCCCCTCTGTGCAGCTTCATGCTGTCAGTCACACACATCCTCCTTTTCACTTCTCTTCTATTGAATTATTAACTGCAGCTCAGGGGACTGAATGCTTTGTGCTGAGTGGACAGAGAGAGGATCCGGCTCCACATCGCCTCAGTTTAGGAAGTCCGGCCATTCTGAGGAGGATTATGTGGACCGTCCCCCACAGTAACCCCTCGACACATCACATCTATCTGTCTCTCTGTCTCTCTATCTGTCTGTCCCTCTATCTGTCTATCTGTCTGTCTCTATATCTATCTCTCTGTCTGTCTGTCTGTCTGTCTGTCTGTCTGACTCTCTATCTGTCTATCTATCTATCTATCTATCTATCTATCTATCTATCTATCTATCTATCTATCTATCTATCTATCTGTCTGTCTGTCTGTCTGTCTGTCTGTCTGTCTATCTGTCAGTATGTCTGTCTGTCTGTCTGTCTGTCTGTCTGTCTGTCTGTCAGTATGTCTGTCTGTCTGTCAGTATGTCTGTCTGTCTGTCTGTCTGTCTGTCTGTCTGTCTGTCTGTCTGTCAGTATGTCTGTCTGTCTATCTATCTATCTATCTATCTATCTATCTATCTATCTATCTATCTATCTATCTATCTATCTATCTATCTATCTATCTATCTATCTATCTATCTATCTATCTATCTATCTATCTATCTATCTAGATCAGGCCATTTAATGTAATTCCAGTGAGTATAATCAGTCATCAGTCATTTACTCTATTGTTTCCCATCACGTTTAATGACGCATCTCCGTTTATATGGGGAGAATATAACCTTGCACTCATATATCCTGAGGAACATCAATTTCTAGGTAATTTTTGTCTAAACAATTCGGTAAAAGGAAGCATTTCTCATCCACACAAATGGCAGGAAACAGTACTCTTTTTGTTATTTGTGCATGGCTTTTTGCTCTCAAGGCAGACTTGTGGTACACTTGATAACCTGAAGGGACAGATATTGGTTAAGGAGGTGTTCATGCTTGATAACAATATGTCTGTATATATAACTGTATATATGCAGCAAAATTCCACTGTACTCCATTATATTGAGTGGATTATTACAGTTTTTCTCAGTCGCTTTGGTGCGTTTTTCACATCATCCCTAACATGTGCAAAATAATAAGTGCATTTCTCAGAACAATTTGTACAAACTGCAATATATTATAGATATGTTTCAAAGCTAGTCCGTCACTAAAAATCCTTAGTACATCTCTCAAAAGTAAATATTCATGCCAATGATCATGTCAGTGTCATCAGAATGATAAGTCATTGAGTCATTGTTCACGAACAAGGTCGTCAAAATGTTTAGGCATGTTGTCAATTGTAACTGTGTACTTTGACAGTATTACCTGATGTAAACTTACAGTAGGCTTCAGTTTGGATGACAGTTACTGTATTGAAATTGCACAAGGCTGCACTTCAATGGCATATATCAATTTCAACAGTACTATTTACATATTACTTTATGTGGGTTATTGATAGAAAGAGAATGGACAGGATTTTGTTTTTCACAGCTTTTACTAGGGATGTAACAATATATCATGTCACAATATATCGCAATACAAAAATCCAACAATATGTATCGTGGATCGTGACAATCTGTATTGTGTGTATTTCACCCAAAATAAAAAAATTCAAAAAGAGTTGTAGTGTCAGTACTACATTACGTAAAATACTATATATATATATATATATATATATATATATATATATATATATATATATATATATATATATAATGTTGAATATAATGTATAATACTGCAATGGTAGAATATTTGTGGATCCTGATAATGCCAAATGTCTGATGTTACCAGTAAAAGTGTCCAACATTATTTTAAATATATCTAGTCAGTTCAAGCATATTCATCTAAAATAATTCTGTATTTTCAGCTCCAGAATCATGAATATTGTTATTCTGGTGTCTCTATTGACCTGTATTCCCAGCACTATTCATTTACACACACACAATGTAATACCAAAATTATGTTTGACTGACATTTTAATCAACAGTTATTTTTTTGTTTATTTTTTTATCAAATGTCTTGGAGTATCGCAATAATATCGTATCGTGAGTTCAGTATCGTGATATGTATCGAATCGTGACATGAGGGAATCGTTACAACCCTAGCTTTTACTAGTGCTACTTTATGAAAGAAAAAAACTAAATGATTTACAGTAAGAAAAAGACAAGGGGCACAAAGGGAAAAAAAAAACTAAATTAGAAAGAAACACAGGAAACACCCCTAAGTTGTGGTCTGTCTATATGCTTGCCAATTGATTACTGTATTCATGAGATGCACCTTTGAGCAATTTAGACAACTGGTTGATTGTTGGTTGAACTAACACTTTACATTCCTTCATGAGTGAGAGTCAATTTCACCTGCACGATTCATCAATTCACAATACTATGTTTTGATCAACATGACATGAGCAATTGAAAATGTGGAAAAAAGCTGACACTTGTACATTATCAATTGCAATATGTACAAAAGCAATTGCAATTTGTTCAAAGGAATAAGAAATTGCTTTAATGATGTGCACAAGTGACTAGATGATTTGGAATGTGTACAAGTAGTATCAAGAATTGCACTTTTGATCTAAGAAATGCACCAAAGCGACTGAGAAAAACTGTAAGTTGTAATCAAAATTATTTAACCCCCAATGCAAATCAGGTTTATTGGCAAAATTTACAGCCTTTCAGCTGTTCCCAATGAACAATTCAAACAAAAGTAATTACAATAACTCAACAAAACAAATGTTTCCAGTGGTTTCCCCAAATTCAACTGAAAATACATTTTTTAATGACTTCTGCAGTCTCAAAATTATTCAACCCCCTAAATAGAGTCCCTCACAACATCACAAATCTGCAAAACAGGTGTTGTCTCAAGAACAAGGGCTTCATTAGTGTCACCAGGTGTGCTTGAGCTAGAACAGCCTAGGTTTGTCAAGTGTCACGTTCGACTGCATGTTAGGATGTCATTAAAAGTTGCACTTTCAGTTGAATTTGGGGAAACCACTTGAAACATTTGTTGTGTTGAGCTATTTCGATTACTGTTGTTTGAATTGTCTTTGATTTTTAGCTTATGCCTGTACAGCACTTTGGGCAGTCATGTGACTGTTTTTTAAATGTGCTTTATAAATAAATAAATGAACTGAACTGAATTGTTCATTGCAAACAGCTGAACGTCTGTAAATGTTGCCAATAAACCTGATATGCAATGGGGGTTGAATGATTTCGATTATAGAGAGAGTTCAAATAATACATGACATCTAAAGGACTGGATTTACAATTACATTACTCTTTACATTACTTTTTTGTTACATTACATTTAAGTGTGAAACTTGTTTAATAAGCAACATTCTATAAGTGGGATACTCATTTAATATTCAATTTAAATGACTAGACTATAATTTCTTGATATTAGTATTTTCTGTTGCTAATCAATGTGTTTGGGCTTGTTAATGTTTTTAGCTTATTTTTTGGTTAAGCAGTGTATTTGATATCCGTATGTTGTAATTACTACAATGCATTGCCTGTATGTGTAAAAGTGCAATGTGGGAACGCCTTATAATTCCTTGTTTTATTTTTCACGTTACTGTAATGTGAAAGTGTCATTCCTATGCTTTCAAATGTTTAACTTTTAAAACTGTGAGTAATTCTCATTGTTAATAATGATTTTCATTAGATTTTACATAATACTACAGGGAAAATCTTAATATAAGGTTTTGATTACATAGTATTTTTTCCACTTCACACTAATGAGTTTTTTTTTTTTTTCATTACAGGTGATTTTGGAGTGAAATATAACCTGGACATGTTTTTGACAGGCTTTGTGACATACACCCACATAAGGTGGAAGATTATGTCAATATGTGGGGTGGTCTTTATTTTAAATACGGCTCCAGACACATCATAGTCAATGAGGATTGATAGAAAATATACCACCAATGCCACAGTGCAGTAATGGAACTGCCATGGGCCCTCTCTCCGGGCTGCCGCCCCCTCACCGGTCGGAGGGTGTCCCCATAGAGGCTTCCTTAACCCCCCCATTCAATCAATGATTAACCCCAGCAGTAATCAATGATTCTGCTGACCGTGATACATTACTGGAGTCTTGCAGCTGCCATGTATAGGAAGCGTCTACTCTTTGCATCGAGTGACGAAGCACATCCTATTCTGTCACACACACACTCAATCCCCCCTCCCACCTCTGTGTACCTGAATGCCAACACACTCAGTGACAGGGGACTTCCCTCCTTTCTGGACCAGTTACGGTTCAGGACTGTGTGGGTGTTGGAATGAATCTTGTTTTAAAAGAAATGGCAATACAGAGGCGAAAACAGAAAAAAGGAAAAGATGAGATTGGAACATTCTCATGACCCATTGAAAGAGGAAAGATTGAGACCCCCCCCCCCCCCCCCCCCCCCCCATTAATAGAATGTTCACTCAAAGTTGTCTGATCTTTACTAAACACTAGCACAAAAACATTATTTATACATCATTCGTGGAACTTTTTTTCTGAAACGTTTTAGTTTGGCTAATCTTTATAAATGTGATAGATTCAGAGAACATTCAAAAGTAACATTCCCATAATGTTTCAAGTATGATCAAATGGAAAGTTTGCATGACCAAGACATTTTATGTTATTCTCTGACATAATCAGAGAACATTCAGAAATAATGTTTTCATAACTTAATGGCAACATTAGCAAAATGGGTAACACTTTATTTTGATGGTTCCTTTTGAACATCCTGCTGACTAGTAACTTTGCGACTACATGTCAACTAACTGTCATTAGATTATTAGTAGACTGTGCTTAATATCTGCTAACTCTTTATTTTGATGATCCTCCAACAGACATTATACTGACTATAAGTAACTTTGCAACTACAAGTCAACTTATTCTAACCCTAACCCTACCAGTCTACTAATACTCTAATGAGAGTCAGTAGACATGAAGGTGCAACATTACTTATAGTCAACAGAATGTGTAAAAGGGACCATCGAAATAAAGTGAAACCACAAAATGAACATTAGAAAAACAAATTTAGCTGGATATAAGCGCTGTCACAGACAATCATTTTATTTGAGAAGGTGAAAAGTTCTGAATTGAATCTTTGAATTGTCATTTTGTAATTGCAGAGTGAATTCCCATAAGAAAACAGCATATATTCCACCGTACTGATTATTATATTCATATATATATATATATATATATATATATATATATATATATATATATATATATATATATATATATATATATATATATATATATTATACTTCAAAGCAAATAATGGTACTGCCATCAATACAGTGGTAGTTTTTTCTGGGTATAAATATAAATCTCTTTCTACCTTTGGCAATTGTTTACCAGTGTAAATGTTTGTTAATCCTCCTGATGGACAAAAGTCTGAGCTGCACAATGGTGATTTTAGGTTAATTTTCAGACTAATTGACTTAGACCATATCGAAATGCTTGATCGTCCAAATGATCCTGTAACCCTGCGTTTTGGCTCGCTCACTTCAGAGGGTGAAGGTCCGTTGGACACTGTCCAGTGACGTGAGAACAGGGATTTCATTAGTCCATGCACAGTTTAAATGAGCAATAAAAATGTACCATGTTTGTAAGTGTCCCGGTGGTGTGTGCGCGTGCGTGTGTGTGTGTGAGTGCGTGGAAAAGAAAGAGAACGAGACAATATGCTGATGTCAGTAATTTGTCACGGTGGTTAACTTCGTCCCTCCGGTGAAACAAAGGACTGTATTACTCAGTACAAACTACAGCTCTAATGAAATCAGTTAATTATATGATATAATGAGTTAATCATATGATGATGAAGGCTACATTAAAGCGAAACTCCTGCTGAACACCACATGCAATTCTACGATGATTCCAAGAAGAGGTCTGGAGAATGAACAAGTTTATGTAATGATGCCGTAAGTGGAGATAATTGATGTTTTACATGGCTTCCTCTCTCTCTTTCTGGCTCGGTTGAATCATTAACCTGCCTCGCTGTGTGTTCTGTATGATGGCCAGTGAAACCATTGTGCGTCCTGTCATCGACAGGAAGTGAGGATTTCCCCCTGCTGTCAGAGAACTGATGTGTCATGCTCTGCCTCTCTGTCTTTTTTTCTGTCGGTTTTAGCTATCCTTTTAGTCTTCCCCAACGTAATGTAATGTCCAAATTATAATACAGCTTAATAGAAGATAATACAATCAATCTGTTATACCTAATACTTGAATTGACAACATCTGAATGGAGATATGTCTATCTTAGCAGGTTTCTTACATGATTGTCTGATTGGGTCTCTGTGTACTGTATGCTTGGGAATGCCACATTGATTGAGATGCAGATCTCTAAGGGCAGTGAGATCCCCAGCTGCCCCATGCTGTGCGTTGGTTAAAGTATTAACCCAGACCCATTAGTCAATATTGCTGACTGCAGTGTAAGGCACAAGGGATCAAAGTTATCATGTTAGGGGGAAGAAGCCCCATTCAGGGTTTGCCATATAACCTGTCCACTCCGTCATGTTCGCTCTATTCAAAAGAGCTGACTAGAGCGGCTCTCAGTCCCACTCACACACCCACTCCTCTACACCCCTCTCCTCCGCTCATTTTTCATCTGCCCTCTTCCTCTCGCCTTCCTCAATTTGGCCCTGTTTTGCCATCTTATTTTACTTGGCAATATTTCTTAAAGGAAATGTACTTTTCATGCATTTATGTTTACCAGCATAGACATGGTTTTCAGCAGCAGAACTGGTGACACTGGTTGAAGATATAGGGTACAAATGAACACTCGCCAAGTGCCAAATGCAAATAAAAAATTGGCACATTTGGCGAATCAGAAAATTTATTTCACAGTCAATATCATAAGCAAAAGCGCTCTTCAACCATGACTTCCCTTTGTAGGCCAGTCCAGAATGCTAATTTGCCATTGGTTCTCTTTGGAATAGAACTTAAATCAAGATCTTTGAACGAACTTTCAAGCAATTAATCTCATATCTTGTGGTAGTTGTAGTTTGTATTCTGTTAGTTACATTTTTTCAAAGTTACTTACGTTTTTTGTTTTGTTCGTTTTTTGCACGCAGATTTTTTAAGTAAATTTCACATATGGAATTATGTAAAATCTACTTAACTAACTAAAGTAACATTAACAAATAAAATGTGTAACTTTAACTTGTCCAGTTAAAGTGTGTTGAGTACTTTCTACTAAGTTGAAGTTTTAGTCAAGTACATTTTACTCAAAGCGAATAACACTGAATTTAGCCGTGTTTCTTTTAGAACATCGAAGTAAATAATACAGTAGATATTGTGTAGGCAACATATCTACATAACAGAAGTAATACTTGATACACAATAACTGTAACTTTTTTGTATTTCTTTTTTTAGTATGGATTAAGATGTCACAAAAAAGCAAGTCACTAAACCCAACAACAAAAACAATGATAAAACAGTGTAAATACATCTGGAAAACATATGCATGCCCCAATGCATGATGGGAACACCAGTATCAGAAAGTTGAGAGGGTTTTACTTCATTTGATAACGCAGAATGACATTTATGCTTTGATGTCTACAAGCTCAAATTGAGTAGTAGAATTTAATTATTGCCTGCACTAACTTGTTTGGTAGAAATTACATAGTATTTACTTCAGCACATAATATTTTTATTCATTTATTTGTATTTATTTATTAATGTACATACATACTTACTCACTTGCTTACTTGTCCGGGTATTGGACTACAAACTAAACAGCTCTTCTGAAGAGCTACGAAGTTCTTGTCGTATAGGAAAATCCTAGATGACAGGATACGGATACCACCAAATCACAATGTGTCTTCCCGTTTGTATTATGTGATGAAGGCTGACTCATCTTCAGTTAGAAACACAGCAACATTTGTTACTAAAATGCAAGTAAAAATAGCTGCATAATCCACTGAACTTATATACAGTATAATGAAAAATACTGTTATGAAATACTTGTGACTAGTAAATTCTCTTATTTCACCCACACTATTTACAAGTGTCGTAAAAAGCTTTTTTAGGTTCTACAAAGAAAGACTTGCTGGCTCTATTAAGACACTGAATAAGACGCCAGTATCCAGAACACAACGTATGCTGGTGGTATCCAGTAATGCTCCAGAAAGGTTTCTCATTCTGGTTCACAATGGCTTGATCTTCATGCTGGATGACTCGTTGCTGTCCGCAGTTCACATAAACCCTGAAGGTCCTGTAGACGTCTGTGCAGTTCAGCTCCGAGTGAAACAGCTGAACTGATCCTCACACCTGGATCTGGAAGTGCACAGCAACGTGTCAAATCTCTGTTCTACAACACCGTATGTTGTGTTTTGGATGTTGCTGTTCTGGTGTCAACAACCAGACTTCTGGACTATCTTAACCAGTGAGCTTCACCAAATACATGTTGTTTAACATCATGGGTTTGAGGTCTACAAGCTATGCCTGCACCAAAACAGTGTTAACTGGCATAAAGCAGTTTAGACCAGCATGGAAATATTTTCTGCATGGTCAAATTTTTTTTTTTTGGCACACACACACACACACACACACACACACACACACACACACACACACACACACACACACACACACACACACACACACACACACACACACACACACACACACACACACACACACACACACACACACACTTATTGATCTGATTATTACATAGACCTGCATCTTTAAAAAACATTCTGCTGATTTGCAAAAAAAAGGCCTAATTTAATCTAATTTGATGATGATGAGTTCAAAAATGTCACTAAAACTTTCAATAACCTACAGTTCCTTTTAACAATATAAGGATGAAGTTTATTCAAAGTATATGTAAATATAATATAGTCAGTTTTAATTTGTTATCAAAATAATGAGCATATAGTCAAATGTCAAAAGTTTCAAAAAATAATAAAAACATCAAAATGTTTATTTTAGCTTTCTGCAACAATCTGCAAAGGAAACAAAAAAAATCTTCAAATACTCTAACGTTTAAGAACTTTACTGAAACTCAAGTTTATAAAAAAATTAAAAATAAAATAAATAAATAAATAAATAAATAAATAAATAAATAAATAAATAAATAAATAAATAAATAAATAAATAAATAAATAAATAAATAAATAAGCTGTTTTCCCCCCACGCAATCTGCAATTTTCTGTAATACCTACCGATATAGCAGAACACATCTAGCTTCTTCTGACACTGGCCATAATTCTAACCTGGAAATCGGGATTAGGCATAAAATAACGTCACACAAGTGAAAATTGGCTGAGAATTGAACAAATAGTTGTAACCTGTCTCAGAGATAGATAGGAATAGTGTTTGTGGCAGTTTGTCTGGTGATTAGGGGAAACAGAAGACTTATTCACCTTACAAACGGTTCTTGAAAGCAAAAATCCCAACAAATGCATTCTGTGAGAAAGCGTAAAAAACTCTTTTTGATTCTTTTTGAAATATGATTCCATGGTGGTGCAACTGATCAGATGCATGTACTGATATTTGTGGAGGTTGACTTAAGATTGCAGTGTGCTGGTGGTGATGGAGACTTGGGGTCCGAAGAGGGGGAAGTTCATGGGAAATCCGCAGATGGGATGGTGTAATGGGTGTGTGTGTGTGTGTGTGTGTGTGTGTAGGCGTGAATGGTGATAAATTGGCCGGGGAGAGTGGGGATGCAGATCTACTCATCAAGATTGATGTTCTGCCATTCTGCTTTAAGTGCAATTAAAAACTGGGCCTGCGTTTGAAACCACATCTCATTTTATAGAACCAGCGGGGGGTTGGATTAAAGAGAATGTACCTCTGTGTTTTGGGCCGCCACACGTTACAGACCCCATCAGCACCCATGTCCAGCTCCAGCTTTTACCTCCTCGTCGGAACCGATTCTCAGTGGCATATATCACCTAGAATATTTTCAATGGAAATGAATGTCCAAAAGGGAAATGAAGATTTGAAAGTATGGAAGTAAAACTCGATTGGTTGCTCATTGTTTGTGGCTAGTGTTTGTTTGCGGCCAGATTTACCTGTTTATTTTTAGATAGATCACCACTTCCATCTTGCCCTTTCCTCGCACTGCAGCCATGCCTGACTAGCTGTCAGTGTCAAGTTGTTAACCTCACGTCAACAGTGGTGCGAGCTGTATTCGGGTCCGCTTGATGGATGAGTCTACATGGACTTGTCCCACGCAGGGCACATTTTTCATAGAAAAGCAAAAGGGGTTTGTGGATATTTCTTTTTAGCTCTCTCTCACTCTCTCCTGCTCCCCATGAGACCTCTGGGCACAAACACAACCTCTGAGCAACACTTTCCAGCTGACCTACGCTCAAAAGGTTGTACGTAAGTGTGGCTTTTAGGGACAGAGACCGGAATTAAATGTATCTCACCAGAATATAGGGAAGGATGGAACTATGAGAACTATGGGTACTTTGACTTTTTTCACATTATAACTGTTTTGCAAACATGTATTGGCCCCACTTTATATTAAGTGGCTCTAAGTATTATGTACTTACATCGAAAAATAAGTACAATGTACTTATTGTGTTCAGGTTGTATTGTAAAACACTTGTGCTGCTATTGAGGTGTGATACTGGTAAGGTTAGGGTCAGGTGTGCTGGTATGGGTAGGTTTAAGGTTGGGTTGAGGTGTAAGGGAAGGGTCAACTGTGTAGTTACAAATGTAATTACATAGATTAATTACAGCTGTAATTACATGCAGGTATTTTCAAAATAAAAGTACAATGTAAAAACACGTATGTACACAGTAAGTCCATTGTATCAAATTGTTAATTTCAATGTAAGTACATAGTACTTAAAGCCACTTAATATAAAGTGGGACCCATTTATTTTTTCTACATTTTAAACTTCAAAATTTTCATGAAACTATGATAATTTAAACAAAGGTGGAAATAAAGAAATATGAAAGATATTCACCTTTTGAGTTTTTTTATTGTGCGATTTATTCAATTTTGGTGACAAATGTATCACAGATTAAATCTACCCAATTAAGTTACTGGACTGTTTTCAATCAAGCTGTGATTTGGTGAAATTGTGTGAAAGATAGACTTTATAATATTATTTCCTTACAAAGTCTGCCATTTTATTCCAAAACTGTTTACAAAGACATTTCCTGTATTTATAGTAGGCTATACAAATTATTGTACGTTTGTGAGAAGTGTTTTATTGTTATTATTAAGCTTAATTTCCATAGGGCATGAGTGCAGAACTTGAATTGTGTCAGTATTCTGTGATTACATATCTCTTAAGTACTGTTAAACACATCTAATACCAGAGAAGAAGTGACAAATGAAATGGTATAGACTGAGATGAAATCAGCACAGTTATTTCATACTTTTCAATGGTCAGTGGATCTAAGCATGGTAAAGTGTGGTAGACAGAGCTGAGAGTACTGTATTTACTGGCCAGCATTGGGGAAAGTTCCTTTTAAAAGTAATGCTTAACAATATAGTGTTACTCCCTAAAAAAGGAACTAATTGCTAAATATGTCCCGTTACTTTTGCGTCACTTTTTCTCACCTGGGCTTGGCTTGATTGTTTTAACCCTCTATGGTACGCAATATGACATCAGTGAGGAAAAAAATATTTGTTATGTTTTTCCTGATTAACATTGGACACTATAACAATATCAATAAATATTATCGTTGTTTTTTTTAATTAATTTATTAATTAAAAGTTTGTTGCCTCAAGGCAACATTGTACCACAATGGATAAAATGAAACATTTGACATTTTCATGAAGAAAAAATGTATATATTTATTGAAAACATCAGTTTCTTTAATTATAACAACAACAAGTTCGACACTCTTCAGCAATAAAAAAAGAAACAAATTGAATATTTAATTAAAGTAATTTGTGTTCATTGATATCACTAATCATATCGTTAATGATATCGCTGGATCATCGAAGGTCAGCAACAAAGACATTGGTTAATAAAGTGAGATTAAATCCATAAAGTATAGTTGTGTTATTTAACATATTTAATTATTTTAGGTTTGTGTAATATTCTGAGTTTACATTTAACAGAACTAATAACCATCATGTTCACACACAGCGCACACAATGCCTCTACACTTACTCACGATTTCTCTCAACATGGGGACAGAAGAGTTGTCAGTCAATAAACTGGAAAGTAAATTTTTCATAATTTGCCAAAAATGTAAAAGTAATGTGTTACTTTAATGGTCACTTGAAAAAAGTAATTTGATTGCATAGCTTATGTTGTAATGTGTTTCCCCTAACACTGGTCAACCCCAAACATGTGCGCCCATCAGACCATGTCTGGAATTTTGCGAGTGCAGATTCCTGTGCATTCCATTGTTGTCCTTCAATCGTGCGGCACATTTTTGGAGGTCGTCACAGCATTACTCTCATTTGTCCAGATAGGAATAGGGACGTCGGATTAAGGCCCTGTCCCCACTGAGCCCCAGACCCTCTACTGAACACTTTGACAGTGGCTATCCATCATGGCCATCTTTAACAGAGGGTTGGGGGATTGCGGCTGGAAAGGGCCTGGTTAAATTTTAACCCGCTGGCTTCCTACTCACTGGCAGAGAGTAAGTGAGCCCTGCATCTCGGCCATTCCCACCTTCGCCCACTCACCTGTCAATGCTTTGACTGCACCCATCTGCTGGTGAACCGCAGCACGCCCCACATATTTGTTACAGAGGCAGCGTGGGTGGAGGTCAGCTCTGTTAGCGTGTCACAAACCAAGAGTGGGATGTTAAAAGCAGATGGAAGGAGGATAGAGTCAGGCACGTGCCATTCTCAGAGTTGAGTAGACATGATGTTTTCTTGTTATGTTATGACAACGTCATAACACAGCTGATGTTGCAAATCCCTCTCAGCTTTTAACCCCTCCACTCCAACCACCTGGCTCCATTCTGGTATGGAACGGACATTTTTCATTATCCCATTAATTCCGGATGGATAAAACCAAGTACTGCCCTAAATTTTTTTCCTAGCTAGTTCACTGTTCCATTTAAATGTTTGTTGGACTATGGAAGAAAATAACAGCCTTTCATGTTTACGGTAAAGCTAAGTGTATGCAACTTTAAGTTTTGTAGGGTAGACTGAGTGCAATTGTAACATTTGTAACACAGTTGTAAAACTTTTTATGTATAAATATTAGTCATTTACACAGTCATGGCAAATATACATTGCTGCCTCAACAGTGCAGTCAACATGTTATAACATAATCTTATATATCAACTTCCTCCAGCTGAGCATATTTTGCCTAATTTTCCCAAAAATATCAACAAAAAAAAAAATGATTCTACTTATACTACAACTGAACTTGCATGGTCAGACAGGAATAACTATTCACAATTACAGAAGAGAAAAAAAAGGAAATATATAGTGACACAACTATGCTTGATGCACCCTATGTGAAAAGCTAATGCTATGCTACATGAGTTGCTATGTTGTTTGGAAAAAGAGATTGAAATAAAAAGGCAAAGGATGGTTATATTAAATTTTTTGGTGTACATTATTATTATCATTGTTCTTCAAAACTCCCTCATCCTACAAACGCAAACATTTGAAGGATATTGGAGGGGCAAATACATTTACAGAGGTTACACAGGTAAACAAATTCTAGTGCACTTCCAATTTAAGTTATTATTGAGGTCAGCACCTTCTGCACACGTATTTGAGTTTAAACTCTTCAAGTTCACTGATTCAGTCGATGGAGTGATCAATCAAGTGTGGAAGTTCAAAAATTGAGGGTCCAGACCCTTAATTGGGGCAAATTCCTCAAGGAAGGGTGTTGGTTCTGTGGAGAGGAGAGTCCTTTCTCCGAATTGCTGAAATCATGCATGCCTTGCCTGACTTGATTAGCCATGATGAGGTGACCTGACCTCTTCTGGTGAGTTAATAATGTATTAATTTTTGCCCATTTGACATGAGAGGCGGTGGGGGGGGGACGAGGGGCGATGTTGAGAAGGCGTGAGTTTGTGGGGGTGTGGGAGCTGTCTGATTGCACAAACCCAAGAATCTATCATCTGTCAGTCTGCATTTTCTGGCTCCGAGCTGAGTCTCGATGACAGGCCTGGGGTTTTGCTTCACTTCCGCAAATGACATTAGAGAAATTGTGTTTGGACTGTCTCTGTGGTGATCTCCCAGGAGCGCTCGGGTAGGATGGGTCAGTGGTGGACAGGAACGAGGGTTCGCCTACTGCATTTTTATGACGCCACACAGCCTTGGTGTCCTTGTGTGATTCCAGCACCTGTAGTACAGTCATTGTTTTTTGACTAACAAACTGGGTGTGCAATAGGATCCACTAAACCTGGTCAAATCCCAAGAAGCTGAGACTTCCTCCTGTGTCTTTGGGTGCACTAAGAAGCTCTTCAATATTTCAGTGGAAATGAACTACGGTCTCACTGGACCAATCCAGGGTAGAATTGCTACGATTCACTCTTTATGACCCTTTTGTCCTAATGTTTAAGCTGTCTATATCTTGGAGGGTGAAAACGAGGACCAGGGGAGCCCTCCGGCCGAATTTGAGACATAAAGAATAATTAAAAATAAATGCGGGGATTTCGTGTTCTCATATGTGCCTTATTTTCTCTCATTCCTTCCTTTTTTATAGCCCCTCAATCTATTTTTAATGAGCCATTGAATATTAACTGGATTTCGGGCAAAGTGCCATCTCCCATGAAAGAGACGGATCGTGAGGCTTAGCCCAAACAGGGGTGGGGCTGTCCTACAGAAGCTTCATATGTAAAGAATTGTTCTAGTCAATTACAATTACAATCAACCACAGTAGGGGACGTATCAATTTAAACTGATGTCCCTGCACCTCCCCTCAAAAACTCAAGCAACTGCATGAGAATGAGGAACAGGGGTATAAACAATACAGGAATTTTTATCATTTAACAAGAGAAACCATAAAGAATTCAACCTCAGAACACACTCCTATTGTAGGTACAAGACCGTTCTTGTGTGTTGTAGCCCCACAGGCCCAAAGGGCAGACCTGGGCCTGGGGTAGAACAGAGGCAGATTTCGGGAACTTACAATCCCCCCCCCCCTGCAGGGCTACTGATCTGCTCCCCCCTCGCTCTCTTTGTCAAGGGGCTTCTTGGGAAGGAGTGATTAATGAGACGTTATCCTGCGGTCCCCAAAAAGCTCACTAAAAATTTCAATTCGCCATCTCTTGTTTTCGTCAGCAGTGGTCAAGATGAATTGGACGGGGTAAGGAGATATATCAGAAAAGAGTTGTGACCCTTGTTTCCGGGCTGGAGGAGGAGGCCGTGGGAGAGCAACGTGGGCCTTTTAAAAGCGAACACATTTATGGCTACTTAGAGAAAATTGATTTGATTGAGCTGGAAACATATATGTTAACACGTCTGGCATTTTTATGGGCTATTTGTCTTTGGCGTCACACCGAGAGGAAATGTATGCTTACACTGGCCTTTGTGCTTAAATACGTGTGTGGTGCTGTTAGTGTCTATTTGCATACAGGCATGCGCGTGTCGTTAACTTTGGATTTATTTATTCCTGGATGGGTCATCAGGAGCAGTGCTCTGGCTGTGCACTTTAACTCCGTGCCAATAACAGTCATGCGATGATTAACAGCATATTACTGCAGATGGACCAGTGACAGAGTGAAATACATTGCACTGGAAATATTACAACCAAGAATTGATGCTGACACCCTCTCACAGTTTTCCCAGCTGAACCCTTGCAGTTTATGAACATCAAATTTTCATATTCATTTCACAAATGTATTTCATATACATGTTGCCCGTGACAAAATCCCTGAATCAGGCATGTTTACATATATGTTCATGTGTTCATAAGCACAAGCAGTGAAACGATAACCATTTTGTGGCTGTATAATTCCACAGCACAGAGCCAAACAGGGAGGAGTAACAACATTGTAGTTTTTCTGTTCTTCTGTCTCTGTGCCTATTTTTGAAAGACAGTATTGATTGCTGTGTACTGCATACTATGTATTGTCTACTACTTATGGAAGATTGTTTCCGCCACAGAATAAAAAATAAAGAAGGTAATTGCAACTTTTCATCTCGGAATTCTGACCTGTTTTATCTCTCAATTGCTTGTTATGAAGTCAAAATTGTAAGATTAAAACTCGCAATTGGATACAGGAAATGGAAGTCCATGTCAAGTGAATTGCATTGTGGGATACAGTAATGCACACAGTAAAAGCTGTAACCACCAAAAACATTGAATGGGACACATCCCTCTTATATTGTGTAACCCCTCCAATTCTACTCACACCTCAACGTTTGGGATTCGAACTAGTGCTCTTACTAGCTGGCCTCCGTTACAATTGGTCTATCAATAATTGTTTTTTAATAGCACATTACTAAACTTTTTCACTGCATATGGTGTGCTCTGCTTGTATTTTGCACATTTTGGCAAATTCATTTGGGCATACATTACATCTACATACTGTGTGTACAGTTTATACACTGTATACTACTTTTATATATATATATATATATATATATATATATATATATATATATATATATAATTATGCCATTCCAAGAATAGCCATTTTAAGGTTCTAGTCTCACTTGTGCATGCTATTACAATAAATGGATACTAAAGCTTTCAAGTTTCAAAACAGCACCATGAATGTATAATAATCCTTATCCATACGAATTGTTCCCTATATTTCTAGACTTTATAGGTGTTTCTAAAGTCATACAATTTGTGTGATAAACAGACCTAAAATATGCTGTTCTTCACTATTGCGGATCATTGAATCATTCAATCACTGAGTTGAACGCAGGGACCAGGGGTGGGTTTCCCAAAACCACTGCAATAAATAGATTGCAGAAGACATTGGTGGCAATGTTTTCTATGACTTACTTAGACTTACAATTACTTTTGGAAATGCAGTCCAGATAAGTTCATAAATGAAATAATTTAGACTAGCTTTTCGAACTGGATCAATTGATTCCTTAAAAATATCTAACTAAAAAAATGTATTTGTTCATGACTAGACATTCCTACTTTTCAAATAATATATTTCAGACATAAAACTATAGTATTCAAACTTATAATCACTTTTGTCAATTCATGAAAAAGAGTGAATAGTATTTTTTCTTTAGTTTTTATTGTTCTGTGGAAGAAAGAAAGTCATATAGGTTTGAAATGACATGACAGTGAGTAAACGATGATGATTTCCCAATTTTGGTTGTGAAATTCATGTAAAGAACATAAAAAAAAACATTAAATCATGAAAGAATAGGGGGCAAGTGGAAGTTTCCATCTGTCTTTTTGTGACAGAGAAGGTCAAGAAGGAATGAAAAAGAAGGCGTCTCACTGTGCTCTTTGATTCTTACAAATTGAAAAGCACTATCGACTGGTAATTGTTTTACTTTGATAAATGAACGACTCTCTAAAACCCCCTGCACCCCCAGCCGATCAACCAGACCCCTCGTTTGACTAAATCAAATTTTAAATGTTTCCACCCATCCATCAGTCCTATCACATCACACCTGCAACGTGACATGGAGATTATCGGTGTCGAGCATGGCGTTTCAGAACCAGACAGACATGCCAAGGACATCTTTGTGTGTGCTTGCTTCTCATCATTTCATACATAAAAATAAGGATAAAAACGAGTTAACATTCTCAATGTCACACACTTATTTGATTGGTGACAAAATCTTTCTCAAAATATCAATCAAATATATATATTTTTTTATGATGTTACCTTAAAATTCCCAAACCTTGAGTTCATTTTCGGGTCTAAAGGGAGAAAATCACAGTCTTTCAATGTGGTGACTTGTGTGGTTCACTGTTTTTATAGCTTTTCCATGAGCAAATGGAACATTGTATTTATGTGTAAGCGTTGTTGCCTTCTATGGTTTGAAAGCTCCTTACTATGCTATCATACAAATCAATGGAGATGCATATCATCAGGACGTGACTGCTCGTGAATATTACATTAATGGAAACCAAGCACGCATTTTGAATATTGAATACTGAATAGGTCATGACATAACTCAATAAGCTAAACCTGATACCCTGCTGCTTTTTTCAAACAATCTTTAAAAAGAGCTCCAACAGTGATCGTATGGTTAGTTATCGGTTGACGTTATCGCCACAAGTGCCGCTCGGGATGGTGCGATTGCTGCATGATTATGATGTCATGACAGATCTGAGGTTGGATATGAGTCAGTGCTTGTGCAAGTCCATGTAAAACAAGCCAGAATAATTGGAGAGGTGATTAACTGTCTTGATTTAGTTATTGGAAATTAGAGATATGATGTCACTCTCACAGTATTGGCTGCTGTAGGAACCATAGACCAATTCTAAACCAAAAGTTATCTTAAGCAATTCTTTCTTTCTTCCTTTGCAAAGAATGCATTGAGTGCACTGAAGCTCAATGCGGTTACAATGAATATGGGGCTGAGGCTTCAAAAACCGGATCGGTTCAATCCATAAATTAAATATTCAGAACAGTTTTGAGCTAGATCCTTGCGAACTGATTCACTGAAAATATTGACTCAGAAGAACTATTTGTCCATGAGTAATACATTGCTATCATGGTTTCAGAAGATATTGCATGAGTTATATGGACCAACGCACTTTCATGACAATTCATATACTATTCTACATTGTGGAGAACGTCTCGGTTACGTATGTAACCCTAGTTCCCTGATAGGGAACGAGACGCTGCGTCAAACGCTGCGGGAACGCCCCTGCGTTGTGCGTCATGAAGCACGTATGGAATCAGCCCAATGGAGAGATGAAACGTCATAGGCGGGTGACGTCATCGACCAGGAAACTATAAAGCACCCCAAAAACACAAGCGCATTAGCTTCTGATAGGCTTGAAGGAAGCGCTAACGGGAGTGCCGGGAGTATGGCGGAGCGACGCAGCGTCTCGTTCCCTATCAGGGAACTAGGGTTACATACGTAACCGAGACGTTCCCTTTCAAGGGAACTTCGAGCTGCGTCAAACGCTGCGGGAACGCGAATACCCACGTCGCCATAGGACCAAATGACCGTCATGTGAGACTAGCGCACAGAGGACGAGAGCACCTGTGCCCCAGGGGTAGAGCTTAAGTCTAGGTCATAGAACTTAATAAAAGTATGCGGTGAAGACCATCCAGCCGCATCACAAACATCACTCAGGGAAACCCCCGACAAAAGAGCTTTAGAAGCAGCCATACTCCTGGTAGAGTGAGCTCGGACAACCAAAGGTGAAGGCTGGCCAGCCGACTCATAAGCAAGTGAGATAGCCTCAACCACCCACTTGCTCATTCTCTGTTTAGACGCCGGACACCCTTTCCTGGGTGGCCCGAAACATACAAAAAGTTGTTCTGATTTCCTCCACAGGGCAGCTCTGTGGACATAAGCGTCTAATGCCCTAACAGGGCAGAGTGAATTAAGTTTCTCCTGGTCCGATGACATAAATGGAGGAGGACAGAAAGCCTGCAGAACCGTAGGTCTAACAATATTAGTAGGAACCTTAGGAACGTAACCTGGTCTAGGATGCAGAAAAGCTTTAACCATGCCAGGTGCAAATTCCAGGCACGAGGGTGAAACCGACAGAGCCTGCAAATCTCCGATTCTTTTTAGTGAAGAGATAGCAAGCAAAAAGATAGTCTTAAAAGTGAGAAACTTCTCAGGAACTTCTTCGATAGGTTCAAAAGGAGCTAGGGAAAGACCTTCTAATACAATGGCCAGATCCCAAGTCGGCACCCTCGTACGAACTGCTGGCCTCAGCCTCAAAGTGCCACGGAGGAAACGAGTTATAAGCGGGTGTCTCCCAAGAGAAACTCCACTGAAAGGGACGTGGTAAGCAGCTAGTGCCGCCACATACACCTTTAGTGTGGAGGGGGATAACCCTGTGGAGAAGCGCTCCTGCAGGAATTCCAGCACTGCACCCACTGGGCAGTTAACTGGGTCCTGCAGGTGTTCTCCACACCAAGAAGTGAAAAGTTTCCACTTCAAGGCATAAAGCTTCCTCGTGGATGGAGCTCTGGAGTTAAGAATGGTCTCAACAACCTCGGTTGAGAGACCGGAGTCTATGAGCTGGGCCCCCTCAGAGGCCAAGCCCACAGTTTCCACAATTCTGGGCGGGGGTGAAGTATCGTGCCCCCCGCCTGGGAGAGTAGATCCCTCCTGACCGGGAGCTCCAAAGGAGAACCGTCCAGGAGAGAAATCAGGTCCGCAAACCATACTCGGGCCGGCCAGAACGGGGCTACTAGTAGTAGACTGACCCCGTCCCGGCGGACCCTCTCCAGAACTCCTGGTAACAGAGCAATCGGGGGAAAGGCGTACAGACGTGACCTCGGCCACGGCTGCACCATAGCATCCAACCCCAGGGGGGCTGGAAGAGTGATGGAGAACCACCGATGACAATGAGTGGTCTCCTTGGAAGCGAATAGGTCCACCTCGGCGCGACCGAAACTCAACCAAAGGAGCTCCACCACCTCGGGGTGGAGTCTCCATTCCCCTGGCCTCGGCCCCTGCCTCGACAGGGAGTCTGCTACCACATTCAAATACCCAGGGAGATACATTGCTCTCAGAGATAGTAGCTTCCCTTGGGACCACAGGAGGATCTGACGGGCCAACTTGTAAAGCCGGCGAGACCGCAGGCCCCCCTGATGATTTATATAAGAGACCACCGACGTGTTGTCTGATTGAACTAACACATGATGGCCTCTCAGGTCTGTTAGGAAGTGTTTCAGAGCCTGAAACACAGCCAACATCTCTAGACAATTTATGTGCCACGAAAGATGATGATCCTGCCACAGACCTTGGGCTGGGCGACCACTCATGACCGCCCCCCACCCTGTGAGGGAAGCATCCGTCGTTAGCGTTATGCGACGACAAAGAGCCCCCAGCACAGGACCTTTGGATAGGAACCAAGTTTCTCTCCACATGACCAGAGCACGAAGGCAGCGCCGCGTGACTTTGAACGTGCGGAGCGGATTTCCCCTCGGGGAGAATCCCTTGGTCCTGAGCCACCACTGTAGCGGTCTCATGTACAACAGGCCGCAAGGTATAACGTTGGACGCTGCAGCCATCAGACCCAACAGTCTCTGAAACTGCTTGACAGTGAGTAGCTGGCCTAGCTTCACTTGTTTCACAGCTGAGAGAATCGAAGCGATGCGGGTCGGAGAGAGTCGCGCCCGCATCGATACCGAATCCCAAACGACACCCAGAAAAGTGGTCTTCTGGGAAGGAGATAATACACTTTTCTTTGCGTTCAGCCTCAACCCCAACTTTCTGATATGAGCGAGGACGACATCTCGATGCCGAACCGCCATCTGCTCGGTCTGAGCTAAAATCAACCAATCGTCGATGTAATTGAGAATACGAATGCCCTGAAGCCTCAGAGGCACTAGTGCTGCATCCATGCATTTCGTGAAAGTGCGGGGAGATAAAGCTAGGCCAAACGGAAGAACCTTGTACTGGTACGCCTCGCCCCCGAAGGCGAACCTCAGGAACTTCCTGTGTTGTGGAAGGATGGACACATGGAAGTATGCGTCCTTCAGATCTATCGTGACAAACCAGTCCTCGGACCTGATTTGAGACACGATCTGCTTGATAGTGAGCATCTTGAATTTTAGCTTCCCTACCGAGCGATTCAATATGCGCAGGTCTAAAATTGGACGCAACCCCCCATCCTTCTTTGGAACGATGAAATATCGGCTGTAATAACCTGACTCCAAACTGGGAGGAGGAACCCGTTCTATAGCCTCTTTTTGAAGGAGCGTTTTCACCTCTTGTTCCAATACCAGAGCCTGCTCGGGGCCCACCACTGTGTGCAGAACCCCTCTGAATTTTGGTGGACGACACCTGAACTGGATAGCATAACCCTTTTCTACTGTCTGCAGGACCCAATGAGATATTTTTGGAAGGCTTTTCCACTCTGCCAGAAATTCTACTAAGGGTACCAGCCTCTCGAGACTGGCCTCTGGTGTAACTTGAGCAGCAGACGCAGCGCCCTGTAACGGCGCACCGGCAGGGAACAACTGGTCTGACCGCTCTGAGACCCTCCTCAGAGGGAGCGAGCGTCCCTCGGGAAAGCGCTCGCTGGGATCGTCTGTGCCCCGGCATAAAGGCGGGGTTGGCAGAACGAGCCCCTGAGGGCACCGAGGAGGAATGGGCACCGTAAAAAGAGGTGAACACCTTTCCGCCTCGGTGGGGACCACCCTCAGCATCCTGAACGGCTTGGCGTCAGGACTTCTTCTTAGCCGAAGCCTTCTTAGCCAATATAACTGTCCTCAGATCAGTTCTACTGGGAGAAGGCTTCGGCTGAGAGTGTCGCGGCTGAGCCCACTGTCCAGCAGGGGGAGCACGAGACGCGACACTCTGCCTCTGCTGCGCTCTATGTGATGAGCTCGAAGACGGCCGGGGCTGCTCCCGCCCAGCAGCCCCAGGGACATGAATTTTAAGGGGAAGAAACTTTTTAAAAGCTGCAGTTTGTTTCTTTTCTTCTTGGAATTTATCGATAACTGAATTCACAGCATCACCAAACAACCCCATGGGAGAAAGAGGAGCATCTAAAAGAAAAGCTTTTTCTCTCTCTTTAATATTAGTCTGATTTAACCACAAATGTCTTTCTGCGGCCACCAGAGCTGCCATAGAACGACCCATTAATTTGGCCGATTCTCTGGTGGCACGCAGGGATAAATCAGCAGCCTGACGCAGTTCACGAACTACGTCAGTACTGACCTCCTCACTCTCACTCATGTCCCTTAGCAGATCAGCCTGGTATGCCTGCAAGATTGACATAGTATGCAGACATGACGCAGCCTGACCTGCTGCCGAATATGCTTTACCCACTAAAGCCGAAGTGTTTCTTAAAGGCTTGGTGGGTAATGCCGGTGCCTTAAAAGATGATGCTGCTTCGGGGGAGAGATGGCTCGCAAGCGTCTCTTCCACACGAGGCAAAGCACCATAACCATGAGCCTTGGCTCCCATAATATTAGCGTATGTTGAAGTCTGGGGACTAAACACTCTATATGACACCGGTTTTCTCCATGATTTCGACACCTCGGTGTGGAGATCATGGAAAAACGGCAGGCACCGGCGTGGAGGCTGCACACGTGACGGCAAAAATCTCTCATCCAACTTTGATTTAGAAACAGACTCCTGTCTAGTCACTGGCCATTCAATATTAAGTTTTTCAACAGCTCTTGTTAACACCTCCATAAGCTCATCACTCTTAGGAGTGTGGGGTGGCGAATCCTCCACATCTCCCTCAACACTAACAACATCAAGTTCCTCAGAACTGGATAGCTGCAGCATTGGTGCCTCAGCCCGAGCGGAAGAAACCGCAGCGCGTGCTTCCGAACCCGGGACTGAGGCACTGGATCTCACAGGTGAAGGGAGAGATAAGGCAGAGCCCGTCTCAAACCCCGCTGTGAGATCCATCTGCGATCCCCACGATAAGCGCCGCCGCTCTGCCTCGGCAGAAGCGGGACCCGAACCGCGGGGAGCGCGCACCGAACCGCTCTCCTCAAAGAGCGACCGGCGGGAGCGGAGCGTCCTTAACGGCAAACGCTCGCAATGCTCACAGTCTGCTCCCTCGAGAGCAAACTGGGCATGCTGAACTCCCAAACAAACAACACAAAGATCATGTGTATCCCCGCTCGTTAAATAACGCGAGCAGGGAGGAACACACTTTCTAAACTGCTGTTCGTCCGCCATAATCTCTCAATATATATATATATAGGGATAAATTGTTTGTGTGGTGCAGGGTATGTAAGACAGACAATATCACACAGGGACAGATTCACATGTAGCGCGACTGAAAGCACAGAAGCTAATGCGCTTGTGTTTTTGGGGTGCTTTATAGTTTCCTGGTCGATGACGTCACCCGCCTATGACGTTTCATCTCTCCATTGGGCTGATTCCATACGTGCTTCATGACGCACAACGCAGGGGCGTTCCCGCAGCGTTTGACGCAGCTCGAAGTTCCCTTGAAAGGGAACTGGTGGCAAATTGTTCCGTATATCTGCTCCTGCTTCACTGAGGGTTGCATATATGGATGAAGCTTCATGCTTACTTTTTTTATACTAATCATATGATTTATACAAATAAATTCATACAATATTTCCAATTTTCATGCTTCTGCATGTGATCAGGTTGAATGGACTCCTTTGATTATTTTACGGTGTTTCTGCAGTAACACTTGATAACAAAGAACTAACTCTGAAAATATACGATTTTAAATCCCTTTAATGGTAACACTTTCTGATAAGTATACAGTAATAAAGTTCTTACAAATAATTTACAAACTATTAGTTTAGTTAATTCATAGTTTATATACTGTAGTCTTTGCATTGTTAATATATTAAAGTTTTTTTTAAATTGCTTACAGTATCTGAAACTATGGCTTCTTTTCTCAAAACACAAAACATGTACACAAGATGCAATGATGCAAAACACTTCTTCAAAACTATTTTAACTTCTAAAAATTGTGTTTTTGCTTAGTTACTCTAAAATGCGAAAAATGTAAACACTACTTATCTTGTGACTTGTGTTTTTTCAGTGTGCAGTGGAGCGTATAGGCGTTTGTCATACATACATGTACAGTATGTGCACAGATACACTGTATATACCGTATGTATGCATGATTGATAAGCTTTACAGTTGAACTGACTCGAGCTGAATAATGACACAATTTGGCTTGTTTGAGCTGCTTTACAGCAGAATTTGAATTTGTTACTGAATGAATGTGACTTGACTTATGCATATACAGTATATATTTACAAAGATAAACAGAAATGCAAGGGGAAAAAATAATTTATTTGTTTCTCAAACGTGTTTTGCAGACTTGGTCTGAAGATTCGGTACATGAGTGAATGATTTCACTGAGTGAGCCTCAAGTTCCATTTTTAGTGTGTAAGCAATAAAAAATAAAAAAAATCTGTAAGAGACTATATACAAATAGTGAGATTACCCATGACCTAATCTAAAGAGAAAACTATTTACTTCTAATAACCATTAACAACTCCTTTACCACTGGTTTAAAATACTGTGCATCACTTATATGGCTAATCTCTTTATTAACTCTTTACATATGAGCTAATTAAACAATAAGCATTTTGTTAATTACAGTGACAATAAATTAAGTACTCACTATTTGTACATAGCCTATTAATGTCACAGTCATCGTCTGCACCAGTCTGTCTTCGCCGGCACTACACTTCCCAGAATCCTCCTTGTCTCCACACCTGAACTCACTCCCTCAATTACCCACCTGCATTGTCCTCATCATCCGTGTCACCTGTCTTCACCTCGTTATGTTTGATTTGTATCTGTATTTAGTTTGCTTCTGTTCAGTCAGTCCTGAGGGCTGTTTCACAAAAGCAGAATTTAGAAATCCAGGATAAGAGATAAAGCTGGGCTTGACCTAGTGTGATCAGTGCATCCTGGCTTTATCAGTTTCACAAAGGCCAAACCAGGCTCAGGAGGAGCGCTATGTCAAGCCAGGTGTAAGTAATTCAGATAAGTGGGTGTCAACAGCTTTCTTCAAGAGACCACACGGTCCATCACAGATTCGTTGATGCTACAATGGATAAGTTGCGTGCGCCATACTTCACAGCAAATGAGCAACATCTTTTAATGGAGACTTACGACGAATTGAAGCACATCATACTCAGAAAAGGGAACACTGCCGCTATTATAAAGGAGCGAGAAAGGGCATGGCAAACAATAGCGGATCGACTGAATGCGTACGTAGCTACTGAAAACGTCATAATTATACATTCAAGGAGTTACTTGTCATTTGCTCAAATGAACAACTGTAAACTTAAAAATGAACAGTGGAAGTCAATCTTGACACGTCAACACTTGTAACGTGTGAATCTGACAGCTGATTAATTTGTGTTACTTTTTTTTTGTTACACATCCTATCAATATTTATACAGAATAAACATGACTGGACCAAAGAGGACCTGGCAACAGGTCAAGATCAAATATGAGAACATTTTGCAGACTGGTAAGTGTCTGATAAAATATTGACTATAATGTATAAATGACTTAGAAGGTGCCTGCTCACATATTTTATTCTCTTACTTATTTTAGCTGTTAAAAAAAGGCTCATGTGTCTGCCACAGGGGGTTGCCCACCATCCCCAGAATTCACGCCAGCAGAAGAGCTGGCCCTCGATATAAACAAAGGGAGGCCTGTTTTAGAAGGTATCCGGGGGGGACAGCCACTGACTCTGCCCCACCCATGGAAACTTCCCCCTTCATACACGGTACATTATTCCAGTACTGCATATGCAACGTAATCAAACATTTTTGTAGATATGGACTGACTGACATTGTCTTGCAGTATCTGCCAACACACTTTCTCTTGTGGAGCTACCCGAGGATAACATTAATCCAGTGAGTATTATTCATTAAAGGCATATAGGCTAGGCACCTGTCAACAATAGGTTAATATGAGTTTGGTTAATGTGGCAGGGTGAAAGAACTTCTGCAGCAGACGATGAGGAGACTCTGTCAGTAGACTCAAGAAGGCTGAAGATATCATGTCACTCTTGTGGAAATAATTTAATTTAATTTATAATGGAAAAGAAGTCACTGATGTGATACTCATAGAAAATATCATATTTATAACAGGACTCAGATGGTGTACTGCCTGAGAGCCAATCTGGGAACATAGTAAGTATTATCTGAACATTTACATTTACTCATTTGGCAGATGCTTGTATCCAAAGCAACTGACATTTGAGGAACAACATACAAACAATAGTAAAGTAAGAGATCTATGAGTAACAATAGATATGAGCGCTAAATACTTGTAAGAGCTACTAACACAACGGCCTACGGCATCAACGGGATAAATACCTAGGTGAAGCAGTAAGGTTGAACAAATAGGGCAATCAAGACAACAGGACATCTTACCATGCACAATTCATGCCCTTCTAATTGATATGTGTCTTACAGAATTCAAAAACTGTCAGAGGTCTGTACAGCATACACTTAAAAAAACAAATTGAATTGGCAGACATACAAATCAAATATCACAAATGAAACCGCAGGAATTGGACCTACATATGGAAATCAAAAGAAAGACACTAAAGAAACTGGACTTGGAAATCCAGAAACTACAAAAAGAAGTAAGTTATGTTTCAATGCATGCTGTAAGCATGACTTTAGGCTCCTGCACAACTTATTAATCATTCTTTTTTTCTCTCCCAAGCTCTCGGGAGACAAGTGACCTCATTAAAAGAAAAACATTGTGACATCCTCACCTTTGTTTAATACACGAAAAAGCAATACATCAACTGAAATAGTTAACAACGTATTGGTCTCTGATCAGTCTGCCATTGACCTCATCTGGAAATATTGCCGGATTTTCCAGTCCATCTCCAAGGCCACTCTAGGAGCCCTTTCCTTCCTGAGACAGGCAATGTTGTGAAGGACAGCGCATGCAACAGTGATATCACAGGCCCTGTCTGGGGTGACCCTCAGGTCGTGAAGGCACTGGAAACGGGACTTAAGAAGGCCAAATGCCATTTCTATTCGGGCCCTTGTTCTTGCATGGCCAAGATTATATGTGCGTTGTGCTGCTGTCTGGGGGTCTGCAAAGGGTGTAAGTAAAAATGTCTGACAGGCATAACCCTTGTCTCCCAGCAGCACACCAGAGAATTCACCTGAGAACACAAAGTGTTATGGTTACATCAACGTAGAGTAAAACCTTTGACAATGTCATGATGGTCAAGATGCTCATCCAAACAAATTGGGTGGCTTACCTTGTGATAGTCGCTGGTTAGTTGCAGATGCCCGAAAGACTCGGGAGTTATGGACTGAGCCAGGCCACTTTGCCTCGATATTGCTGAAGATGCAGTCAGCATCACAGATCATCTGAAGCAATAAGTGTTGAGGTCATTTAATGCACATAATAAATATATGTAGTTGATAGTAGGTCTAATCATAACCTACTCTTACCTGAACATTGATACTATGAAAGGATTTTCTGTTAACAAAATCACCTTCATGTGCACCAGAGGGGCATTTTATCCTAATGTGTGTGCAGTCCAGCGCACCAATAACATTAGGGAATCCTGTATCAAAAAAGGAAAGAAAAGTATTCCACCTGTTCTAAAGTTTCTTTTGTGATGTGTAGCCTAATTCATGTTACCTGCAATGTTGTAGAATCCCTCCTTGGTATAGTTCATTCTTCTGTGGCCGGGGAAGGTTATGAAGATGTGCGTATATCCTTTTAATGCCAAATACACACTTCTGATGGTGCGGCAAATAGTGGCTTTGCTAAGATTTTCAGCATCTCCTACTGCATATAGGAACATACCACTAGCGAAAAATCTGAGCCCAATACAGATCATCTGTGAAATGGTCAAGGCATGGCTCCGTTCGGTGCGTTGCTGAATTTTGGGACCCAACAGTCTGCACAGGTAGCGGATGCCATCCCCAGAAAAGCGGTAACGCTCTTGCAGGTAATTGTCGGGAAAAAAAAAAATGGGTCGGACCTGTTTCGAAACACTCTTTCACGTCTGAAAGCCCTTCTCAATATAAGTGTTTCATCATCTACGATGTCATCCAAAAATGGGCATGCCATTGTAAAGGACGAAACATGTGTTTAGAGCTACTTATATTGCCTGACTTGATTGACAACACTTTTGCTTCTTTATCAGCTATTTCTCTAATTCCCTCATCACATACAATAGCCTATTACAGACCTATCTGTCAAACTTAGAACAACAGCAGTCTTCAAAAACACAATTGAACAGTAACAATGCCCATATGGATAATTATTATTATAGTTAATAATGGTAGGCTACCGTCATAATGTTACAATAATACTAGAACTTGACTAAATGCCAATATGTATCTGAGGTATTTTAATGCAGGCTGATAAAAATTGCTGAACACATAGATGACAAAACGGAATAACTGACAAAACACATTGGTTTCTGATCGGCGTGACCGCTGACTGAACAGATAAGGCACCAGGATTGACTAAGCCTGGCTGTTAGCCTGGTCTGGAGCAGGCTAGCTGCACAGAATAAATCGCCATGGTAACTTATGTCCTGCTGCTTTCGTGAAACCGAGTCCCGGCTTAACCCTCTGGGGTCCAGAAACGCGCCGGTGCGTTTTGCTGGTTTTTTTCCACATAGCAGCAACATAGACTTAAAATACTCCGTAATTTTTGGTCATATAAATAAAATCAATACATGATTATAAACTATAGAGGGTCTTCTTTTTTTGTGTACACTCACATTTACATCAAAACCGTGTGCTTTTGTAAAATGAAGAAAATAAACAGAGAGTGCTTTCTGCCTCTCTGTCTCCGTTAATTTTTTTTTCTGGTGCACGTCCCTAAACTTAAACAAAACTCAGCGAATACTATTCACCCAGGCATGAGCAATATATCTTTATAATCATTTAAGTTTGTACTTTTAAAATATCTAATTCAAAACTAAAATAAATATTCTCTGTTTATGTAATCTATAAAAAAAGATGGAGGTGTCAGTCGATCTCATTATCGTTCTCTCAGCTCATTATTCTGCTAATCTGACACGCCCACGGAGAGCGCGCGGTATTCAGACGCAAATGATCTGAAGCAACACATGCAAAGTGTCAACGCCCCTCATAAACGCAATAACACAACAAATGTAATCATCAGATTAATGTACTATTTCTTCTTGCGAGGCTGTGTGAGGAATAATCCTGGGACATTTACCTCAGAACATGTGCTGGTTTATTTACATTTCAAGGAGCAACGGATCCATCTGATAAGTATGTTTTTTTATTATTATTGTTCAAACGCGATATTATAGTGTATGTAAACCGCAAAAAGACTGTTTAAATATGAATCGCATCTGCGCATCCAAACCCTATTGCTATACTGAGATGAGTGAAAATCGACTGAAATATGTTGAAATAACGTTAAAATGTCTTTGTATTAGCAACGTATTAAACTGCAAATTAATATTTATATGCCCTAATATAGGCTCATAAAAACAACAAACGATATGCCTATGTTACAGACAAAATATGAAAGACAACATTTCGTTGACTAGTTTTGGATTGATTATTAACTGTTTACTGTAAACTATAGACTACTGCCACATTGAATAAGCTTTTGTTCACCAATTTCTGCTCAAATGTTAAATATATTAGGCTATGTTTGTTTTGTCAAAAATAAAGTCATCAACTAGGATGATATTATAGTGTTTGTTCCAATGTAGGCTTTATTCAAACTAATGAATCCTTAACTTTGAAACATGTATGATAAAATGTATACTTTAGTTTTTACAAAGAAATATTACACTTGAAATATTGTTATTTTAATTGTTGCTGTAATTGTAACCTTTTTAATAAAATAGCAAATAATATATTTACAAGGTAGATGTAAACAAAATCTTAAAAGGTCAATATAAGCCTTCCCTTCAAATTATTTGTATTGTGTTTAATTAGTGACAAATTTGGGTAGAGGATACATATCCAAAACTTTCTGAAAATACAGTATGAGAATTAACTACACAATTACTAGAAATGTTAACCTTGGATATTATACAATTTGCAAGCAAAAATACAAGTGGAAAAATGCTATTTTTTTCTAGATGTTTCCAACTGTGAACCAATTTTGTAGTATATATATATTTCTTTTCTTGTGTCCTCGCATTCTTTCTTGTGGCTCAGTGACACACCTGTGAAAAGCTCATTATGCAGGCTCATTAATCAGGTCTTTTGTCTTCACAGGTGTGAATCAGACCATTATACATGAGTCACGCCCATTTCGCATATTGCCTTTCCAAACAAAAAGTGTTTTACTAAATTTAAATCAATGTATTGTTTTATGTGTATAATTTGGCAGGATGATTTTCAGATCATTTTGAAGCAAAAATCCTAGGCGAGAACATCCATTAGTCAAAAGTCTTGTGGACACATATTTAGTATGTGTTTAGTGGCCTTATTTCAGAAACTTTAAGTTTTAGTTTTTTCAATAACCATGCATAAACAATATTCTCTCAAAAATACAAACATGTACATACATCTTGCTCTCATATTATGGTAGCACTGTTTGTGCTATATACAGTGAATTTACACCTTTGCCATTAACATGTTTATAAATAATGGAAAAAAGCACAAATGTCAGAGCATGTCAAAACACCTCCAGGACCCCAAAAACACCTTGGACCCCAGAGGGTTAATTCAGCCAGGATATCTGGAAAATCCCGGCTTAATCAGCTATCTTGGTTTTGTGAAACAGCCCTCCGGTCGATTCTCGTCTATGTATATAGTGTGTGTGTGTGTGTAACCTCTGCCTGCGTACCAGTACCAGTACCAGTTTGAGTTTTTGTTAGTAGTAAACGTTTGTATTGGAGCCTTTTGACTCTGAGTCTTCTTCAGTCTGTACCACACCCGTGACAATTAATATAATAACAATGTAGAGACTATAATATATATTAACTTTGCAAATGATTTGTAAGGTCTTTATTTCTGTATACTTATTATGAAGTTACCAATTTGTATAGGATTTGTAACATAATAAGTCTAGGCCTATATCAGCGGTGTCCAAACGTGGTCCTGGAGGGCCGCTGTCCGGCAGTGTTTGGCTCTAACTCGCCTCAACACACCTCCCTGAAGTTTCTAGTGTGCATAGATATACACACACCAGCTGCTTCAGGTGTGTTTAATTGGGGTTGGATCTGAACTCTGCGGGACAGTGACCCCCCAGGAGCAGGATGGCACACCCCTGGCCTATAGTTTTAATACGTATTTTCGTTATTGTGAAATATAAATTTCATCATTTTTAATTTATAAACCATTGAAGCAACTACATTAGAAGTAAACTGGTTTTAAACCCATGCACCATTCATCTCTGCTAAAAACTATAGAAAATATGGAAAATGGAAATTGGACTTTACCTTTGTGGGCTATACCAAACTACTCCATGTAAGTATGATTGATATAGGACTTTCAATTGCTTTGCAGGCTTATTTTGACAGTAATTCATTACTGGGGATAACTAACAACTTTATAAGCACTGTATTCACATGTTCAGTTCAATCAAAGGAAAAGAGATATTGTGTTAGCCAGTTTACAATCATTAAATAAATCACTGAAGTTCTTTTTTTTTTTATCAGTACACAAAGGACAATCACATGTAAACTTAAGCTTGAGCACAGTTATTTCTAAATCCCTGTCAAAATGCTTTTGATAAAAATACTGTTTATTACAAAGTTAAATGTTTTATTAAGCTATCCATCTATCCATACATGTTTCTGACACCAGTGTTTGTGCATTTTCAGCTCTTTGCAGAAGACTTTGGGAATCGAGGAGGTGCCCCATTTAGATGGCTATTAGGATGAGCCGTCGTTGAGTTATTTGAACAAACACATACCCATCTCAATCTTCCCACTCTGTTTTCCTAAGCACCACACAGCACAAGTCTAACCCCCTGGTGCTGGGTCTCTTACCACAAGACAATAAACCAATGATGAAATAAAAACGTGTGATTCATCAAAATCAACTCCAGACTCAGCTGCCCAACAAATTAAACAATATTTCATAATCACTCTACAAGCCTGACAATGGACGCCAATTTGTAAGTAAGGGCACCTCCGTACTGGGAGTGTTGTCTTAAACGCACGGCTGGGTGGTGTGTAGTTAATTACCAAAGCTGGACATGCTCTAGTGGCCACAGACACTCCCGTCGTACCTGTCCAATGAACCGCTTTGCAGCCAAGCGCCTACCAACACTTCATTTATCTTGTCTGAGTGTAGGGGGGCTAATTACCGCGATGCTAACACCCCTCCACATGCGTACACACACTCAGTGTCCCATTGCTTGTCTTTTTCTGAGACGCCATGGCACTGGTCTGGGACTGAGGAGTTGGCCAATTAGTCTTCCATTAAGGCTATCACAGCTCTCTGGGAAGCCTCCCATCAACTCAGGGCACCGGTGCACTGAAGGGCCTAATAATCTGCTATATGGGTCTGTGGCTTTGGTTAATCTGTGGGGAGGGGTGAAAGAGGAGGAGAGGTCAAGAAATATATTTCCACTGCCTGTGATGAACAGTGTCAAGAACTGCAACGCTACGGGTCAGTGAAAGAGCCCTCCCACCTCCTCTGAAGACTCAAGGTGAATAGCTATTCTCTTCATCACTAAAATTGTATATATATATACATAAATATTCTATATACAAATCACAATTTTAGTGTATAATATGTGTATATATATATATATATATATATATATATATATATTGTAATATTTTTTTTTTTACTTTATAAAGTTTTAAATATGAATATTTTTCTTACACAAACTCATGGTTGAGCTGCATTAGAGAAGACACTGTTGTCGCTATGTCAGAGAGACAACAGTTTTTTCCACAACATTTCCAAAACTTGACCTTCCCTAGGCTGACAAAGTTAGAGTGGTTCAAATTTATTTTAAACACTGTTTCTGAACATTAAAACCCAAACATGTATCTATGCGCTGCACATTTTATGGAAAACAGCATGATTTCTGGTGCTTTTGTAAGCTCTCACTTTTGTAAGATGGTTCACTGCTCCTCAGGAACATTAACCATGATTTTGTGATCGACTACGGTTTGTATTTCCTTAGTTTTCCGACAAATATCACAATTAAATGGTGAATAATTTCTATAATGAAAAATAGTAAATAGTATCTATAATGTATAAGAAAATTACAAAAAAAAAATACCACTCTTAAACGTCCTGTGAAATCCGTCTGTGCATGAAATCCATTCTGCATGATCCTCTTGTTCATTAACATTGTCTGAATCGGGCTCGAATTGGTTTGAAATTGACACCATCCTCAATAATTACATTAGAGAAGAACTGGCAATTAAGGACAGCCGGGACATTTCTCGAACACGTGCAAAGCGCTGCCAGTCACAACACACTGGGCCAGCTAACCAATCACAACACATTTCGTATTTCGGAAGGAGGGGCTTCATCAAAATCGGCATGTTTGAGCCAGACTGTAGAGAGAGGTGCTGTAATAATGTAAAATATGTGAAAAATAATACGTTTTTTGACTACGTTTTTTCACAAATTCTAGAACACCCCAAAAACAAAATTATGACTTTGTAAGGGCATAATAGGACCCCTTTAATATCTGCTAACTCTTTATTGTGATTGTCCTCCAACAGACATTATACTGACCATAAGTAACTTTACAACTACATGTCAACTTATTCTAACCCTAACCCTACCAGTCAACTAATACTCTAGTAACACTCTAATGAGAGTAAGTAGACATGTAGGTGCAGCGTTTTGTATAGTCACATATAGCAGATAGCAGAATGTGTTAAAGGGACAATCAAAATAAAGTGAAACCGAAAAGATTTCCACAAGAAAGAAGCCGGAGTCTCAGTGCACACCTACCTATTACGTAATCGCCACGCACACTTTACACCTGGCCAGTTCATGTGTTTTCTCTAATCAGATATCTATTTGATTTCACAGAATGAATATAAATACGATCTTCAATGCCCCGCGCTATATGCAAATGTAACGGAATTCACGTCAAAAAAAGCAACAGATGTGAGCTGCATTTTATTTATCATCAGCTAAAGATCAAAGATCGCATTAGTAGAGAGAGGCATACCCAGACAGCAACAAAGTGTCGGCCCAATTTCATTTAAGGTAGTTTGTGCGTTGGCTTGCTGAAGAGATACAGCGCCTCATCTGCGGCGATGCGTGTTGCAGTAACACTGTCATATCTGGCTATTAAATAACATAAAGTCTATAACGCTCTCACACGTTTATTTTTTTTTTTACATTTTGGGAGATAAACTTACATTTGTGGTTTCAGCAACCAGATGCATTTACAAATATCCAGTTTCATTTGGAAAGCGTCTCAGACCACCTCCTGAAGTCTGAAGTGGTTTGAGGCATCAGACTTAAATCCGTCTCAAAAGCGTTTCGAAGGGCATTTACACCTGGTCCTTTCATGATCGGATAGATATCCCATCAGAGAGAAGGCATAAAGTGACTAGATGTAAAAAGGCCCATAGAAGACAGGAGAACTGGATTAAAACCTTCCACTGTGGATGCTGTGCTTTTTCTCTCAGGATGCTCTGTAAGATACTGTTCTTCTGGCTGTAGCCATGTTAGGAAGCTGTCTCGTTTTTATGTTTGGGATTGGACGTTTTTCATTTGTCTAACTGTTGGAAACTCTTGGAAAGGTTACCTCGCTGTCAACTGCTGGCTGCTTGGTCGTCACTTTAAAAAATAAAAACTTTAATTTAACAAACAAAAAAAAAAGCTCCAAACACTTTTCTAAATTAACTAGTTTAATGGCTGCAACAGTAGTAAAGGCTGTGTAATGGGGAGATCAGCTGTTGGACACGGGCCGGGCTAGGGCCTAGATTTGAGGCCCGTGCAGGGTATTACACTAAAAAAAAAAACTTGTTGAATGATTTGAGGTGAAGTTTGTCTTAATGTAGTCCATGATTAGCCCAGTTATTACACTGATTTACTTGAAATGTATTCTGTACCGTTTGCATATTTGTCTTCAGGAAATAATTACAACGGGATGTAGAGCATTGTAACTGTGATTAAAAAGAGTGTACGGTGAAGAAATAAATGGATTTTAAAAATGACTGCAACTAGTGTAATAAAAACATAAATAATCATACATTGTGGTACATCAGAGACATGCAAGAGTAATTGTCTAGTTTTTAGTTATTTAGAGTAGAAGGGCTGGGAAATAGTGGATTCTGATGGTTGGATTAATAAAGAAGAGCCACAGCCAAAAACATTACCCAATTCCAGGTCTGGTGCAGCTGTTGGTGAGAGGAGTGTAATTGCGTCAGTGGCGTCCTGGCCATCCCCTGAAGCTCGCCCCTAAAGCAGTTAGCTCTTAGCCTGCGCTTGGGCGTCATCATTTTCTAGTACCCATCCATCTTCCAACTCCGATTAATTCTTTTCATTCTGGCACCTCTCTCATAAATCCTGGCACACTTAATTAATTTCACTGGCAACGCAGGGACCGCCATAAAGTGGAATTGTTCACACAAAACCCCATATTAATTATGCTATTTTACAGCAATCTCATTGAAAGCTGTGTTTCATCTTTCATAATTACATTTCCAACAACAATGGGGGCAACAAAAGACTCTAATTATGGATTTGGCACGCTGCTACTTCACAATAAGTCAACAGCGAGTAGTGCTAGAAAACGACTAGGGGGGTTAAAACGGAGGATCAATGACTCGCTTTTATTATTGCTATTATTGTTGTTATTATTTTTTTGCAGCAGGAGGACACAATGTGATACAGAGTGTGCATAGGCATTTGTCTCACCCATGCTATAAATCTCGTTAACAAAACAGAAAGTATTTGTTGCCGACCTCCTCATTTTAGTAGGAGCTACTTAGGAAATGGATCACTGCCTGATAGTTAGGCCTTTGAGTTGGGTTTGCATGAGCAGCTGGACAAAGGATGCAAACGTTGACTGATGGAGACCAACTTTTTAGGGTTCTTTGATAGTGAGGACACTAAGGGACTGACAACATCAACTTAACGTATAATTAAGTTATATAAACCGAATTTGCCGGTTCAGCAACAAAAGTGGTGGATCGCAAAAAAGAACAGGAAGAAACTGCTAAACAAGAAGAGGACCTTCTAGTCTGGAGACAAGGAACACCTAAAGTATTTGCAGGCAGCACTAGGGTTCTACTGGGATAATATAGAGCATACACATCAATGATAAAATGTGGAGCATTACTGGCTCTAATGGACTGGTAACTTGGTAAAACAGGAAGGTTATTGAGATGACACCAGTTTTATAATCAGTCACCCTTCATCTCTACATTTTTTTTACTTCTCTGAGAGTCTCAGACTATTTAGAGCTAATGATAGTTCACACAAGCAATGCAGTGAGGCCTAATAGAATTAGTCCATGTTGTTGATGACATGCACTCTTCATCAGGAAGAGCCAATCCTGCTCCTGTAGGGTCACCTTCCTGCAGAGTTCAGAGTTGGAGAACTGGACTCTTCACGAGCAGGCTTGAACACCACTGCAGGACAAGTTGCTCTAACTCTGCATGATTTTTTCCATTGTTCTGACGCTAAAGATGGGACATCCCATTAACCTTACGGACAAGTTTGCTCTCACATCAGACATTATGATATCTTTCGAGAGGATTGTTTAGGACACATCTCCAACTTCTCGTCCCAGACTAGGGTGTCAAATCCTCCTCATGGGGGACTACTTTCCTGCAGAGATTGGCTCCAACACACCAGCCTGGAATTGTAGAATCCCGAAGACCTTAAGTAGCTGGCTCAAGTGTGTTAATTAGGCTGAAGCTAAACTTGGCTGGAAGCTGGCTTTCCAGGAACAGGACTGTACACCCCTGTCCCAGACAATGTGGAGTCAACACTGATTGATTACTCTAGTGCACTCCACACCACACTACAAATGGATGCCACATAAGTTTCTCCAATCTTGGTATTGTTACGGAACAGAGACTCAAGACAATGGATACAAGTGAGAAACAGGTTTATTGAAACAAGTAGTGGGGAGTAACAGTAGGTGACAATAATGGTGATTGTCTTTGAATAATGATGGATGGAGATACTGACAGTTCTTTCTGTTGTAGATGATTGAGGAGATTGCAGATGACAAGGAGGTAGATGGCAGGAGCACACACCAATGTCAGAAGAGAGGTGAGTAGTATCTGGACGAGGAAACAGATGAAGGAAACCAGGAAGACGATGGAGAATTGTAGTAACTGAAGGGGAGCCGAACAGACACTTCATAAGAGGTAAGTGAGTCCTTACTCATGAACGAGACCAGACAAAGTGATTGTGTAAGGTGAGTGCTTTTATGCTGCCTGTGATGATCGGATGACGTGCAGGTGCGAGTGATTAGTGATCTCTGTGATTGGGAAGTATATGCAGGTGAGGGCCAGGGAGGATGATGGGAAATGTAGTGAGGAGGTGGTGACTTAGCTGGTGACCGTGTCAGGTATATCTAAAACAGAAGTAGTAAAAGGGTTCACCCCAAAATGATAAATTTCCCATAATTTACTTAGCCTCAAGCCATTCTATGTGTATATGACTTTCTTCTTTCAGCCAAACATATTCTGGCTCTTCCAAGCTTTATAATAGGAGTGAATAGAATTTTAAAAAGATCATAAAAGTAATCCATACGACTCTTGAGAGGTAAATAAAGGCCTTCTGAAACGAAGCGATGCAATCTTGTAAAATAACATATCCATATGTATAACATAAATAACATAGAACTATATTCACTGGCCTCCGGTAAAGGCTGTACGCGAGTCTAGTTCTGGCGGAAGAGTGACCTCTGACCCAACACATGACGTAGGACACAGGTCACTCTTCTGCCGAAACTAGACACGTGTATGGCCGTTACCAGAACCCAGTGATTATAGTTTATAAAGTAATAAATATGGATATTTTTCTTACAAAAATGCATGGCTTCGCTTCAGAAGGCCCTTATTAACCCCCTGGAGCCGTATGGGTTAGTTTTATGATTGATGGATGCACTTTTTTTTTGCTTCAAAATCTCAGGTACTATTCACTCCCTATTATAAAGCTGGGAAGAGGCCGGATATTTTTTAGTATAACTCAAATTGTGTTTGGCTGAAAAATGAAAGTCATTTACACCTACAATGGCTTGAGGGTGAGTAAATTATGGGATATTTTTATTTTTGTGTGAACTAACCCTCTATGTTAACCCCACACATGTTTACTAGAAGCATCACTCTAAACTGTTCAACCTTGGTCCAATCTCAATTCCCATACAAAATGAGCATCTGAATTTTGTCATCATTTGCTTGAAAATTAGCAATAAAAACAAGTTTTTGGTGGATTTGTGGGGTTCCCAAAAAACAGTGGCATACATCATTATTCAGAGATACTACATGGAAGAGGATCCATCTGATTAGTACCTGATTCGTACAATAAACTGGACTGCACAGACAACACAGTTGTTCTGAGGGCAGGTGGACCATATGACACATGCGAAATTCTAACTAATGACTGAATGCATTCATTATAAGTTAATGGACTCATATATGTACAGGGCATGTTTCATGGCACACTCTGTATTATTTTGCACTTCATGTGCATTATGTGTGTGTGTATAGTTGTGCATTTATGCCCTATCACATGTTTTGATTGTTTTCTAGTTTCTCGTATGGCATTTAACTTTCGTGCATTGTGCTCTGAACTTTGTTCATACTCCAATTTTGAATGTACTGCTCACAGATGAAAGCATAAAGTAGAAAAAATTATTACTGTGAATAAACACAACTATTCCTCTTGTCAACAAGAGTTTCTAATTATTGCATGGAAACCTAATTAATGGGGACCTATTTTCCATTGTGGTTAGTTCTGCAAAAGCCTGTAACTAGATTGGGTAAACGTCCACGTCTGAGTATGCAGTGTACATGTGCTACTGTGTGTCTCTAGTTTTTCCCAATGGAGGCCAATGGTGATCAGTAAATGTTCAAAATTACATATCACATCTCTGCACCCCTTGGTCTCTCCCCTGCTCCGTGACTGGCTACACGGGTCCCACGGGTCGGCCTCTCATTCCTGCTCCACACCCGCTGCTCTTTTGAGGCTCTGCTGGGATCCAGGGCAATTACCCGTCTCATTTAATTGGCATTATCATTTTAGCGTGCTGACAGAGATGGATCACCACGCTTGACCAGACCACTAGAGTCTCCAAAAAGAGGGAAACAGAAAGTGAGAGAAAAATAGGGAGGATGTAGCTTAATAATGCAAAAAACTAAAGGTTAAAATCACAACAATTTATTTGAACGCAAAGTTTTATCTACGTTTTCTCTGATTTACTTAAAAATGAATGCTTTGTAGATGCATGCTAGCCATTAACATAATTTCAGTCCAAACAATTAATTACAGTGTCAAATTATTAATGGTGTTTGCTAAAGCCAGCATTATTATTAGTGTTTCTCATACTTAGGGTGAGGTATTTGAACAAACCCAATACTCTGCATTAACATATTTTAAAACATCAGGCATCATTCACTCGCTGACTTGTTACAGAGAAAAATGGTGCATCATACTGTACACTAGAGTTTGTCATCCAGAGTCATTTAAATACTACAAACACATGCAGAATTATGTGGCCAAAATAGAACATGTTTGATATCCTCTGACTGAAGGGAATTAAAGTCTGAAGCTAAAAACTCGTAGTCTTTGCCCATCGATTTTGATCTGTGAAATCTTTCAACTCCAACTTGCTAGGACTTTCGGCAACTACTGTAGTGTTGACAGGCTGCAAATTGGGGCAAAAATCTGAGAAACAATTATAATTTGGTGTATTCCAGCCTTTACTGACTTTGCTCTGACCTCGACATAGCGATTCTTGATACCAACCACAACACCTTAGCATACTGGAAGTGATTTTTGTATGGGCATATTCTGACTTCTGTCACCTGAATCTGTCCTGTGACAATTTCTTTTTTTATTTGTCTCCTGTGAAAGCCTCACAATTATGTAATCCCTCTGTGATTCTAATTCAATGTGAATGACACTGAAGCAAACAATTTTGGTGGAGAAAAGCAAGGAGAAGAGGGGGGTAAAGGAGAAGAGATGGGTAAGGTAACAACTAACCAATTGTGAGGCCTCACTGGGTCTTAACAAGTAAACATGCTGCGCTGCTAACTCACTGCCGCTTAACCTGTCATACGAATTAAGAGCCCCCATTAGATCTGCCTGTTTCAAAGCCAGTGCTAAATTAAAGGATGTGAAACACTGAGGATCCCCAGGGCCATGAAAGAGCATATAATCTGAACGACTTTGTGAATCATCAGTCTTGGGAATTGGTTTATTTTGAGTTGCTTTAGCACAGCTTGCACAAAACTACATACTTACACGTGTCATATTTCTCGAACCTCCCTTATAGATAGCTTCACAAACAAATATAATCTCACATATACACAAGCAACTTAAATTTTTTAACAATACACTTAATTGGACTTGTTTTAGCAAACCCAATCAAATGGGAATTAAATGAAATAGGAAATTAAAATGTAACTATTTTATGAAGAGACAATTTCGTATGACTTTGTACGATGTGATTTGTTTGGAAAAAAGCGATTTTTAGAAAAAAAGTAAACATGAAGGTCCATTCCTAAACCTAATTGCCAGTGGAGCATTCGAAAAAGTAAGAATGAAATTGTACAAATTAATACGAATTAGCCAACATTTTACCCAAACGTAATATAGGTACATAATGATGGCGGAAACTTGCGGAAAACTTCACCACCCATGTGGAGTGGATACTGGCAAATTATGGATCGCCCTTCACCGTCTGCCCGGTGGAAGAAGACTATGCCAGCCCACCGCAGAAAAAGAGCCAGGGCCTGCCGGGATGCAAGAGCTGACCATCACCCCAGAGCCCGTGTCCAATAAAGGGGTGCATGAGCCAGCAACACCATGCATTTCAGTCTGCATGTTTATGGAGTGCAAGGGCATGGAAGGAAGCTCGGCCCACACGCCCTCCGCTGATTTTGAGCTAGAGCTGGCCTCTGTGAATTATTATTATGAGGTTTGGAAAAGAATATTCCCTTTAATCTCCTGTCACCGCTGGAGATCCAAGTCTCCCATGTCTCCACTGTTCCCTTAGTCTCCGCAGAGCCCGTCACTCGACCTTGGCTTTCCAACCAGCCGGCTCCACCTTGGCTTCTCCCTACCTCGGCTCCACCTGGGACTATTATCCTTACGGCTTTACCGCGCTCCCTCATCCCTCCAGCTCCATCTTGGTCAGATGTCTCTCTGCTGCGCCACGGACTTCTGTGCTTTCAGTTGTGCTTCGTCTCTCAACCTATTTGGCTCCGTCGGGCTTCACCTTCCCTCCAGCTCTATTTTTGTCCTCAGTCCCACCGGCTTCACCTCGGACACTTGTTGATTTGGCTTCGCCTTGGCGTCCAGAACCATCAATGTGGCATGGTCTCGTAGCCCCAGCCTGGGTGTCCACCTCCATCACCTCCATCTCGATCAGTCATCCCCCTGGGTCCACCCACCAAGTCTCCACCATGGCTCCTCCCTCCCTCGACTTCGCCGTGGGCCTTCATCCTAGCTGTGCTCTGGGTCCTCACCTGGCTCCTCATGGTCCTGGCTCCTCCTGTTTCCAGCCCTTCATCAGCCCATTGTCCACCTCAAGAGCCCCCACCCTCCCTCCTCAGCTGGAGTTTGTTTAGGTGTGAGGATGGCGCCTTCACTGTCTTTGTCTGTTTATTTTCATTGTAAAAAAAAATGTAACACTTTTTGGTCCCTTTTGAACATTCTGTTGACAATAAGTAACTTTGCAACTGCATGTTAACTTATTCTAACCCTAACGCTACCTACTCTACTAACACTCTAATGAGAGTTAGTTGACATGTAGGTGCAAAGTTACTTATAGTCAATAGAATGTGTTAAAGGGACCATCAAAATAAAGTGAAACCAAAATGTCTACTCACATGTGTTAAGTCTGCAGTCATACTAGTGGCCTAATAAAAGCTCTTTTATAAAAACTTCCCCTGATTCATTTGATATACATTGTTTTTTAAGTCAATCAAAGAATATGTTGCTATAAGCACATTCAGGTTTATCCAAACCAGATGAACGTGAATCTGGCAACGTTTTACTAGGTGATTGTTGTAAGTGACACAGCAGTTCGGAAAGTGTGTCTGGGGAGTGACACTAAAAGGTCCTACACTATGCTGTAGGCTAACACCTATACTAAACCTTAAACACATCCTATAGTGTTAACAAAAGCAAATGTGAGACACACTTGCTGCAGCCAGTTCTGGAGGAACAAATAGTCTACGCAAAAAGCAGGAGAGGAGGTCTATATACATAGCTGATCCACCTATGTCCTCAACCGTTTTTCTGCATCCCTCCACCACTCCGACTCACTCTCGACTGGTTCCTCTGATTAATCTGATTTCTGTCAGGACCACCATCGTCAAAGATGATTGACAATTAGCGTACAGTTTGGTTTGGTTCTGTTCTGGGGAAGAACTCCCTACCCATCCATGCAGAGTAATATGGATAAAAGCAGGAAGAGCAGCAATAACCCCCCTTATGGTAAACAGAACATAACCAACATAAATATATTGCAGATATCATTCAATAATTTAATGTACAACATAGTTCGAGAATTATTCTGATTCGTTGGGTATTCAGAAGGCTGAGTCTTGACTTGATAAGAGGAGGAGCTGGGGATGGTGGAGGGTAATTTGCTACTGAGCAACGCGATAAAGCTGCTGATAATACCGATGGACATTATATGTGGATGCTGTGATAGGCGTCAAATTCCTATAGGTAGACGCGAATCAGTTGAGAGTCAGCTAATGCAATCTTGACTGACGTGACCTGCCAGAACTAAAGCTACGCTTGATTGACTGTGAACTCATGAATTCATTTCAGCTGGAAACTTCAGTGATTTCTATGTATTGGTACATGTTTTGAGTTTTGCAAAAATTTTGGTATAGGCATGTTTATCCACTGACATGTGTTACAAATTGCACAACATGGATGCGCACAGTCCCATATTTTTTACAAGTAAGTATTTGCAGCCGTGATCTTAAAAGGCTGCAATTTTTTTTTCCTGAAATTGAGAGCCATGGAGCAAAGATAACAGCATGGTCAAAGACTTCCATGCAGGGCCATTGAGATGTATGGGATTTATGAATAGCTTTTTCCACGTATTGTATACTTCCATTGCAAAAGAAAAAAATGACTTGGTCCACCTTTCTTACACCCTTTCTTCCACAGATGTCTCAGCGATGTACACGTGCATTTTGGGTGGCTACCCCCAGTCAGGCTGAGAGACAAGACCGATAATGACATTAGGGAATAAACCCAAACATGCTGAGCCACGATCACCTCTCCCGGTGTCTCCCGTGCTCTCAAGAGCAGCGCAATGTCCATCCTGTCAACCAGCCCTCGCTATATGAAAAATGGAAAGCATAAGAGGCACACTAATAAAAATAGCATTGAGAGTGGACAGGAAGCACTGCTTCATTACTCACCTCCCTTTCCTGGCCTGCTGTTGTACAAATGTGCTACATGCTGCACAAACATGCATCACCATCGGCTAAAAAACAAATGGGCTGTCGGCCCCGTATTTACCTCCGATTGTTCATGCACTCTCACATTCACTTGTGTGAGATGTAAATATGACCAAAACAGACTCAGTCGATCTTCTCTAGCCTTGTGCTGGAAACGTGCAGGACAAATTTGTTCACTGGGAATAGACTTAATGTTGTAATTGCAAAGTTAAAGCTTCAGGACTTCATGTTCTACAGCAGAAGCCTCAAACTACCAGCCTGCCATTTCACCTCTTGCATTTAGCACTTTAATTTTACAAATACACATGATTATTACAGTAAACAGTAGCTTTACCTGCCAAAAAAAAAATATATATTACATTTGTATATAAAGTAACATTTGTTACTTGTTACAAGACTAAAACATGTAAACACACAGTTGACAACAACAAACAAATCCTGTCTTTTACAACTAAAAAAATAGTTACATTTTTATTTTGATAGTCCACTTTAGACATTCTACTAACTATAAGTAACTTAGCAACTACATGTCAACTAACTCTTATTAGAGTAGACTTACACTGCAAAAACAAAAAGATACAAAACCTGCAGCTGTGGACAACCACATCATGGTAAGACACATGCAATTTAATAAAACAAATGCAAAAAACATTAATTTAACAACATTAAATGTAATATAAAACCCTAATTCACATAACTGATTAGAAAAAAACTAAGTAAAACTATGAAGAAACAGTTATTTCAACAAAAATACATCAAAGTGTCTCCCAGGGCATTATGGGAATGTCAATTTACGGTTTTTGACTGTAAATTATGCAATGACTTGTTCTTTTTCACTTCCAAAAACTGTAAATGTAACGGTATTAAATTAAATGCATAACGAACATTAAATGTACGGTTAGATCTATTGCAGTTATTATACTGTATATAGTACAGAAACTTTCTGTGGCATTTTTACAGTCTTTTACTGTTAAAATTACGATCATTTTTTACAGTGTATGTTAGTGTGTGTGTTGAACTGTTGAGTTAAGTGAGCAACAGGTGATGTGTGGGCTTCACATTATTTCAAATATCATACTCCCATCAGGACAGTCCATTACCACAGGAAGTGACTTCCAGAGGGCGGGTGGAGTGATTGGCTCTAAAAGCTTCTGCCCTCTCTCTCTATTTCTCTTTCACTTACCGAGCTCCATGACAGATTTGGTTCAGTTTTTCAACCAAAAACACTGCATGTGTGTGTGTACTTCCCTTAAGAATACTTCGGGCAAGATTTGCACAGAAAATCAGAGCAGGAAACTCTCCTCTGTAATTACCAAACCAAGAGAATAAGTCCCACATTAACTCAATCTATCTTTCTCAACATCTATTTATCTTTCTCTCACTTTATTCCTGTATATACTTTATATAGAGATAAACTGCAAAACCATATACAGCAAAACAAACCACTTTAAAGCCCTATCTGTTAAAGTCTGATAAAGAGACCAGGAAAGAATGCTGAAGTGTGATCGGATCATAGACTAAACAATGTAACAGACCAAAAACAGACCTTGTTTTTTTTAAGCAAAATTTTATTTTTATGGATTTTTGGGTAAAATATGACCTAGACATGTTCTTGACAGGCTTAGTGAGATTCTCCTATATGGAGAAGAGAAAGGAGGGGTCAATATGGTAGACGAGTAAGGCATATTTCACAGGACATAAACTGTGAAATCAGAGTCGAACAACAAGTTGAAGTGCTACGGTCGTACAATACAAGAGTACCTTAACACACGTGATAGTGATGATATTCCAGAGGCATGGAAACAGCAACGACGTCACGCTGTTGAGAGCACAAAGAGAAACTCGTTTAATTTATGTGGCACGTGGGCTGGGGTGGCAGTGATACATGGTTCGGTTCAGCGATTGAAAAGGAGAGGAAATAACTTGGAAACAGTCACTAAAGAAGATATGGGTGCAATACATCAACTATTTACAAACATAAATGGCTATTAAACATCCATTCCATATGATTCAGTGACCAAACGTAGACCATATGATGACTATTAAATAGAATACTGGAAGCGATTGTGAAAGACTTTTAATTAGTGAATTAAATAAAGGCAAAAACTAAAAACTAAACAATCAAAAATGTTTCAATTATTGCAATTAGGTCACTCACAGATTTCCACTCCAGAAGATGCACCATTGAGGACAGTATAGAGTCCATATTAATGAATTATTGTTAAGTCTTTATTTTGATGGTCCACTTTAGACTTTCTGCTAACTATAAGCAACATGTCAACTAACTCATTGTTTAATTTATTTCAGTATTAGTAGACTGTTAAGTTAGGGCGAGTACAATAAGTTGGAAGGTTTTAGAATGTCTGTTTGGGATTGTCATCCATTTCAATCTTTTCATAATTTCAAACTTTCATATTTCCAGTGGACGTTTCAACGGCATGGGACATTGACTTTTCCTTCTCATGACACGGGTCCAGGTGCCTAGTTCTGCCTGATTAGAAAGCGATTAAAGAGCAATTATAAGAAAGAAGACGAGAAACAGATACAGATCACAGAAGTGCTTCAGATAATGCCTGCTGAGCAGAATAGGGATTCTAACCTGAAATAAAAAAAAGACATCACCTCAGTCAAACTCATTTATTTTCCAAATGTCTTTCCAGTCAGTTTTCTCCAGGATCATAAACCTTAACGCTCAACATAAAATGATCCTAACCGACAACTCAATTTTACGAACAATAATCATCTTTTGATATTTCAATTGGCATGAGAACCTAGTAAAAATAGGAATAATAAAATGCCACATTTTTCACTTTTTATACAGTGTAACAATGAACAATAATTCATTTTATCTTTCCTATGTTTATTCTACAACTCAATTACCAATGTAAATTGATTTCATCCTTTTTAAATATGAAATTGAACCATATTATATTGAATATATCTACATGTATTCATCATATGGTCTTATTTCTGTTTATGTACGTAATCTCACTTAACATTCATTGTGTTTAAGGGGACACTTCACCCATTTGCATTAAGCTTTGTATCATTAGAAACTCATATTTTTGAATGGTCATGCATTATTCCCTCATTTTCCCCTGAGATGGGAGAAATACGGATTTCAGTGTTGCAGTTCCTGCTGATACTGATGTAAAATCATAATTTTGCGTCATTTTAAGCAGGAAGTCCCATATCTTTATAGAGGGGTTGAGACTACAAACACTTGTTCCTCATTTTTCCAGTGGCTGGGACCCACTCACGCTACAGACCTATTACAGATCAGTGGGTGGGACTTCACTTGCAGAAACTAAAATCAATATCCGCCATCTTGTTTGGAAGCTAAGCTAACAGGCGCTGTGGAGCCAGATGTGAAGTGACGACAATGGCGGAAGGTACTCAATATAATATGGAAGAAGAGGATTTCGAAAGTCTGTTGCTCGAATCAAATGTTCGTGGCTACTTTTACGAGCCGCAATATAGCGAAGAGCAGCTGACCCTGATGGAGGAACAGGAGACAGAAGTCAAGTCACCTTCATTTATACAGCGCTTTTAACAATATGGACTGTTTCAAAGCAGCTTTACAGTGATAATAGGAAATTAAAGTAACAGAGATTGTTTTGACTTTACAGCAGCTCTAGAATAAAGTTATTGTCCAGTTAAAGTTAGTTTTGATTGATTCACTTCTGTCGCAACATTCATTAGTTATTAACTTAGGGGCCGCTAACGCGACACCGTTCTAACAAAAAATTCTTTAATGCGATCCGGCCACATATTTGCATAAAACAGTGCCTGGTGGCTCTGAGAATTTTTTATTGCTTCCGCGTAGCCACGTGAATCGGAGTAATCCCGACCACGTTTTATCAGTACAGAGGTAAAGGGAAGGAGGCCTTCACAAGGGAGAGACTAGTTGACACTTCAGGACTGCATTGTCATTGTGTCCTGGCGCAGGTCCTTCATCAGATCTGGATACGGCCTGGATACGGTGGACTGCGGTAAACCTCGGGATAGACAGAGAGACAAATAATAGCGTAGACGCCATCTTTCTTATGATGTACAAAGTACATCAGGATTTATGGGAAGTGTTCCCGGTTCCGGCTGATCTATAATATGCAGCCTTACATTGAATTATAGCAATCTATAATGTGTTATGTGTATGCTAAGCCAAGGAGATGTGTTTTTAGTCTAGATTTGAACTGACAGACTGTGTCTGCTTCCCGGACAATGTTAGGAAGATTGTTCCAAAGTTTTGGTGCTAAATAGGAAAAGGATCTACCGCCAGCAGTCGATTTAGATATTCTAGTATTATCAACTGGCCGAAATTTTGAGATCGTAATAGACGTGAAGACGTGCTTTGTAAGTAATCAGCAATATTTTAAAATGTATACAATGTTTAATAGGGAGCCAATGCAGTGTTGACAGAACCGGGCTAATATGGTCATACTTCCTGGTTCTGGTAAGAACTCTAGCGGCTGCGTTTTGAACTAGCTGTAGTTTGTTTATTAAACGTGCAGGGCAACAACCCAGTAGAGTATTACAATAATCTAGCCTTGATGTTATGAACGCATGAACTAATAGTTCTGTATTTGTTTAGATATATTTTCTTAGATGGAAAAATGCGGTTTTACAGACACTAGACACGTGACATTCAAATGAAAGAAGACCTGTCGTGGACGAGGAGACCGGACTGGCTCGAGTTGGGGTGGACTGGTGGTGCCTGTGCTTTCACTGTGCGCCTTCGGACACAGAGATTTCGTCCAGGAGAAATTGGCATTGCTGAAATTCTTTCCAGCAAACGGACTCTACCTTCCACCATTGTCGTGACTTCACTTCTGGCTCCACAGCGCCTGTTAGCTTAGCTTAGAAATACAAACGAGGAGTATTTCACACATGAGTTCGCCAACTAACTAGAAATTTTGTGTGAAATTAATTTCAAGCTATGGTGGTAGCTAGCTTTGTAGACGGAAGAATGATTTCTCTGATAGGTGGATACCTCTCATAGGCACTGTTCTGGACTAGTGGGAGTGGCTTGGGGAGCTGTGCAATGTGGTGCATTGTGGGAGTTGTTATCATCTATACAAATGCGCCCTAAAGTTACTTTCTCTTTCCTCGGTCGAGAGTTCGAAATTTACAAACGGGTGAAATGCTCCTTTAACGGTGCATGTGAAAGTAAAGTGTTTATGAAAAGTACAGATCTCACTGTAAAATTAGTCTAGTTTTTGGCAGGCATTTGTGCATAAGAGGCTGCAGTGTTAAAAACCAGAAAAAATATACCATATATTTCTCGATAGGCATTAAAGGCCGTGCTTTTCCTATCAGATCTTTAATATCCCTCAAATTTACGGCAGGTCTTAATGCACTCTGCGACGGACTAAATGAATGTGTGTCAGGCTAAGGCTTTATGAAGCATCTTTTTCATTCGGACTAGTTCAATCCAATATACCAGCAAGACTTTTAAATGGTCACCGGTGGTATTTGTTTATAAAATCCCTGGTGTGCAGTCATTACTTAGAGCTACACACACACACACACACACACACAGACACACACACACACACACATCACCAGAGAAACCATTTAAGAGAGAGAAAAATCACATTTCATTTATAAAACCAATAAACAACCCCCTGACTTCCCCACCGGCAGTTTCCATTTGATTCAACAAACAAACAAATAAATAAAGCAGGATAAAAATGAGCGAGCGAATAAACAGACGTAAGAGGAGCAGATGAGGAGGTGTAGGACGAGGAGGCTGGGGAAAGAGGAGGGTGCTCAGGGAACGTCTTTGTTGTGATTCGTATCCCAGATGGATGGCTCTTACAGAGCCGCGTATTTATTTTTCCGGGGAGCTACGTGGGAAGATTTGTTATTCCCTGGCGTTCCCTAGTTTTTCACATTGCTCTACATCCCGGGCTCCATATTTCATCCTTACACCCCCAATTCCCAAACAGATTTATTTACAAGCTATATTCAACCAGCCCCCCTCCTCCCCTTGTTTGCTGTTTCTTTTTTTTTCTTTTTTTCTTCTCACTCTCAATCGTACGCTGGTCTATCTGAATGTACTCCAAATGTTTGTACCTGTTTGACATGAGAACTTTATTTGAATTGGTATAAATCTTTATGGTATAATTCTGCCATAAGTAGTTACTAAACGAGAAGATTTCCTGCGTGTCGGAGAACTGTAGAAGGGTTTATTAATGTGAAAAACTGATGTGTATTGTATTGCTGAAAACGGCACAGTAAATAAAGAATGCTTTTATGTTTTATACATCTGAAGTGTATGTGTGTGGGAAATGCACATGTGTATCTATAACTAATGATTTTGCATTATACAGAGATATAAAACTTTATTCACCACTATAAGCCACTGCCTCGATGCACCTTAAACTAACAATATTATACTGACATGATGGAGGATGCTTGAACCATATGAACATTCATTCATGGGTTTGTGTGTGTGTGTGTGTGTGTGTGTGTGTGTGTGAGAGAGAGAGAGAGAGAGAGAGAGAGAGAGAGAGAGAGAGAGAGTGAGAGAGAGAGAGAGAGAGAGAGTGTGTGTGTGTGTGTGTGTGTGTGTTTGCATATCATTAGTATATCCCCACCTCCTTCCAAAAACAACTACAGTACATCTTCTATCAAGTTAGCACAGATGCTACGCAGAGTCTTAAAGTTTTAAAAAATACATGAAATAAGAGTATGAGAGAGGATAATTAATAAGCTTGAACTAATTGTCTAACTTTTCCATTGTGGAAAAAGGGTGAAATATTGATGAAATGGAATAGTCCATATTAATGTGTGTTGGTGAGGATTGGAGCAAACCATTTGAATATGTGGGGTGAGAATAGAATGTATTAAGACTCCAATATATCAAGGCTAAATGGGCTTGTCTGAGTAAGGGGTGAGAAAATCTCTCACTCTCTCTCTCTCTCTGTCACTCTCTCTCTCTCTCTCTCTCTCTCTCTCTCTCTCTCTCTCTCCCTCCCCCCCCCCTCTCTCTCTCTCTCTCTCTCTGCCATTATCTGAGAGGATTTTTTTGTAATCTTGTAGTTCAAATGGTTTCCATCTAAATCAGCAAGCAGGTTTAAACAAATCAAATCAAATACATTTAAAAGAACAAACAACATGTAAATGTAAAACACACTACTACTGTATGCCAACACTAGAACTAAGCAACAAAAAAGAAAAAGAAATGTTTAAAATGTTTAAAATGATTTTTTTGGTTATTATTATGTTTGTTTAGAGTAATATTAATTTTCACACATTATAGTTTTCTCTGAATCTGATAGAGTTGACATCGCCGACTAAGAAATGTCCGTCATAACCTAATTTTGAGAAAACATGAAGTTCCTTGCATGGCAACATAAACAAACAAATTCACAAGCATAAATGAAAACAAACCATACAAAATGACTGACTAACTGACTGCACGAACGAACGAACGAACGAATGAATGAAATAATGAACGAACGAATAAATGAATGAATGAATGAATGAACACTATCACAATTAATCCTCGTATCTGTCCACTCTTGTTTTCAAACATCAAACTTGTAAAATCCCCGTCCAGAGCTGTTTAGGCCCCCACCCTCCTCTTCCTCCGGGCTCAGGGTCATTCATCACGGGGCAGGAGTGGAGCCCGGGGCCTGCGGGCTGCTGTCAGGTGCTCACATCGGCCCTTTGTGCCGGCCCGCAAACAAGTGTCGGATCAGCAAAAGTCTATTAAAGGCTGGTGGGCTTTTCACAAGCAATTGGCAGCGGGTCACTGACTTCACTGCTCCGACTCTCTGGACCCTCTTTGTGTCGCCGGCGTGCCGTGACAGATCCCGGCAAGATTAATGATTTTTAGCAAGCATTTATTTTTCTCTTTTTTTATTCTCACCTCTCCTACTCTTCTGCTCATCCGCCTTCGTCACTGGCCGCGCTCTCTGTCTCCAAATTCAGAATTATTCGCGCTCTTGGAGAGTGCGCGCTTTCCCCTCGTTTCCCATCGCTTTTTCTCGAAGGCTGTATCCTCTGTCAAACCTCTACCCGTATTGGAGGAATTTGGGACACAGTGTAATGTGGGACACATAGCAAGTCTGTGTTGTATTACCATTCTAAAAAAAAAATCACTTTTGGTTTTCGGATGTGTTGAGAGCGCTTGGGTAAATTGTTGAAAGTGTAGGCTACATATTACCCTAACTTCACTTTATATAGTGAGATCAGTGCGCTTTAATGTCTGAAATCTGAGCATGCACCTCTTGCTTTTTACAATATTTACAAGCATTTACAATACTGGTCTATTTATAACATTTAAATAGCCTAAAATAGCGTCCTCGGTTACTCATTACGCTGTACGCCACACATGTAGGCTCGCTATATTCACATTTGACTGAATTTTGGATTCAGCGCAAAATCTAAAGTAGGCCAAAATAATTTACAAAAGCTGATTTTGCATGACATGTATCGTGTGCTCAAAGTATATATATATATATATATATATATATATATATATATATATATATATATATATATATATATATATATATATATATATATATGTATGCTATATATATATCATACTACTGTCACAACACTACATACTTTTTTTTACTTTTTTTGTTTGTTTTCAAAACAGACGCTATTTTGTGCTGTTTTCTAAATATCATGAATAGGCCTAATACAAAGCTCTTGAAATGATGTAAAGAATATATTGTATGTTTTACGCTTTGAGACATCATATGTTATTGTGAAATAAACTAATGTAAAATCACAACGAGTGGAAATAAAGTGCATCTGATTGTACGAATAATAATAATGACCGCTTCATTTGGCAAAAAGTCAAACTGGATAATGCCACATTCTGAAATATTATTTTTTCCCCCTGCCCTCAATTATATAGCCTATAGCCTGTTTTTAAATAGGCTACCCCTTTATTTTAGGTCTCTTTACGTGTATTCATATAGTAAATTATGGATATGAATAATAAAGACAGTATATAACGATGATTGATGATAATGAGGCGGAGATTATCATGTAGGTCAGATAGAATCTTTAAACCAAAGATAAACCATAATTCCATGTCTAATAGCTATATCCTTAACTTTTCCCTCATCAGTCATTATTGCCTAATTCAAAGCCTTCTTTAATTGACGGCGTCGTGTTTTATAAAGGCGTGTTCCAAACTCATGCACTCAACTGTTATCATTAGGCCTACTAACAACTGTGGAAACAATCTAATTATTTATATTAATAGACATGCATTTTTAATAATACCGTGCAAAGCACATTTACGTGGCGCAGTATTAGAACAAAGCGGGCTGTGATACACACATATGTCGGAAACACTAATGCATGCACATTTTCTAAGAAAATAATTGCAATCACAAATAAGCCATTGCTCTGTGGGTCTGTAGTGAATTTGTCTCATTCGGCGGAGATCTCATGTTACATGTCATTTTTCTAACAGAACCAATGAGTCACTTTGTTTTTATAGAACTTGAAATTTGTGTATTTATTTATTTATTTATTTATTTATTTATTTATTTATTTATTTATTTATTTATTTATGTATTCGTTTATCTGTTCTGTGTTGGTATCTATCTGCGTTAGAATAAAGAAAGGAGAAGTTGCAGGCGTGATTTCGCTGTGCTCAGGTGTGTCTGCAGGTTTTCTCCACTAGGGGCGTCGCACTCTTGTAAATCTTTCGGCTGCTCGTTATGAAGTTACTCGGTTGGTAAAACTGGTTCGCTTTCCGATTTCATCAGCATCACAGTTCGAGGCATTTTACATAAAATCAAGCGCACTCGGGCTTGCGCACTATCTTCTTTTTCTACTCCGATAGCCTGTAGAGTCTCAATATCTCTGGATGTCTGTATCGTTACCCTACATCAAGTGCTAGACATTTTAGTTTTTTTTTTTTCATATTTGAAAGCATTGTTGCCTGCCTTCAAGAGATTTCAGATTATATTTTTAAACATATGCTTTAATCGCATTTATATGTTTTATTGCTTACAAACTTTCACTTAAGCATGAATCTCTTAATTGTTTTTAAACGCTTCCCATTAGTAATTCGTTATTATCTAGGTTACATCAGATTTATATAATAGCCTACCATAATAATAACACTGTTTTTATTGGTTTGCGACATAAATACATTTTGTGATTTTTTCCTCTGAAGCTGTTGATAACCAACAACCGACAGTAGCCTATTAACAGTAACACCCTAAATATTAAGAATATGAATATGGGCAAGAACGGTCTTTTTACAGATGAAATTCATGACATAACGTTGACTGGAAATAAGAATAAGAATCTCCCAGAGAAGTGGATCTGTCATTAATATTATATCAGTAGTGCCAAATTGGTTCTTATAGCCACGTATGTTGGTACCCATCTCTCCTAATAAATGATGTATTTTGTTTCCCACTTTACTCTTCTAGAAAGCAGAGCACACGCCTTTCGCAACCGCCTGTGTGTGTCCCGTGAGGAAGATGACGAGGGGACAAGAGAATACTTTCTGTCTATCTATCTGTCTGTCTGTCTCTCTCTCTCTCTCTCACACACACACACACACACACATATACACATACACACACACACACGCGCGCGCGCTTATTTATCTAATGAAATCATTCAATATTAAACATGCCTTTGCTTTTTTTCTAAAGTCTTCTGCAATGTTTTAAACTAAAAAAACAACAACCCCCCCCCCCCCCCAGCAAAATCCACTTGTCTTCACACTTCCAGAAATGCATATATAGTTACAAATATAGTTATCGATATGTCTTACTTATCGTGATGTCCAGAGCTGAATGTCCTATTTGTCCTTATGAGCGGTAAAAAGAAAGAAAGAAAGAAACAATAAAAAGCCCTCAAGAACAGCTTTCTTCTCAAGCCCAATGTTTCAGGCCTGATGCTTCCACTGGAACACGGTCCACAACGTCTCGCTTTGACAACTGCTATTTGAAACATCTCTGAGCTGATTTTATTTCTCTTATTCATTCCTAAAATTCGTAGGATGGGAATCTCATTAGGCCAAATAAGCGTGCATCAACACTTTTTCCGCTGTCCATAAGCAAGAGGATCACTTAATAGATCATTAACCACCAATATGCTGCTGACAGGAGAGTTTTTCGGCATCTCCTCTCCATTAGAGAGAGAGAGAGAGAGAGAGGAACCAGTAGAGGCGAGTCTGAGGAAATCGGAGCGCGTGACTGTACGGGCCCGCGGTACCGGCGGACTCAACATGTTTCCTCCACTGAGTTATGATCTGTGGAGTGACGCGATATGATCTGACTTTTAGGGTTTTGCATGATTTGATATCGGTGAAAGAATTCACTGTTGGCTTTGTAGTTGACGTGGAGATGCGATGCAGTGCACATTATTGTTTGTGATATGGGTGAGTAAAAATCGCAATGACCGAAAACAGGAAAAATTACTTTTTATGGTAGTGGGGGGAAATGAAAATTATACAATTTAAATAATTATTTATCAAATATATTAAAACAATTAATAGATATAGCCTATTCGTGGAGTGATACGCAAGTAAGTGTCGCTTAAATTATAAAGAAAATAGCCTATTTTGTGCAGTTTTTATTTTGCTGAATAAACTGTCCGGACTGATTGGACTGCTAAATTTTAGCAGGATCTCTGCGACTGTTTCTTAAAGTCAACTCTATTAATATCTGATCAAAGGCAACATAGTTAGCAAAAATGCAATATGGCAAATCGTAAAATGTATCAATATGCGTCAAAAGTCAACAACAACAACAATAACACCAACAAAATAGAAGGGTTTTGTGTGGAGAAGGGAAGGAGGAATTGTTATTGAATAATTAACAACAAATATATAGGCCTAGATGGAAGATTAAGACAGACACTGAAATAACGATAAAAAAACAATAGGTATTTTATTACGGTTAGTCACAGTGGCATTATACTTATTGAAATATTTTAAGCACTGTTAATGAATATTTAATTTGTTTGTGTGCCTAACACTAATAATCAATACGCTTAAACGACGCTGTAACCATGCCTGTTATGAAAGATCAAAACACTAACGCACATTGCGTCTTTTACGCACGAACGTTTTAGTTCTTCAAAGTTCACAGATTATTTCTTTATCTCATTAACAGTTTCAATTTATTCACAGATAAACTCACTTATCTTACAGTCGAATGGCCCTATATAAAATAAGGCTGCAGCTGCGCGTGAGGTGAGGGGAGCGCGCGGCAGTGATCACGCGCGCCACATGAGGGCAGCGTTGGGTGAGTTTTCATCAATCCAGCGTCACGCGCTGCGCAAGACCAGCCTTTAACCTTTGAAAATTAAAAAGTCACTAATAACAAAGTCATACACCTGATGGGACTTGCGGGCGTCCTCATTCACAGAAAACATCAGCATCATTATTAACATCATCGACAGCAACGACTTTAACTTTCTCCGTGACGTTTTTGTAATATATACATATTTTTAATAAACATGCTAAGCAATAAAACCATTTTTTTGGGGGTGATCTTCCTTGTAAATCACATGAAAACTTGTTGAATTGAGATTACTCAAAACGTGTTTGTTTTAGTGAGTAATTTTGCCACAACGGATACAAGCTTTAGGCTACTATTATTAGAATTGAATAACAGTTGTGTTGAATATTGGTTAATTAAACAAGCCGCAGTTGTATGTATCAGACTAATAGGCTATCTAAAACAGTCATGGATCATCGCAAGGTTTTGTCTTTATTTTAAAGGTTCACTTAAACTAATTCGAAGTGTATGTTTTCATAAGAATACAACTTTCATGCTATATTAAATATAACACAGTACATGTTTTACTTTTTCTTTTACCATATCCAATCAGTCAATACGCGAAATACCACTGTCCCTTCATCCCGTCAGCTGACAAACACACAAACAACGATCATTATGCTAATTCCCACCGATCTTACTGGTCGCCAGCCCCCTCTGACGTCACGCGCGCGCACACTATAACAGCTCGGAGAGGTCTGGCGTCCTGCTACAGTCTGAATACTCAGGAGTGAGTGCGAGCTGAACTCTCTGCGGTGCAGAGCTGGAGAAACACAGCACACGTCGCTGGCTTAAGGACATATATCTGGAGTATTCGAGATCGGGACGGGAGCCCTTCTCCGGTACTCATTTGTGTCTTTTATTTATGCTTTGAGTTCAAGTGCGGCGACTGGACGTGAGAGAGAAACTTGACTTTTTTTCCCCCTCCAGTCCTGCGAGTAGAGACTCCAAAAGACTGCAGCTGAAAGTCGAGGTCTGTTCGTCCATATGAGGCAAATATCTTTTGCAGTGCATTAGTCCTGAAAGTTTTCTCTTTTTTCATTTTGCTGTTTGAACATTTCCGAGTGACACTGTATGCGCTCGAGCGCGTCGCGTTCGGAAACCCATCCAGAAATATTGCATGCGCAAAGGCAAAAGTCGGATTTTGCGACGTTGGTGAACACTTTGCTGAAGAACAGGGACACGATGAGTGCAGATCTCGCCATGGGGCCCGAGCTGCCCACCAGCCCGCTGGCGTTGGAATATGTCAATGACTTTGATTTAATGAAATTCGAGGTGAAGAAAGAGGCATTGGCGGGGCTCGACCGCTCGAATATACGGCAGTGCAACCGCCTCCAGCCGCAGGGCTCCGTGTCCTCCACTCCGATCAGCACCCCGTGCAGCTCCGTGCCGTCCTCCCCGAGCTTCAGCCCCACAGAGCAGAAGAACCATCTGGAGGAGCTCTACTGGATGCCCAGCGGCGCGTACCCGCAGCAGATCGACCCGCAGACGCTAAGCCTGACGCCCGAAGACGCAGTGGAGGCTTTGATCGGTGCCACGGCCCACGGGCACCCTCCGCCCCCTCATGTGCAGCAGCAGCTGCAAGCGGGAGGTTTTGAGGGATACAGGGGCGCGCATCACCACCACCACGGCCACGCGCAACAGCAGCAGCAGCAGCAGCCGCAGCACCATCACCAATACGGCGCAATCCCGCATCACCCCGACGACCTGCCAGTTCACCCCGGCCACCACCAGCATCAACACCACCACCACCACCACCACAGTCAGGACCCCGACAGCCCTTCTCCCAGCTCGCCCCAGCAGCTCCACCACCGCCACCACCACCATCACCTCCCGCACGGACACCCGGGTCAGCAGGGTCACCACGGCCTGAACGTGGAGGACCGCTTCTCCGACGACCAGCTGGTGTCCATGTCCGTACGGGAGCTGAACCGACACCTGCGGGGCTTCACCAAGGACGAGGTGATCCGCCTGAAGCAGAAACGCCGGACCCTGAAGAACCGCGGCTACGCACAGTCGTGCCGCTACAAGCGCGTGCAGCAGAAGCACGTGCTGGAGAACGAGAAGACCCAGCTCATCAACCAGGTAGAGCAGCTCAAGCAAGAGATCAACCGGCTGGCCCGAGAGAGAGACGCCTACAAACTCAAGTGCGAGAAACTGAGCGGAGCGAACGGGTTCCGCGAGGCAGGATCCACGAGCGACAACCCGTCCTCTCCAGAGTTCTTCATGTGAGTGCAGTGCGCTTCTTATGCCTGAGACTGAGACATTATACAGATACAGTACTGCTCCTATTAGAAGAATAACCACGAGAAATAATAACCGCATATGTAATCATCGCCACCGACCTCGGCAACTAAGAACATGTTAGAATGTTTTCTGGGAAATGTAGATTAGTTGCTTGTAGTTACTTTTACCCATTTTCGTAGAGATCTGACAAGAAAAGAAAAGCAAAGAACTGGCGTTTTTGTATTTAGGATAAAACCTTCAGATAAGACCTTCTTTCCATCTGGTTTTGTTCTTGGTTGTTCATGAAAAAGAAAAAAGTCTGTGCTGAGCGAAAAAGAGAAACTTTGGACCCCCCACCCCCCACTTGGCCAGAAAAGTTGAGAGTGCCACAATATGCAAAACCTCCCTTCTCCTGTGTAACCCGACAGGGGAACTTTATGCAACATCTCATTGGTTTATTGCCTGCTTGGTTATATATAGATATATATATAAATATATATATATATATTAAAAAGAAAAGGAAAAAAAACGACAAAAACAAACACATAAATCTGCATTAAGATATTAATCCTGCATGCTGGACATGTATGGTAATAATTTCTATTTTATACCTTTCTTTCTTTCTTTCTTTCTTTCTTTCTTTCTTTCTTTCTTTCTTTCTTTCTTTCTTTCTGTTCATTATGTATCATAAAGAGCATGTTTTTGATCTTTAGCTCTTTTTTGGGGATATGAGACTGGCTCATTGTATGGGTTCATTTTGGACTTGTAAATATATGCAACAGCAAACCTACAAACCGACATCGAAGAGCTGATTGTTTTCCAACTTTTATGATTTGTTTCATGTTTTGGGAATGGATTTCCAGTAATGGGCATTTTGCAGTTGCATTTAAAGTGAGCAAAATTTTTAAAAGAAGCGGGGGGGGGGGGGGTGATTTTGGTATTTGCATTTTTCATTTCGTCTTTTTGATTGTTTCTTTGTTTTGACAGAACCGCGTTTTCAGACATGTCGCACACACAGGTGATCTTAAAGCACGCGCTTCCTCTGAACTGATGATCATATAGTGTCATGTCCGATTGTAGCGAGACACAAAAGTGTGCGCGCGTGTTTTTCCCCTTTACGCAGGCTGTTGCATAATCTATTGCTATTCTATAATATAAGTAATTCTTATAGGTCTTATCTTTTTGATGGATAGGATTTCAACGAATGGGCACCCTTTTATCATCATTTTTTTTAGCTATATGAGCTGCCAGTTTTATAAACCAACATTTCAAAATGTAGTTATAATCCAGCTCGAGGGTGTCAGGCTTCCTAAATCAGGGGTTTGTGTATTATTGCCTAACATGAAAACTACGCATGTATTTCAATGGAGAGTTTCAATGATCAATGTTAAATGTTTTCCTTTATTTTTTTTTCTGCCGGTCAGTAAAAAATAAGGGATTCAGGTTCTGCATAATCTCAAAATGAAAAAGTATATGTCTCATGTTATTGTTCTCTTTTTTTGTTTTGTTTTTTTGTTTGTTTTATTATTATGTCGAGATTCTGGTTCTGCTGGCCAGATGCATAGTTTTTATTTTAATGATTTAAATTAACAAACTTGTCAGATCATATTTGAATAAGCATGGTGCTTGCATCTAAGAAATGTTGTTAAAAAGTCATGCATTTAACAATCTTTTTGGTTTATTACTGATTCAACTGTGTTGAAATCAAATGTAAACTGCAGCAGCGGGTTGTTGTTCTGTTTGTTAATTTCATGCTATTATGAGGGGATCAATTTTCAAATCTGTTTATATAAATGGAAAAAAAAGAATAAGTTCAATTCGGACTGTTCCATTCAGGCTGGTTTCTGTTTCGTTTTTGCTGTTTTTGGAAGAAATGGTTTCCTATTTTGCTTATTAAAGTCAGTGAAACGACATTGATTTGGTAGCAACTCATTTGTATGCGTCAATTCCTGTGTCTGTCCAAGTTGCGCAAGATTTCGCTTTACTGTACGCCGCGCTGTTATCATGCCTCACTTCAATCCAGTATAATCAGTTAGTCATCGATCAAGCTTATTGAAAATACGATGGAGGAACGATATTTTCGAGGGCTTGTTTTTGTTGTTTGTCTCTCGCTGAACTTTGAGCTCGAACGAACCACATGCAGGAATTATGCGCTCTTACTATTAACAACGGGAAGGATTAAACTTTTTTTGTTTAAATTTATTTATAAACCTTTGTTTGATAAGGTAAAATATCCGAGACACGCCTTCCTTTTCAAAGTTTGAAATGCTTTTCTGTAGAGCGCGTTATTTTAGTAAGCAATATCAAATATTAAGGGGCGTTTTTGTATCATTTGGAAAACGAAAGCAAGCTAAAAGCAGAATCCGTGCTAAGTCTCCCTGTCTCTCTCTCTCTCTCTCTCTCTCTCTCGGTGTGTGTTAAGGCCTTCGCTTGTGTTGCGACCTGCAGGATTTGCAGCGCCTCGCGTGCTGACTCGAGCAGAAATCCAGCGTGCACGTGCGCTCGGTAAAATGAGATCTTTGACCTTGCGCTCAAAGCCCAGACTGTGGGAACAGGACAATTAACCCTTCCGCCACACAAGACAACACACTTTTTCATATTTATAAACAATTTAACGACTAGTGCTCATAGGTTTTGGTAATATCCATACAATTCATAATAAAAAGTGCATGCGTTTTTAGCCAGTGTGATACCACGAGGATTTTTGAAAAATATATATAGGCCTATTTTGAGATTGTTGTGTTCATGTCACTGTAATTACGTATGTAAGTGCAGTGTAATACTAAAAGCTATACAGTTGTCACACTCGCAGTTTATTTTAAAACCAATTTCTGAAAAGGAACACACCTGAAAGTCTTAACTGCGGAAAAGCAATTGAAAATTTCCATCTTATTGCCTTTCAAAAAACAGATACAGTTCAGTATTGTCTCTCGTCTTTTATGCCAGGGCAGTTTTATTGTCTTTGCTTGTTGCACCACTGCTTTTTACAAAATATGATGATGTGGTAATTTTAGGCCGGAGGGCAGAATTTACACAAATCATTCTAATTTAAAACAGGTTTAATCTAGGTGTCGACAAAAAACAAAGCAAACAAGAATTTGTGCAATTGACTCAAAAGCTAATAGTTCTTGAGATGTGACAACTAGCCTGATTGAACTACATGCAAATGCATTGTTATTATTACAGTCTGGACGATGGAATTAGGGTTTAAAATAAAAGCCGTCCACCAAAAAAAGTCCACTTTTTAAATGAAAATAAAATAAAATAAATAACGCGTAAAGCAAGTATATAGGCACTGATTTCTAAACTAAGATCATTGCGTTCAGAAACGGATGAGCGGTCAGAAGGACTCTCTCACAGACTTTACAGTGTTGTGAGAGCTTTGCCACTCTTCTCCAGAGCTGGAGAGAAGGACAAGGCAGAGTGTTGTTAGGATTTCCTGACGGTTTTCAGTTTCTGGTGTCAGAACATTATCTGCCATGTGTCTGCACAATCTCAAGGGCAGGGCGAAAGAACCGAGGCCTGAGCCAAGAGCACAACTCCTGCAGCAACCTATATGAAACACCACAGTATTGCCTAACAATAATAATAATAATTCAATTTTTTATATCACTTTTGTGTACATTTATGCATTTAGCAGATTGTAGATGTCAGACATTATTTACACCAGACATGTCTCTGTGCTAGAATGCGTGATGATGTACGAAGTGAGCTCTGTTATGAGAATATCAATTAAAATGTACTGCAATTTTATTTCACCGCTGTAAATATTGACAGAGATAATCGCGCACTAAAAGAAGGAACATGCATAGCCCGGCCTTTTACATTCTCTTTAGGATTAAATGTTCAATTATTATGAAATTTTAGTGTCAAAAGAAAAAAAATCAATTACACTCACTGTTGCTTTTGTTCAATAAGCTCGCAAATTGTTATTGATTCTTATCGTTAGCATCTTCTGTACATTGCAGAGTGGGATGCTGTTTCTTGATTTTTTTTATTATGAATTCCTCTGTCTCTGTGCACAGGTACTGTACACAAAGACAAGCGGTTGAGAGAGGGTAAAGAAGGACTGAGTAAAAGGGGATAAGATTGAGAGAACGGGAAACGCATTGATGTATTGACCCCGATGCACTTGAAAGCCCGGAGAGCTGAGTGTTATTGGCATGACTTTCAAGTACTTATGTAGAACAGGTGTATACATGAAACTGCACGCGCATGCACAAAAATATTCTAACATTTTTAGTTATTTAGCAGTGATTGTCTAACGCAACCGCTGATGTGTCAATGTTATTACAATGTTAAAACAGTTTAATGACAATGTAATGTGTAATAAAACATTTAGATTTGTTGCAAAACAAATTTACACGGAAATGTCTTTTTCAGATTGTCTTATTTTGGCCAGTTTGGGATAATCACGTGCATATGTATGTGCAATAGTCAATGAATGGCTGTTCTGGTTTCAGTTCAGTGGGCCGCGCAGGATCATCATGTGTGTTTGCTCTTCCTAAAACTATTGCCTCACTTCTGATCTCCCAACTTAACCTCTAGAAATTATTTAAAGGCAGCAAATATTTAATAGGCTTAATGCAACAGTCAGTTAACCGAAAAAAAAAAAAAACCTGACACAATAAATCCATACCTATAATTTGGCTTGACAATTGAAATATATGAAAGCAATAATAACACAAACGGTTAGGCTACATATTTCCCTGATAGCATTGTCTCTCAGTGTAAACTGAGCATTAGAGCCGCAGCGGTAGAGAACAAGACCATGACCTTATCATAAAACATAAGTCATATTTATGAGTCTGTGTAAATAGTGTCAACCTATTTATAAGAATTATTTTTGTTGAATCGTAAAATAAATTAAAAAAGCAAATTCCTGAATTAGAGTTTTAATTGAGCTGGATGTAGAATTGTCTGTGGTATCTTACCACTTTTAATACTCTCATTCGTCAGCTACACTAACTGTCATATACACACACAGTCCTGGTCTAATAACATTGTCCTCGGTGTGTCCGGCACACTGACCCTCATTTAACAATCTGTAGACTTTCCTGCATATTCATAAAGAGGCATTTAAAAATATAAACCCCTAACTATTGACATATTCCAAACTGTTTACTAATCTGATTTATATCTGGACAGCTGAAAATACTATAAAAAAAAATGCTCGATCAATCACAACATGAACATTGGTCTTTCATATTCAGTTTAATACAGGCAACCATCAAAGTTTATGAAGTGACATTTGCATAAAGTACATT